>NC_052679.1:11544817-11872317 GCF_016802725.1 Solenopsis invicta
GATTCTTATGCAGTTGTACAGGTATGCCACCCACAAATTTTACTGGAGATAAAACTGGCGCATGCGCATCAAGTCACCTAGAAAGTTACTAGTGCTAAAGTTACTATAGAAATTCCATTTATTAATAAATAAATTATTACATTATTTATCGATATAATTAGAATTATACTTATATATTCGGAACTAGCAAACGATTCAACACTGAATTATTCAGGAAATTATGAGATAAAGGCTAAAATAGCTTTTTACTTGTCTAAATGTGTCCAAATTTTAATTTCAATTTTTTGTTTAAACTAATTAATATGCAAACAAAACAAAAAAACATGCAAACACTAACAAACAACTAGTAAACAAATGGCATCTTCAAAATTGTTATATCTGTTAGTCCACCAGCTGGAGTCACGGAGGTCATCTCGTGACGGTTAATACCGCGACTCTTTCGGTAAGTGGCACCTCCCTACTAGAGTCTTATATAAAGAGAGAAGCGACATCAAACCTCCACCACAACCTTCAGTATCCAATTGAGTCCTCCACCGCCATTTTGGGACCGCTTTAACGTCATCAAACACCATTCGTATCATTCTGCAAACAACTGTGGTCACAATATGGCTGCTCGCTTAGCCAATCAAGTATCAATCAGATTACCAATCAGAGCTTCGGACATCAATGTCGCTTCTCTCTTTATATAGGACTCTACTCCCTACGCCAAGATTACTTGGAGGCACAAAAATCCCGTACCCCTCTTAGGCTGCGTTCGAAAATTCTACTTGTCGGATAGAGTGACTTTAAGTGACCAATTGAGATGAAGGAAACTTAAGATTTCTTTATCTTTATTGATCACTTAAAGTCACTTTACCCGATGAGTAGAATTTTCGAACGCAGTCTTACGTGATTAGGTGTCAGTGCGGGGAAGTAGGTGAGAAAGTTGCTAGTCGCCAAGACATCTTGGTGGAGCCCAAGCTATCTTGAGCCCGTGGTTTAGTGGATACGGTATGTGATTGGGTCGATCTTTCATGAAGATTGCTTGACTGAAACCCAGTGCGCTGGATTTCTTGCGGACCTGAGGAGGTTTCGTTTGGGTCGAGAGGAAGAGAGCCCTGTCTCTCGGAATCGACCGGCTTATACGAGGTGTGTTCAAAAAGTATCGCGAATTTTGAATTTTCGCGGGTTACGTATATTCGAATTTCGATCTTTTTGTGGCGTTATGTTGGTACTCATGTCTCTCACTTATGCCGACAAGCTCGGCCATTTTGAATGTTCACTTAATTGTTGACAGCTGCTTTGCTTGCACGTGTTTTGGATCGTCTTCGATTTTTACCTATTCAAAAAAATGGATCAAAGAACCTGTATCAAATTTTGTGTGAAAAACGAAATTAAGTGCGCGGATGCATTCCGAATGTTGACTGTGGCATACGGAGAAGCTACCTTGGACCGAAGCAACGTTTATCGGTGGTACAAAATGTTCTCAGAAGGCCGAGAAGATGTGAACGACGAAGAGCGTGCCGGACGCCCGAGCACTTCAACAACAGACGAAACAATTAATGAAGTGGAGAAAATGGTATTGGCCAATCGTCGAATCACCGTTAGAGAAGTTGCTGAGGACCTAAACATATCGATTGGCTCGTGCCATTCGATTTTTATCAATGATTTGGGCATGAGACGGGTCGCCGCGAAATTCGTACCAAAATTGCTCAATTGCGACCAAAAACAGCATCGCATGAACATTGCTAATGAGATGTTGGACTCTGTCCGCGACGACCCAAATTTGCTCCAGAGGGTCATAACTGGTGACGAATCGTGGGTTTATGGTTATGACGTGGAAACCAAAGCTCAATCATCTCAATGGAAGCTGCCGCACGAACCAAGACCGAAAAAAGCGCGCCAAGTTCGGTCGAATGTGAAAGTTTTGCTGACAGTTTTCTTCGATTGCAGGGGCGTGGTGCATCATGAGTTCTTGCCACAGGGTAGAACGGTCAATAAGGAATATTACCTGCAAGTTATGCGCAATTTGCGCGAAGCAATCCGCCAGAAACGCCCGGATTTGTGGAAGAACAAAAATTGGCTTTTGCACCACGATAACGCCCCTGCTCACACATCGTTGCTTGTGCGCGACTTTTTGGCCAAAAACAACACACTAATGATGCCGCAGCCACCGTATTCCCCAGATCTGGCCCCCTGTGACTTTTTCTTGTTCCCTAAACTGAAGAGGCCCATGAAAGGACGACGTTACGCTACGCTTGACGAGATAAAGACGGCATCGAAGGAGGAGCTGAACAAGATAAAAAAAAATGATTTTTTGAAGTGCTTCGAAGATTGGAAAAACCGTTGGCACAAGTGTATAATATCTCATGGGGATTACTTTGAAGGGGACAAAATAGATATTCATGAATAAATAAATAATTTTTGAAAAAACACAAAATTCGCGATACTTTTTGAACACACCTCGTATACCCGATCTCGAGATGGTGGGGATGTTCAGCAATGAGTCGGATGCTGGGCTAACATCCCCGCCACTCGAGATCGAGCTTATGGTCGGGACATGTTTCGGTTACATGGCGCGGTGGCAAGCGCGCGCACGCGCGCATCGAGATCTCGGTGCACTCGGCCGCATACACATGCATTGTTCGGCGACAGTTTGCGCATACAGAGCGCCGTTCTAGGCGTTTTGTTACAATATTCATAGAACATTTTCGTAATATTCCACGGATATTATTTATATAAATATATTATTCCACGAAATAATATATCTATTACGAATATTATATGTACAAACGGATATTTCTCATTAACATAATATTAAAATAATCTTAAAAATGTTGAATAATATTCTTGGAATATTATTTTAATAATTGTTACGTCTGGCGTTCAAAAAAATTTTTTGTTTTTTTTTCTTACACCATCCGTATATGTGTGCGTGTATATATGTAAGGGAGACGGGCTAAAGTACATCAGGAGCTTGTTGGTTATGTGTTCTTTTTTAGTATTTATCTTGAAACGAAATACAAAATCGCAAAACATCCTTTTAGTGGGAGTATAAATTAGTTCGGTCCGTTTTCAAAAGATGGCTCTGTTATAAATGTGTCATAGTGACAGCTGATTCCGGTGGTTTCAGAGAGGTTAGACATCTGTCAATAATATTCAGTACATATCGTTTTGAGTTCCGTACAAAACCCCTGTTTTTTACTGTGTTGAATATGTCAATTTTTGTTGTAACTAAGCAGCATTTGCGGGAGGTTTTAGTTTTCTGTTTTAATTGGAAGAAAAGCGCAGCTAAAGCGCATGCTGGTAGAAGTTTATGGTGACAATGCTTCAACTGATAAATCATGTAGGGAATGCTTTCGACGTTTTAAGAATGGTGATTTCAGCGTTGAAGACAAGCCTCGCTCTGGACAGTCAAAAAAATTCGAAGACATAGTACGAGTTGCTATAACCTGGCGAATCCATTACGGGCGGTATAGACTGTAAATGTTTTGTTTGAGTCGTGCATTACGAGAAAAACGGCCGGAATACGAGGAACGACATGACAAAGTTATTCTGCTACATGATAACGCTCGGTCTCATGTCGCAAAAGTCGTCAAAACTTATTTGGAAACGCTCAAGTGGGATATTTTACCGCACCCGCCGTATTTGCCGGACGTCGCTCTATCTGATTACTGGTTATTCCGACGGATGCACGATTTGGCAGGACACTGGTTCACTTCTTTCGCAGAAATCGAAAATTGGCTCTTAACTTGGATCGCTTTAAAAGACGAAACATTTTTTCGAGATGGAATTCGAAAATTGCCTGAGAGGTGGGACAAAGTAGTAGCCAATGATGGACAATACTTTGATTAATCTGTTCATTTAATTTGTTCTGAAATAAATGCATTTTTGATCACAAAAAAAAAACGGACCGAATTAATTTATACTCCTAATAGAATAGAGATACTTTTCTCTAAGTTTCATTAAAATCGGAATAATATTACATTAAAAAAAAAATAAAGACTTATTTAACTATATCAAAGTAAATTTTTGAGATTTCCGAAATTTAATATTAATATTTTTTAGCGTTAATGTATAAAGTTAAGTAACATGTTACTAATTAGAGCGAAGTTTTTTGTAAACGTATGATATACTATTTTGGATAGTAAACGCAATTTTCATTTATAAAATGATTGAAATAAAGCACATGTTTGGTCGGGGTCAGTTTGTTCATATTTAATGATAGGCACCGTGCGCTGTGGCGCTTAGTACAACTTTGCGTCACGCCTTAGCATTAACTATTGTATGTGCAGATTACGTGCATTTTATACGGAGCCTTTTTGTTCCACGCTACTAGGGCCCAGTTTTTCATTGTCAGTTAATTTATGGTTAAACTTAAATTTAAATTTTAACTAATAAACTTTACATATGGCATCATCATGGATGAAGTCCATTGGATAAAACATGAA
The DNA here is from genome assembly GCF_016802725.1 of Solenopsis invicta. Lineage (NCBI taxonomy): Eukaryota > Metazoa > Arthropoda > Insecta > Hymenoptera > Formicidae > Solenopsis > Solenopsis invicta. The sequence goes on from NC_052679.1 coordinate 11,549,248, forward strand.
GTAAAATTTAACCATCAGTTAATGAGATAATGAAAAACCGAACCTAGGCCCTACTAACCAACTGACCCCAGGGCAAAATGGCCACATTGCACGTTTATATTTTGGTTATTATAAAATAAAACGATTAACAGGATCATGTTAGGCATTGACATATAGAGAAAGGTTGCCTCTATCACGTTTGTATAGGCAATTACAACAATTAATTATCTGAGAAGTTGTAGTTTTGAAATTCTAAATTATGGGGCATTTAGCCCCAGTCTCCCCTATGTATGCATATGCATACGTATACAATATCGATATAAATAATTTACCAACATATTTTGAGTAGAAAGATTTTTTGAGCAACCACGTTAATATTTAATATATTATTGTTGTTTGAGTTCTTAAGCCAATAAATATTTTCTCTAATAATGTTAATGCCAAACTATTAATTTTTAGATTGCGTACCGATTATTTAAACAATTGCCGTATCAGACCCATCTGGTCAAAATATATTGAAAATTTTAATAGAATTTAGAATCAAAAAAGAATTTGTTTCACCGGGAGCACGTCTGGCCGGCGGCGCGTGTCTGCCCGGCGACGCTTGGCCGTCCGACGGCGCGCGGCAACCTTCTGCGGCTTGCACCCGCGCGGATGCCTACAAACGTAGCAGATGGTGCTGGTCGCAAAATCGCGCTGCGGTAGGATTTTTAAAACCCAAAACCACCCCCTCATTGACTCTCACCTACAACCGAGTCTATATAAGGAGTGGAGCCGGAGCTTTCGGCATTCAGATTGCTTTGGACAGCCGGAGTGCGCGCTAACAGGCGACAACCAACGGTAAGACTGTCAGGGGGATAGTAATGACGGGAGGGTTAATTTCGCGAACGGGATAGCTGGAGAATCTAACCAGGATGTTTTTCCATGTTTTTTTTTCCTATCTTAGGGTTAGGATAGGAAGGAGGTTTAACGTCATCGAGCGTACGCTTAAGTGGCGCCTCACTCGACACCCTTTTTCTCCTTTCTCGCTCTTCTATCTTCAGGTCTAAGGATTACTCGCTGCGAAGCTATCGCTTGCGTGGCGCCTTCATTGACACCTATTTGCTTCCTAGAGTTAACGGAGTTGCGCGCTGCGGAGCTTCCGCTTGCATGGCACCCTCTCTCCTTTTTCACATCCTTTCCCCCTCTTCCAAAATTTTTTTCTTCACCCTAAAAAAGGTTTCCGGGTTGCGCGCCTCTACTGACACCTTTTTTCCTCTCTTCTCTTCTCACTTTACATCATCCTAAAACTCAGAGTTGTGCGCTAGACAGTGCCTCCTCTATTATCATTTAAACCATCCTAAATAATCACTCAACTATTCTATTGACATCTTGTTATATTTTTCGGCATCCTTGAGTCGGAAGTTGTAATTAGAATTACTTTGCATAAAATTTTCAAGTCAACTCCTGCTGATTTATGCCGCGCTTTTGTTCTACTTTTGAAAACTCGCATAGACTGACTCCAAGCACACACATATTCTTTCTTCAATCATGTTTTTTTATTATCACACAAATTGGTAAGAATTATTTTTGTATTTTGTATTTAAAATTAAAACTTATTACAATTAACAATTAATAGCTAATGTTCAAAAAGGAACATGGATAAAAAAACCCATCGCGGAAAAGGAGGAGGAAAAGAGTTAGACTCTTCCTGCGGGCCTTCCGTCGCGAATTAAACGCGGTTAAACATTTTGATCTCTGCATTTTGGCCCTCACTACCTTTTTTCCTGTCTCCCTTAGAAGAAACTCCGGCATTAATAACGCAATATACACCTCCATCCAATTTGCAAGAGGAGATAGCAAAATTTAGAGCAAGGGCAGCGAAGGCACAATTGGCATATATCCCAACGAGAATACTAAATGCGTTCGAACCCTATGTCGGTCTACGCGAGGAGACTCTGGAAACTAAAACGCAGATCCTACCAAGGATCATAGAAAATGTGAGACCGATGTTCCACATAAAAAGAACCTTTTGCGGACATTTAGTTATCAAATTTATTTAGAATTAAATATACATATATTGTTTGCGAATCGAGCTGTGGGCGCTCGAATTCGACGGAACGAGCGGCTGATTCCGCTCCGCGAGAATGCGGGATGTGCGTGCGATAGAGAGGCACATATGGGCAGCGCCGTGAGGATGAGGGAGAGCGCCTGACTGAACGTAAGCAGGAGAGTGAGTGAGAGCGTTCGGGCGAGAGGAAGGAAGCGGTAAAAGAAGAGAGAGAGCGAGAGAGAGGATGAGAGTATATTGAATGAGAAGGCGTAAGCGAGAGCGAGAAGCAGAGATTTGAGAGGAGAGAATGAGATCGACAATGAGTAGTCAGCACGGGAGAGATAGAGTAAGAAGTCTCAAATAAAGTCACTGAGTCTTTGCACATCAATGAATGGTTTCACTTTATTAAACCAATTATTGTTTACAACACGCGACAACGTGTGGAGCGTGAACAACGCTTAAATCGATAAAACGCGATTGCTGCGCTGAAAGCGCGTTCTCCGATCGTCGAGCGACGATGCAAAACGTTGAACGCTCTCAATGACAAATCGGAACAGCGTAATCGTCTGTTTACACTGGTTGTTAACAATCGACGTTGTAACAATTTATGCACTGCGCGAGTTTGCGTTATCAAATTCTTTCTTTTGTGACACTTAAAGTCCGGTTTGCTAGCTAACTTCGCGGACGCAATCTCGTTCGAATGGCTTCTCTAGAGCTTCTGAATCTGGAATCGGCAGGAATGCCGGCTAGCTCCCAAATTCTCTTATCCGAGAGGGAGCAACCGTTGTTCTAGAATGTTTGATCGAAACCGCTTCACGCTTTTTCTGCGTGCGAACGCAGGATTTCAGCGTAAATATGTTATTGAAATCGTCTTACAAGTCAAAGTCTAATTTTACGAGAGAAACGAACGAGAATGATTGCGAAAGGCTCAATATTCATAATAAGAATACGGAGAATAATCGTTATGACAAGACGAAAATAAACAATGCGAAATTTGAAATACTTGAATTTTGAATAAGCGCGACCGATTAGCCAAATGGAATTACAACGAAGTATATTAAAACATAATCGCGTGACTTGAATTTGACAGTAATCGGCTACGATCTTTAACATATAGTAATCATTTATATTGTTCAAATATTATTATTATCTGATCAATTTATAATATGTTATATAGATTCAATTATTTATTCCTTGCATACTTATTTACAATTATACAAACATTGAATCAACATTTACTTAATCATTTTGTTTTATATTTATTCAACATTCTCCCTCTCGTTTAAATATACATATTCATGTAATCACACATTCTTTATATTAATATCTCAACAATCAAAATTTTTTGTGTTTAAATACATATACAAATTGTTTTTTATACATACAACCATACCTCTACATTTTTTTAATCCAATCCCACGCTACCGCTCTTAGTTAAGCTTACCGATTTAAATACTTAATAAATAAAAATCCTACCATAACTACTGGTGAATCATATAATTAAATATCAAAATTAAATAAAATAATAATATTTAGTCTTAGACACACGTCTCGGACTGGTGACAACAGTCCATAAATAAATATCAACTAAATAATATAAAATAATTAATGTTACGATTGGAATCACACATCCCCGGATACAAAATTTATTTGTATAATATTTTAAAAATATTGTAGCCCTTATAGAGTTATGATCCATTGCCTATAATACTTCAGCAACTAGCCAAAATTCAAGATAGAGGTTGGCTTTGAAAGAAGCGTTTCAAGAAAGATCTTTTGAAGCTTTACAAATCGGGGAGCTTATTTATATATAAAAAACTGTCACATGTTACAATTTTCTTAAATCAAATATATTTTTTAATAAAAAATATGGCAAAAAGTAATCGGATCCCTGAAAAAATCTTTTAACAGAAGGAAACTTAAACATAAACATTTGTTTAAATTAAAGTTGTCCAAAAACAAATATTAGTTTATTCGTACAATTAGCCAAGCATTTGATTAGATTATAGAACACAAAAATATTTTATTTTGAATCAAAAAGTTGTATTAATTGATAAAATATACATATAAAATATATGTAAAGCGACTAAATTTTGTTGACTTTATTATGACGAACTTCCGTTCGTCATTTTAAGTTTTACGAAACTTAAAAGTTATTTAGAAAGACAATAGTATGAAACTTTTGAGGCATATATTTCTTAATAATCAAAAACTTGATTAATTGTTCTAATATTTGTTTTCAAACAGACTGTCTGTTATTAAAATTTTTTTTTTTTTTTTTTAACAGTATGTTTGTTTAAAGGATGGCGCTGATAGAATTAGCTTTACTCAATAATTACTGCTTTATTAAGCATTATAGAAAAAAATGGTTCAGGACTTTTTGACTTAGTTTTTAGCAAGGAATAACACTATATAATTGTAACGACCTGACTTTGCGCACGAGCGGTGTTGATTCGGTGGACGAGGACGCGGTAGGTTGCCGAAAGAACTAGACGTGTTTTTAATGATGAAAAAGTAAATCGATTTATTGTGAACAGAAAAGAATATACAACGAGGTCTTCGCGAAAGCGGCGGCGCGCGGACGGACAAATGAAGATGACGCTCGGACGGACGCGAAGTGACGCGAAGTGACGAAGAACTTATTTCTACGCGCGGACGGACGAAACGGAAAAGTAACGCGCGGACGGACGAAACGGAAAAGTAACGCGCGGACAGACGGAACGGAAAAATAACGCGCGGACAGACGGGAAAGAATCGCAGCGCTCGGACGGACGGATAGATAATTACGCGCGGACGGACGAACGACGGAGAATAATCGCGGAATATGTACACGCAGGTTCCGAGACGAATTTCTCCGAACTCGGAATCCCTGTTTACAAGTCGGCTCGGCCATGCCGAAGGCCGCGGCCACGGTCACGGGCGCCCGGACCCGGTTAGGTTAGGTTAGGTTAGGTGGCAATACAACTCGCGCGCGAGGTACAGCTATACGGTACGGTGCGACGCGTAGCGGTTAATACCGCGTTGTTGTTGCGGCGGTGGCAACGACTCACGCCAAGATCTCTTGATGGAGGCGCGGAACTCCATGCCCTAGATCGTGAGTCGGTGCCGACGGAGAAGAGATCGGATCGTGGTTTCTCCGGTCCACCGAGATCTCTCGGTTGAGCCCAAGGCATTTGAGCCCGTAGAAACGGAGGCGGTCAGGAGGCTCGTCGCCGAGATCTCTCGGCAGAAACCAAGTTCGCTTGATTTTGGATCGGAGCGGAAAGGTTTGCGTCTTCTTTTTGGACAGGACGGAGAGAAGAAGCCCTGTTCGTAGAAGCGGCGGCTTATATAGCCGAATCTTGAGAGGAGAGGCGGCGCGGGGGACGGACGGTTCGATAAAGCCCGTATCAGACTACGTATTGAAGATTGAGATTGAAGATTAAAGATTGAAATTTGACAAATCAAAACAAGGAAATTTTAACTCCTTTTATTTTGATTGGCCAAAGATTAATCTTTAACCTTCAATCTTCAATTTTCAATGCATAGTCTGATACGGGCTTAACGGAAAGGGAGTTTCCGCCGCTCGAGATCGGCAGCGATCGCCACTTTGCTCGCTTTTCAGGCGCATGCGCGCGGAGATACTGTCGATGCGCGGATGCGTGTCGCGCGCGCTACGCCAGTTGGAATTCTTTGTTGGCGCCGTGCCCCAGTTGTTCGGCTGTCCGGCGGGTGTTCGGCCGTACAGCACGGAATGATGGACGATCCGAGGGGGGAGCGAAAAGGTGATTTGTTACATAATTAGTAAGCGCTTTTTAAGAAACACCCTATATCTAAACTTTTGGGAAATTTAGTTTTTATGTGACTGCCAATTTATGATAAAAATCTCAATCAGATTCGTACGCGTATTCAGGCGCAACATATTTATTCTGCTATTTTTGTATTTATAAGAAAGAATAGAGTTTAAAAAACATTTTGAATTTGATAAAAATAAAACTTTATCATATCATTTTTATCTAAGAGCGTGAAATGTTCATACGATTTTCTATAAATAATGGTTCATATAATTCTCTTTGAATAATGTTTATTCAATTCTCTTTAAATAATGATATTATACTCGTAAAAAATTGGCAACATTTTTTGTTATTGTATTTAAATCATTATAAACAATTACAAAAAATTTTTTTTATATCAATATTTATTAATATTATAAAAACTATTTAAATGACAAATTTTATTTTTATTGTTTAAATTTTATTTATTATTTACTATTGTGAAAATGCAATGCCAGAATTTTGTTGAAAGATACATAAGATATATGAAATCTATAGGGTCTTCGAAAAGTAATAAAGTAATTAAGTTTAAATAAACCGCCTTCTGATACCCCCCCCCCCGAACCGTCCCACGAATTCCACCGCTCCAAGCTGTCCAGCCGAACACCCGCCGAATAGCATAATCGATGCATAGTGCTTAATAAATACTTGGATATAGTATGTGCGAGACAAACGCATCCGCGCGTCAAACATCTCTGCGCGCAGACCCTCTTGCTCCGTCACCGCACACTAGGCCGAGCATACCCGTCGTGAGTACCCGAGTTCGAGTGGCAGGGATGTTGGCTCCGCATAGCCTTTGACCATCTCCTCCTCTCGAGTCTCGGGTATATAAACCGGGATTTTCGCGGAAAAGGCTCGCTCCGTTCTGGTCCGCCTCTCCTAGGAGAAGCTTCCCAGGTCTCTGCCGGAATCAAGTGTCTTGGTTCCTGCCAAGTCACTTGGTCAAGAGGCGAGTCCAAGCCGCCTCCTACCTGCGTACTGGGCTCAAGTTTAACTTGGGCTCAACCAAGCACATTTGGTCACAGGCGCCTTGCGCTTCCGCATCCCGAGTCCGACGCTACCATACGTAAGAGGATACGGTGTACCGTGTCTCTACCAAGCGCACTTGGCGCGGGGTAGTGTCACCCGACAAAACTTATAGCGGTATTAACCGCCTTGCGACGGACCGCGAAATCGAGACCGAGCCACGGATCCGTGCACCGCGTCCCGCAACATGTCGAGACCACGAACTTATTGCTTGGCCGTAACCGCGCGGGCTATTATTAGACCGTCAATCCGTTAAACGTCACGGCCCGTAGTTCCCGTGTAAATACGCGCTTATTCCGCGAAATCCGTCTCGCGATTTATTGCTTTGTAAATAGTCTTGTTTTCTTGCCGTGTGGCTGTCTGCGTGCGAGAGTATTGTCGGCCGTTTAAATTGTCACGTTCGTCGTTTGCGATTTCACGTATTATTGGTTCCGTTCTGTTATTATTAGTATTAGTTTCGTATTCTTTTATTTTTTACTTTAACTTTATCGTTGTCTACTTATTAATAAATCTATTAATTTGTTTCAAACAACCATTGCCGTTTACTTCTTTTTGCGACCCTTTGCGCTTTTGTTCCCGGCCGACTAACGTCCATGCGCGAAGCGGGGTCGTTACAAAGTATTTGTTATGAGGATAAAAAAGTTATATAAGGAAACTATTTTATGAAAAATAACTTTATTATAGTGTTTTGAAAAGTTCTTGATACCAGTAGATTTTGGAATAAAAAATAGAACGTTTTATTAAAAAATTGATATGACCTGATTGTGGAAACGCCACCCAAGGTTAAATTGATAGGATCAGATAGAATCTTTTTAAACCCTATAACTTTTGTCTGAAGCATTTCTTTCGGAAATGCTTAATTTTTGAAATATTAAAAGTTTTTCCACTTTTGAAAGATATATAAGAATTACAAGTCTATTGATTCTCTTCTATTTTTTTATGCTGGAGAACTTACTTATTTTTATCAAGAATCAAATAAGATATTTTATTAAATAGTGTACATTGAATAATTATAATAAATAGTAACTAATAATGGCAATTGTGTCATGATGAACGTGTGAACAAGTTTTTTTTTCTTTGGAAGGTACTACACCTGCTCCTCGATCGGGCTGCGTATTATTGCCAACTCCAGACAACAAAGTTATCGTGTACGGCGGTTACAGCAAGGAGAAAGTGAAGAAAAATGTAGATCGAGGTTGCATTCACGATGACATGTTTCTTCTTACGCAAGAAGACAAAAACGACATAATCAAATACAAATGGGTCGGTGTGAAGCAAATTGGTACCCGAATTAGCCCAAGATGCGGTGCCTCTGCTGCAATAATTCAACCCGCTGGCAATCAAGCTTTCGTGTTTGGCGGTGTTTACGATGACGATGATGATGATGATGATGAGGATCTGTGTGGAACATTTTACAACGATCTGTTCGCGTTGGACTTGAAGAAATTATGCTGGCGCGCTGTAACATTAACCGGGAAGAAGGAAATGGCTGTTGCTGTATCAGATGGTACCGAGGGACGATGTAGAAGAAGAAAAAAGCAAAAAGCAGAAAGCTGTGAGAAAGTAGCGGAACTGAGCAACGATTCAGACGAAGAAGCGATGGACGATCTCTCAAATGCCGTGCAATCCACAGTTACTGTCGTCGACGACGGAATATTCACGGTATAGTTCCATTTTTTTGTACTTACCCAGATAACCAAGCATGTTTTATCACATCGGGTAAATTAATGTACTACATGTATTGTTATAAACTTGCAGTCAATTTCCTGACTACAGAGTTTAACGTGGAATTAAGTTAGCAACAGGAGAGCAAAAACACATCATCAGTTAATGAAATTTTAAAAGCAAACGTTTATGAATAATAATACGTCATATTGACAGCAAACTGACAGTTCGTAATGAGGGCATTTGTATAGGTCATAATGACAGCAATATGTGAGAACAAAATGATGGCACGTATGATATCAAAAGTTTAACACAAGATGTAAAATATTTGATGAATATTGTTAAAGTTTCAAAATTACAGGTTGTTGTTGACTATTTGTTGACATGACAATATTTGTTTATCATTGACGACAATTTTTCATCAACAAGATAGAATACAGTAGCACTTTAAATTTAAAGGGCTACTGAGATATTTGAATTTGATAGGTGAATGTATTAAACATTAATTAAATAAATATATTAATAAAACAAATATTTTAAATAAATATCATTTATTATATTAAGTATAAGTTAAATAAACATATTTTATAATATGAAAAAAATAAATATATATTATAAGGTAAAAAATTGTTTATGCAAAAACATACATAAATATAGGAAAATATATAATCTATGTATACATGTATATAAATATACAGGTTGTCAGAAAACTTATGCTCTCATGGGTTGATAGAACAAGTTGTACTGACAAGGAGTAGGCAAGAACTGTAAAATGCCAAATAAGATGAATCATAGCTCATTTGAAAGGGGGGAACAAGTATATTAAAAGTGTAAAAGGGTTAGCGTGAATAGGCCTTACTTTTTAAGAAAATTACAATTAAAATTTAACATTTGGACGTTTGTACGTTAAGTACTGGAATCTTGAACCACTGTCTAATAGAGCGTCGTGGTTGAGAAGGCTAAGTGCTAGTGTTACATTTTTTCCTCCGTGGCGGGTTTGAATCTCCACAGCTTCAAATTTTTTTTTTTTTTTTAACTTTTGCTATTATATTTTACAATTGCATTATTTTTAGTATTTTTTAACTTAATTAATAATAATGTACTTACATATACTAATAAAATTAAGCAACGACGAAAGTGGATAGTTTATAACAACGTTAATCGGAAAAGAGAGTGATGCAAGTGGGTGAGAGAAAGAGGGTGATGCAAGATGAACCAGCTTAGACGACACCGAAAGCTGAGATTCACCAAGAAAAGATTATGCTGTTAGTTCGATGGGATTATAAAGGAACTCTGCACTTTGAACTTTTACCAAGAAACCAAACGATTAATTCAAACGTGTACGTTCAACAACTCGTTAAACTGAGCGATTCAAGAAAAGCGGTCAGAATTGGCAAATCGTAAGGGTGTTGTTTTTCAGCATGATAATGCAAAGTCTCACACATCTTGGTCACTCGCCAAAAATTATTGGAATTAGGTTGGGATGTGTTGTCACATCTACCATACAGCCTTGACCTTGCGCCTTCAGATTACTATTTATTTTGTTCCATGCAGAACTCCTTAAATGGTAAAATTTTTAATGACGTTGATGATGTAAAATCACATTTAATTTAGTTTTTTTGCTGGCAAAAATCAGAAGTTTTATGAACATGGAATTATGATAATGTCTGAAAGATGGCAAAAAGTCATTGACAAAAATGATACCTAATTGAATAAAGTTATATTTTTAAGCAAAAATTTTGAATCTTTTTTTTTTATTGTTTAAAATTCTCAATCACTTACAAGGAACACTAGGCATCCCGAAAATTAAAAAAAATCTGAAACTTTGTGTACAAATAGAGGAGTTCATCATAAGACAAAAATATTTTTTGTTGGTGCCAAATCTCAGTTTTAGGGAATAAAACACCTCTTTGAAAACAATCATTTTTTTTTAAGTGTATATTGTTGAAACTATAAAAAATAGAGAAAAATACTTTAAATGAAAGTTGTGTGACTCGAAGAGTACTTTATAACAGAAAAAAGAAATTAAAAAAATATTTTTTAAATACTTTCTCCTACCACTTACCTATATTTTTTTAATTTTTATTTCATTTTATAAGCAATATAAAGCTTATTTTATTACGAATTTAACGGTATATGATAAAGTTACGATGCGACATTTCCATTTTCCAAAAATAATTAAAAACCACTCTATAAGGCATACGTGCACCCGTCCGTGCACTATGGAAGTATCCCCCTTCGATTTTGGCGAGTCTTTAATACGTTGTTGTACAAATTAAAATAAGGGACACGTATTTTTTTATATGTGCTCAATCTCACTTTTAGAGGATGAAACACCCCTTTAAAAAAAAATCGGTTTTTTTCTTTTGAAGCGTGTATCGTCGAAACTATAAGAGATAGAAAAAAATGTTTTAATTGAAAGTTAAATGGCTTAAAAGGTACTTTATAACAGTGATAAAAAAAATATTTTTTAATTTTTTAATACATTTTCCCACCACTTACATTTGTTTTTAAAAATTTTTTAATATTTTAATGACAGATTTATAGTTTATTTTTATATAAATCCAATCATATATAATAAAGTGTCTTTCCGATGTACCATTTTTGACAAAATATTGTAATATTGAACTCCTTATATACGAGGTGTGATCAAAAAGTAAGGTGACTTTTTATTTTTATAAAAAAGTATTCATTTATTCATCCAAAATTATGTTATCCCCTTCAAAATAATCCCCCTCTGATACAATGCATTTGTGCCAGCGCTTTTTCCAGTCGTCAAAACATTTCTGAAATGCACTTTTGGGTATTGCCTTGAGCTCCTCCAGCGATGCAGCCTTAATCTCCTCAATCGTCGCAAATCTTTGTCCTTTCATGGGTCTTGTCAATTTTGAGAAGAGGAAAAAGTCGCAGGGGGCCAAGTCTGGTGAATACGGTGGCTGAGGCATGATGATAGTATTGTTTTTGGCCAAAAAAGTACTCACTAGTAATGACGTGTGCGCAGGTGCATTATCATGGTGCAGAATCCATGAATTTTCTTTCCATACTTCCGGACGTTTTTTTCTTATTGATTCACGCAAACGCCGCATAACCTCAAGGTAATACTCCTTGTTTACCGTACGACCTTGTGGTAGGAATTCTTGAGGCACAACGCCATGGTAATCAAAGAAAACTGTGAGCAAAACCTTCACATTTGAACGAACTCGGCGTGCCTTTTTCGGTCTTGGCTCTCCTGGGCTCTTCCACTGGGATGATTGGGCTTTGGTTTCGACGTCATAACCGTATACCCATGTTTCGTCACCAGTTATAACCCTTTTGAGCAGATCAGGATCATCATTGACGTCGTTCAACATGTCTTGGGCGATGTTCATGCGACGCTGCTTCTGATCAAAATTAAGCAGTTTTGGAACGAATTTCGCTGACACACGTGTCATACCCAAAACATCCGTTAAAATTGATTGGCATGAGCCAAACGATATGTTAAGATCATCAGCTATTTCTCTAATCGTGATTCGACGATTTTTCAACACAATTTCTTTCACTTCCTGAACATTTTCGTCGGTTTTTGACGTGCTGGGGCGTCCAGAGCGAGGTTCATCGTTAACATTTTCTCTTGGAATAACTTATACCATTTATAAACATTTTTTTTTGCTCAAAGTTAACTCACCGTACGCCACTGTCAACATTTCAAGAGTTTTTGAACACTTAATACCATTTTTTACACAAAAATTAATATAAACTCTCTGCTCCATTATTTTCAACAGCAAAAAATCGCCGAGCACGCAAACACGAGTCTAATCTTTATGCCTCTCACATAAAAACAACACATGCTATATAGTCAAAACTGTGAACATATGATCGTGACGAGTGTACCAACACACAAAAAAAATTTTGAAATTAGAGTGTACAGAGCGCGCGAAATTCAAAAAGTCACCTTACTTTTTGATCACACCTCGTATACGCTATACGTGCGGATTTATCTCATACGTGTTGCTAACGTTGCTAATTGCGTGAAAAAGCGTTGAAGACAAATCAGTATAGTACAATGAATATTCAAATAAGAGATTTTCTTTAATAATAATAATAATTGAAATAATAAAATAATAATGAGTTTTTTTTAACTTGATTGCTAAAATCTCTATTTGGATTTTCCTGGAACTCGCAATTTGAAACATAGTAGCTAACATGTTTATTACGTTTGCTACATAAAACGGCATCATTTTAAAGATATTTCTATCAAACAATGATTACTAACTTTTCAACAGAATGGTGATGACTGACGTCACAAATGAAACTGGAAATAATACTTTCTTGGACATATTTATAGAACTCAAATGACGCAATTACATAAATTTATTTACCGCGCGAATAGATTAAACGTTAGAAAATAAATTTCCACGAAATATTGTATTTATCGTTTGGTATCTAAGATATAGTTTAGTTATCAATGTGACTTTGTATTATTAAACATTAAAAAATAGAGTTCCAAGAAATGTTTTATTTACCGTCTGGTATGCAAAATAACGTCAATAATATAGTTTTTAAAAAACCGTTTTTTTTAATTGTTGAAAAAAATTTAGAAAAATTTCGGTTTTTTAAAAATTGCTTTTTTGCGAAAAATTGCTGTTTTTGCTCTGTAAATGACATGCTACCTAATTTTACAATATTATTAAAGTAAGACACCTTGTATAAATGCTCGAATTAATATTGAGCTAATTTTTATGTTTATATTTAAAATAATGTACATCACTTGAGGTTTAATAATTATCATAATTATTAAACAAACTATTTTAAGAACAAATGTAATTCTAGCAACCAGTTTAAAGACTAATTCAAGTTAATATTTATATTAATTATTTGAAGAATAATTTTTAGAATATTAGCCATTATCAAGAAGTATATACGTTTTATTTTATTTAAAAAATACATTAATTTTATTTTTATTTATGTTTCATGATATGCTTTTTGTTTCCCTTGTATTCACATTATCATAAATAAAAAGAAAAACTTTAAGAACAGAAACTAATATTAGTTTAATTTTATATGGACCGTTTTTTAATTATTTTTTATTAACACAGATTTTTAACACTAGTTCGCCATATCCTGATTTGGTGAAATTCTGAAGTGTAATCTCGTTTTACAGTTTACTTCTTTCTGTATATAATTGTTATAAATTTAATTATTTTAAATCATCCTTTCAACTTGCAGTTATCTTATGAGCATGATATTTAAACTACGTATTTTTTAATTTTTACAATACAAGTTTTAAAATATTAATTAGAATGAAAGTGACAAGACGAAAAATCGAGCTGTTTTACGAATAGAAGTATGGCAACTACGGACTCGAACATAAGTGTGGCGAGCTAGAGTTAAGAAATCATATCATGAAATAGGTAACTTTGGTACTGATAAGGTACTACTATAGTCTAACACTTTGTGAATATTTTCAATAAATTTTTCTATCCTTGGTCGGCTCAGACGAGCGAGCGCTTGTCTCTCCGTGCGCTCTTATTTGTCTGACTTTAATATTTTATTACTAAAAAATTATTGCAAATATTGCAAAATGTATTAGTATCGTATTAGACTTTTTGATTTATTTCGATCCCTTCTACCTTATCGTGATAATCTGTATACATTGGTCTGGGACACCTTGTATATTTCATATGGCGGCTCATACGCACTACACAATAAATTGGCATTGATAGCCCGGCATACACCGGCATACATCTCTTGGACGGCAGTCTAGCAAGCGCGAGAGCGACGACCCGTGGCGCTAATTAGCGTGTGCAACAGCAGGTGGCGAGTAAGCACTCGCGTTCAAGATTCCGCGAGCATGCTATATGAGATGCGACGCATCGACGATCGTACGTCACTTCTGCACTGCTTAGAAGTTACTTCTACAGCGTATTTTAAGAGCGCACTGTGCCTTCTAAAGAAAACTACAATTGGAAAAGGAATTGCTGCCGTCATGAATGTTGATCGTTCTTTCTGGCGCCTGATTTTGTTGGATCTCTCCCTGTCTTGTTTTACGCGGCTAATAAGAGTATTCCTCTCCAAAGATGACTGGCGGATTTTGCGGTATATCTCACCACGGTGGGGTATCCCATGGCCTATTTCTCCAGAGACGCCGCCGATCGAGAGGAGGCGCAACTTTGCTGCTATACAAACGGAGCAGCTTGCCTGGGTCCACAGGGACATCCAGGTTGTCGTAGTAGAAGCCGATTCATTGGGCTGGGAAACCACGACGAGAGAAATAGGCATACAGTGCTTTTTTAGCGTGGCCCAATCGATATAGTACGACTTGTCGGTGGCTACAACGGAGGTCTCCGCTCAGGTAGAAGCAACACTGTCGGAAGAGCCGAAGCACAGCACGTGACCGAAACAGGACGGAGGAAGAGCACAGAACATATACTATGAGAAATGAAAGCTCTGTACTCAACATGAGAAACAAAAAGCAAGACACTGTCATTTGGTGGTGAAATGGGAAATTAAATGGACTGTAGAAGGGGGTTTTTAGGAGAGAGAATATAGAAGTTTATTTATGCAGGCAATAACCATTAACTTATGCCGGGACCGGTAAAGTTCATTATTAAAATTTTAATGCTTTTTACCGAGGTCTCGATAAACACTAGTTTTGAAATTCTAGTATTGAACTTTACCGGATCTTGCATAAATTAATTGTTATTGCCTGCATAAACCATCCTTTACTGTGCATTGTTGGAGAGGCCAGTTCATCAATGTTACCACACGAAAATCGCAGATGCTCACTCTTATAAACTTACATCAAGGCATTTTCTGATTGGCCATTTTAACTCTCACTTTTAAGTGGGCTTCACTTTTCATTGTTACCGGAAACCACGATACTAGCTTCATTCCCGTGAGGAAGAGCCAGGCGCCGAAACCGAAGGGAAGAGGAAGGAGAAACGCGAGGACTCTCATCGCGCGGAGGCTCCAGGTGTCAAGTGGACGAGAACGATACCTATTGCGAGCATGCCTTGGTGGGAAAACTCAAAGCATTAGAGTCAAGTCGGCGTACTAATAAACGACCCTTGTCAGGGTCATCCTAATACACATACATTAATCTACACTCACGCATATGTATATATGTAGTGTACATAATGGAGATACATAATAAAGTATATAATAAATACAGTGTACATAATAAATTTTGTTCTAAGGAGCTCGCTTTTATCTATACAGTACCGGTTTTCCTTCTCCTATGAGCGTACCCTGCGGAACACAGTGAAGACGGACGAGTGACACGTCCACAAACTCCAATTGATAACTGGATGTGGATGGTTTTACGAAAATAGGCGAAGTTCTTTAAATTTGATTTTACTTTTTTTAATAAAATTGTTTTTTCATTAAAATATACGGTAGTGTTTCGTGTCAAATACGATATTGCGTATGAGATTGCACCACGTCTTCATGCAAGCTGATGAATTACGACCGTTCGAGGTTGTCGGATTTCAATAATGGCTGAACTGATCAATTTCTGGCGTAATTAATAGCTTGGTTTTGAATTATGTAATAATTGTTTTTATTTTTTTTTTACGTGTTTTACAAACGGAAATATCACGATGTAAAGTTTGAATCTAAAAATTTTTATTTAAGAAACATCATCGCCGATCTAGTTCAACATTTTCGATACTGGCGGTAGCGCTCGTCTACAACTGTGTCACTAGCCGTGTCGAGAGTGACGAGCGGGTGAATGAAAGAGCGAAAGTGAAAAAGCAAGCTAAATACGTAATTTCAGGAGACACGATGTTTTGTGCGAAAGTGCCCCGTATATATTTTTTAAAATTTATAACGTTATCGATAACGATATTCTTCAGAAAATATCCCTTTTGGATTTATCATTGGCTTCAACCAATTATTTTTAGTTGCCGCTTGCGCATTTGGATGTACTTAATGCACTCATTGTAGTTGAAATGTGCGCCAGAAATATAATCTTTGAAAACGTTTAGACTCCTAGTCAATGACTTTATTTTTTGATTTATTGAATATAATTTACAAATTAATATATCGCATCTTTAGACGCACGAATATAAAATTTACAATTGAACGAAGCTTATTCATAAACACCACACCGAAATTTTTTAATAGTAGAAAAAGTATTTATTAACATTTACTTTCAATTTTTTTATATTGCAAGTCATACTATATTTAATTGTATTGTCATTAACAATTAAAAATGAACTTTTATAATAAAATTGGGGAAATCTTGTAAATTTTTATAAATTTACCTAGAAAAAAATTATTGAGTGCTTAGAACTGTTTTTCACCGGTAGTGCTGTATTCGTTATTTTAATTTTATAATAAACTTTAAAATAATTTTTGTGAAAAACGCTTTTTGAAATTTGTACAAATAAACTGCGAATGTTTGTGTTTATCTTCGAATGTTCGAAGACCGAACAATTAAAACGCGAATGAATAAAGACACATTTGCCATAATTGATAATAAGCAGGTTTGAAAGAATATAAAATACATTTACGCGCACAACATATAGATCTTATAAAACATGCTAATTAGACTATTCATAAACAGAATATAAAAGAAAATTAATAAATCACCTTTTAAAATTTTTATAATTACATTTTTCTAAAAAAAAATATAGTATAAATATTTTAAAATAGTACTTTTAGTAATAATATTTCACATGTCAAAGTATTAAATATAAACGTTCTATGAATATACAGACTTCAATTTGATAGTCTTCATTTTTGAACCTTTTGCTGTTGGATTATGGATTATCTATATTTACAATACATATTATATCATTAGTATACAGCCTTTGATGAAAGTATTTAGGAAATCTACATATTTATCTGGATTTTTTTATTATTTTCTACTAATAGAAGAGGATAATTTGATATTTAGTTTTTGTTTTAAGAATCTTTTATGTATAACATAAGAAATATAAGTAAAAATAATACAGGTAAAAAATTTTAGATGAATGAAAAATATATAGATATCACATTAAACACATGTGTTTAAATTGATATGTTTATACTTAGGTAACGGTAGGTTTGACGGAACCATCCACACCTTCCTCAACATCTTTTCAACCTGTCTTGGCGACAGCAAGTGACAAAGGGACAACATTTTTTCCATTACCACGAATAAATGCTGGAATGGTGGTAAAGCATAATATCTTGTATTTGTACGGAGGCATGATGGAAGAAAGTAATAGGCAATGCACTTTTTCAGATTTCTACAGTTTAGGTATGCTATTTTTGAATTATATACATATGTAGTAATTACATATGTACAATTTATCAATTTTGCGTGTGTGTGCGTGCGTATGTGTAAGTATGTACATAAAATAATTTTTTTATCCTAAATTAAAAATTTATTTACACATGCGTGTACACATGCACGCATGCCTTTACACAGATTGTTTGATAAATTTCGAGCATAACTTAATAAAATTTATATGTTTAGGCAAAATTGATTTTATTTTTTAATATAGTTTCTTGTACTCGATATACTTAATCTATCTTTTTTCTAATCTTTATATTTAATAAAGTATGTTTGCTTAAATCCTCTAAAATATTCGTTTATAGCAATTTCTTCATTTTTGATCGCTTTTTCTTCTTAGACATTTCTTCATGTTCGGGAATTATTAGAATTTAGAATTCATTTCTTTTGTTTTTATCGCTCATCCAAATGTCTATCATACTGCATTGATTGTTACAGAAAACTTTCAGAAAGGTTTTAACTTTTCATATTTCATGTGCAATACTTTTAAGAGGATTCTGCGATTGTATGATATTGTATGAAATATTGCGACAGAATTGTTTTTAAAATCTTGTGACATAAAATGCTGCAATAGTAATATTTTTGAAATTTTACATACAGTAAATTTTCAAACTGAGCTTTTTAAATTAGGTAAATTTTCTGTTCTATTAATGTATTCCAAATAAAAAATTTGCTTTGTTGCCAGTTGGCTAAGTGAAAATTTTCAAAGTCCGCGGCGTGTACTGACAAGGGGAGTCTGCAACATGTGGGTCATTAATTTTAATAAAATTTTATGGATGTGTAGTATTTACTCACACCTTTACTGTAGTAAAGCCGTTTGTTGCGAAATTAGGCATTCTTGAGAAAATGACG
Organism: Solenopsis invicta; assembly: GCF_016802725.1. Lineage (NCBI taxonomy): Eukaryota > Metazoa > Arthropoda > Insecta > Hymenoptera > Formicidae > Solenopsis > Solenopsis invicta. Next base: position 11,567,873 of record NC_052679.1, read on the forward strand.
ATTAAATATTTCCATGTATAGTACTACAGAAGAACAATTGTCGAGTTAGTGACGTAGCGTAGGGCGTTAAGACATCAACAAGCACGCGTGGGGTTCCAGGTTCGATCCTCACGGACAAAATTTTTTTTTAAATTTAAATCTTATATTTTTAAATTGTTATACGTATATGTATAATTTTGAAACCGTTTTTAATTATTTGATATAAAATGTTATTTAAAAAAAATCAAGTAATTTAAACATGCTTTTTTATTATTAAATAAATTAAAATTTTTCATAAACACAGAAAATATATTTGTAATAAAAATTTACAACGACTGTTTTAAGAATGTCAAAATAAATGTTTCTATATATCATTATATCTATAACCTATTTATTAACAAACCATTAAGTTTTAATTGCTTTTACGCTAAGTACCATTTAAGAGTTGTAAACTTATTGTAAAATATTTATTATAAATTTTTATTGCAAATATATTTTTTGTTTTTATTTTTTAGGCTTTCTATTCTTGTGTTTTATATTTTTTGTGTTTATGAGAAATTTTAATTTAATTAATAATGAAAGACATTTTTAACTTTCTTGATTAAAAAAATAATATATTTTATATTAAATAATTAAAAACGTTTTAAAAATTATATAACAATTTAAAAATATAAGATTTAAATAAAAAATGTCTTATACAGGGGGATCAAACCTGGGACTCCAAGCGTACTAGTCGACGTCTTAACGCCCCACATTACGTTAACTCGACAATCGTTCTGCTGCAATAATACTATAGATGCTGAAAATATTTAATTGTCATTTTACGAGAATGCCTAAGTTGTGCCACAAACAGTTTTATTACAGTAAAAGTGTGAATATATACTACGCACTCCTAAAATTTTATTAAAATTTGTGATATAAATATTAAAGGTTTCTCTTTTTAGCATTGTAGTGAACTGTCAAATAAAATATGTCGACGTACTTTATTTGTTATTTTTGACAGTTTGATTTATTATTATTAAATGTAAATTTTATTGTTTCTGTTGGGGTTACAATCTTTTATAGACTATACAAAAACAAAATGCTTAGCCGAAACTTATACACTACTTTAAACCTAACTTAAATTCTAATACGCTTACTCTACGCACACCCATGTCCGGGACCTCTGCTTCCGTCGCCAGCTATTAATCATCATTTTCTATTTTATATATATATATATATATATATATATATATCTATATATAAGTACAATTATCGAGGCTCCCTCCTTCATTCACTCATTCTCTCTCTCTTTCTCTCTCTTTCCTTCTCCCTCTTCCTCTCTAGCTCCCTCATCCAACTCTTCCCCCTCCCTTTATCCCCAGCTAAATACTTCCTATCAACTCTCTCCCTCTTTTCCTCCCAACTCTTGCATTTCTCCCACATGCTCCCACGACTGTATTTCTCTCCCGCACAGTCTACATTCTCTTTCCCCCTCTCTCCAATACCTCCCTTCCCTTATCTCATTACCTAGCCTGAATCTCGCAACCCTCCTCCATCTCCTCTTTCCCTAACCTCTTTTCAGGTACTCCGACAGACCTTTGTTCTTCATCTCCTCGTACCATCTGTTGTACCTGGAGCTTTTTATTCTCTTCCATCTCTCTCTCTCCCCTGCATCTTTCTCCTTTTTTCCACTTCCTTCCATACTCCTTTCCCCTCCCTCCTCTCACCTTTCCACTCTTCCTGCCCCAATTCTTCTTTCCTGAAAAACCCTCTTCTCTCCTTTTCCAGCTTGATCAAACTTTTTCTCTTTTTGCTCTTATTACCATCTTATTTCTCTTCCTCTTATTACCATCAAACATCTCGCCAATTCTCCTCTTCTCCCCTCCTCTAATCTTTTCTCGAAGCCCCATGCCCTCCTCGCTGCTCTGCTTCTCATCATTTCACTCTATAGCTTCTCTCTCACCATATATCCCGGCGTCCTCCCTTCTACCCTTAACACCCATCTTAGAAATCGTTCATGCAACCTCTCTACCCCTTCTCTCTCTTTCCACCTTCATATTTCTACCCCATAACTTATCACTGTCCATACCAACCTGTCAAACCTGTCAAACAACCACACCCTCCTGCTCCAATCCTTATCATATCTCCTCTTCTCAATTCCCTATACCTTCCTAATCCCATCATACTTGCTGCCTTCCTTATCTTTTCTCTTAAATGTGCTTTCTGCCCCCCGTTTGTCTGAAATCTGTATCCCAAATAGCTAAACTCTTACACTTTTTAAATCCCTTTCTTCTTCCATCTCCACCTCACTTTCCGCCATTTCTCTTCCCCTCTCCTAAATCTTATTAACTTCGTCTTTCCGGCGTTCATCTCTAGCTTCTTATCCATATAGCTTTTTAACCTTTCTATCATGCTCCTCATTTCCCTCTCCCTCTCCGAAACAAGACGATATTGTCCGAATACAATAAAAAGTATATCTTCTCCTCCCCTAATACTACCTCTCCCCATTTCACCTTCCTCATCTTTTCTTCTAAATCTACCAAGTTAAACAGCAGAGGACTGAGTGGACAACCCTGCCTCACTCCCCTCGCCGTCCAAAAACTCCTCCCTTCTTCCTCCTCTACCCTCATTCTACATTTTGTTTCCCTTACAGTTCCTTTATCCTCTTCACCAGTCCCGTCCTCACTCCTTTCCTTTTCATTGCCCCTAACACCGTTTCCCTGCTCACGGAGTCAAATGCTGTCTTTAAGTCTACAAACAGCCACTAGTATTATTTCTTTCTTCTCCAGTTGCTTGTTTACGACATAGTTCAAGACGTATATGTTGTCCACCTTTCCTTTTCCCTTTCTAAACTCGACCTGCCTCTTTTGTAGCGTCTCCTGTCTCTCTCCTCCACCTCCCCTTCTAGCCTTCCCGTTAACATCACCGCATTTATCTTGTATAACGTTGGCATCAGCGTCACTTCTTTATACTTATTTATCTTTTCTTCTTCTCTCCTCTTAACTATAGGTACTATTATCTCGTCTTTTCATGCCTCCGGCCATTTCTCCCTCTTCCACACCCTGTTGCTTATCCCCCATGCCCAGTCTGTCACACTCTCCCCTCCATACTTTCATACTTTATTGGGTATTCTGTCAATTTCCATTGCCTTACCATTTTTTAATTTTCCTATAACTTTCACTATTTCTTCTCTTTTTATGTTTTCTTCTTTTTCCGACCTAACTAGAGAACCTCTAGGAGAGAGAATCGCCAAGAGGGGTCACGTGACTGACTCTGTGATTGGCTGGCGGAAATGTGCAGATTTTGCATTGCGACTCCAAAACTCCTTTTTTCCCCGCAGCCCCACGTCCCAAAATGCTATTTTCATACCTTTGCCATCCCCTTTTCCCTGCTGTACTTCCCTCACTCCCTTGCTCTCTCCCTCTACCTTCCTTTGCTTTTTCCTAGACTCTCACTCCTCTTCCACTACTCGCTTCTCTTCACCCCTTCCCTCGACCCTCTTTTTTTTCCTCTTTACCCCCTCCCACTTTTTTCTCATCCTATCCTTCAACCCTCCCTGTTTTTCATCCCAAAACCATCAAACTTCGTTTATTAATGCTCTGGTTTCACCCATATCCTCGCCGCTTTTCTTTCCTCCTTCTTCACTAATTCTCTGATCCTCCACTTCACTTGCCTTTCCTTCCACGTTAAATCATCCTCTATCCAAACTTTCCTCCCTTTCAGCCCACCTTTTTTTCTCATTACTTCCTTTTTCTCCTTTTTCATCCTGAAACTTACCACTGTAAACCCCCCCTGCTTTTTATGCCCTATGTTTTTACCTTTTTTACTTCTTCTACTCCTACCTCCGCTCCTAGCCTTCTAAGTATACTTTCTATTTTATCTTTCACGTCTTTTCCTTTTTTTATATCCCTTTATAATCATCTTCTTTCTTTTTTCCCTCTTATATCTTCTCTCCAACATCTTCTCTATTTTCCTTATTCTTTCTTTTAGCCTTTGGCTTTCTTTCTCTCTACCTCTCCGCTCCTTCTCCAGTCTTTTTACCTTTGCTTTAATTCTCTTCTTTCTTTTCCTTCCTCCAACTTCAAGCCCTCTTCCCATTTTTTTCCAGATTCTCTACTCTCTTTTCTATTTTTTCCTTGTTCTTCCTCCACTCCTCCTCTCTTTTTATTTCCTCTAACTCCCCCATTAACAATCTCATTTCCTCCGTCTTCTCCATTCTTTCTTCCATCCTCTCCCACCTTCCCATCATCTCCATCTATCTCCTTAAGAACTCCATTATCTGCCACTCTCCTTCCTCTTCCCCGACCTCCTGTCGGTGATTTCACCGTCTTTTTATTTTTCTGAAAAACCTCTCCTTCCTTCTTTTTTTTTCTCCTTTCTCTTCTCTCCCTCCCCTCCTAACCCTCCTTTTCTTTTTCTCTTCTAATACATTTCTAATGCTCCTGCTGTACTCCCACTGCGCTCCCTCTCCCGCTACTCAACTCCATCGCCCTTGTCTTTGCTAAATCCTCCATCCCTTTATTCCCCATCTTTTTTGTCCGTCCCTCTCCTCGTTCTTGTAATTTTCTTACCGTCCACTCTCTTCTTTCCTTAGTTGTCTATTTCTCCACTACCTACTCACTGTCTGTGCGCACGCGCCTTACCGTCGCACCCTTTACCGATACCTTACACCGCCTCTACGCTCACTGCACACTCCGTACCCGCGCTCGCGCGTTTCTTTCTCCCTTCCCCGCTCTCCTCTTGCCACTTTTTTCACTCCAAGACTTCTAATCTCACTTCCACACTGCTCTCGCTTTTACACTCCTTTTCTCCCATATACTCGACTCGATCTCTCTCTCTCCACTCACTCCATTTCTCCCCAGACACGTTTCACTCTTCTCACACACTCTGCCCTTCTCTTCCGCTCCCCACAACTGTTCTTCGCCTCTATTACCAAAAACTCTCTAATCACACCCATCTCTTGCTTGCTCCGGAAACGGAAGTCCCAGTTTGATTTATGTATGGTTTGACATTTCGTAACATTAAGTTGATATTAATTTTTATGAATAATTGAAATTAAATAATCATTGATGGACAAGACAGAATTTAAAAGTGACTCCTTGTCATTACCCATCTAATAAGACAACGAAATGATGTGAAAAAGACTTGCTATTAGTGAAAATGACGTCATGTGATTTAAATGGAACGTAATTAGGACGTGATTTTTGATACTAAAATGATATGTTATTATCATTATTTCAAGATGATATGGTATTGTCAATGATGAATGTATGCGAACGTGTTTTGTATATTTAAATATTTGGTCTGTTCTTTTTATCTGCATTGGCTGCATTAATTTACTGTTTATCTTTCTCTCTTGACATTGGAAGAAGAAAGATAAACTTGAACTAATATAGCCAGTTTAAAGAAATACTACTGTAAAGAAATGTTAAAATTCACATAAAAAAGATTATTGAGTACTAAGAACTGCTTTTGACCAGTAATGCCGTATTCAGTCTTTCAATTTGTTATTACAATTTTCGATTTTATTAGAATTATTTGTATTGCATATTTATATTAGTTTTTATTTAATATACAAATCTAAACAAGAAGGCCTTTTTCGGTCATAGCTGGATTTTAGTGTTTTTATGTATCGTGTGATTTTATATACCTTCTCAGACTTAACCAAATTGCGCGCCGTTATTTTCGGTCATATAATACAGTTATAATTGAATAAGAGTTAGTAATACCACTTTTATTAAATTAAAATTAATTTAATAATATTTGATGCTCACTAGCATCTATATTAACCCTTTTCCCCTTTTTCTATACCGGAGATTTAGGAGGTCCCAGGTTCGAACCTTGGCTGAGGTGATATTTTTTGCAATAAATTCTTTACAGTCTTTTTAGGGGGGAAAAGGGTTAATATAGATGTCAGTGAGCATCAAATATTATTAAATTAATTTTAATTTAATAAAAGTAATATTACTAACTCTTATTTGAATATATCTGTTATATGACCGAAAGTAACGGCGCGCAGTTTGGTTAAGTCTGAGAAAGTACATAAAATTACATGAATACATAAAAGCACTAAGATCCAACTACGACCGAAGAAGGCCTTCTTGTTTAGATTTGTATGTTACATGTATCGGTCAAATATCTTTCTAATTTTCATTTAATTTCATAAAAAAATATATTATTTGGAACATTGTATACTCTTTAAATAATATAATATATATTAAAACACAATTATATTGTATCTTTTATCTTGTTTCTTTTAACTTAATTAAAGCAATAACCCCTTATCCATAATCTTTCCTTTAATAGATAAGTAGTAAGCCATTGATCAATCGTAATCGTTTATTATTGTAGCGGGAATAATAATTTGCTAGCATGTAATTTTATAAAATAATTTATTAAAAATTATTTTTGTTATAAATGGGGATGGCTCTGAAAAGGACCATTTGGTCTCCTCAGTCATTATAGTTTTCTCCTTCTGTATCGATCGTCTTGATAATTCCAAGAAGGTTTAGAAGATCTTGGGAGGCTTGAGTTCAGATCTTAAAGGCTTGAGTTTTTCGGTAGACGTAGCTACTTCTCTTGTAGCGGAAGAAGACGTCTTTGTTCCTCTGACTTCTTTTGAAGAGATCGTTTGGACAACCTTGTATTCCTTCTTGGTTGAAGATCGAAAAATCAAGTTTATTAGTCTTTTCGGAACGAGGAAGGTTTGTTGGCTTCCTCGCTTTTGCAAGAATAAGTTCTTGAGTCATGAAAGCGTAGCTTATCAGGAAGTCTCCTCCTGTCTTTGGATAACTGGGAGTTTTCGCGATGTCTATCGGAATTAATTTCCAGGTAGTCATTTGTGAGACTCGAGGATGCCGTTGTTTCCAAAAACTCGTCTTTATATATAATTTGTGGCTTATATATAATTGTGGCCGAATCTTTTTAATTCGGCGTATTTTTGCCATCTGGTTCTTGATTTGTAATTACTTTTTTTTGTTTTATTTTTACGGATTTATATAATTTATTTTTTCTCTTGAGTTCTTTTTCTCTGAAGTTGTTCTTTTTCATTTGTTTTATATTTTATTTTCCAATATTTTAATTTTTAATATTTTATTTTCCAGTGTTTTATTTTTTCATATTTTATTTTTTAATGTGAGATCTGGATGATCGCCACAATTATTATGAATTTCTAATAAACGACCGTAGTTAGCCAAATTGCTTATTTTTTACGCTTAAAGGCTGTGGACAAGGGATTAACTCTTAAACACGTAAGTGGGTCTGAGAAACCCCATATGAAGTTTTGAACGCTTGCTATGTGAAGACGGAATGAGATAGAAGGTTCGGACCAAGACGTAAAAAAAGTTTGAAATCTCCTTTTTCGATTGATATGGTTGATCAATTTTTTTGGTTCAACTAGAATTCGAACAACACGGCAGCAAAATTTTGTTAGGGTCAATGCGACCCATATAGTGTGTAAGTGAAACTTTTTTTGTGAGTATTTTACATAAAAAAGCTGGACAAAATGCGTTCGAACAGGTCGGTTTGCGGATGTTACTCGCATATACTCTGTTTAAAGTTAGAATACTATAAAATACTGTAGAAAAGGGAGTTTTTCCGAAATATATTATGAAACACATTAATTTTCAATTTTAGACACGATTTAATCTAAAATACCTCATTCGCTTTGTTACATAAGTACATTTTTTAATAGGAATGATAATAATATAATTTTTTTTTTTTGAAAGTATGAATCTTTAGCTTTAAAACGCCGTATTGTAAAGTTCTTCAAAGTTTTTTGTTGCAAAGATATGATTTTTTTTTAAGTGGATTTTTAAATGCCCAAAAATACCTCATATTCTTCATATTACATAATTATACTTTTTGAAAGAAATGACTTTGCCAAATTTTATTTTGAAAGTGTGACTCTTTAGCTTTAAAATTCCGTATTTGAAAGTCCTTAAAAATTTAAAGAAAAAGTGGATTTTTGACCAATTTCTCATTTTTGCTTAATGGTTTTGCTTTTATAACTTCACAATAAATTATTTTTCGGCAATGTCGATTGTGCAGTCACATTCCTGAGATTTTGAACTTTTGTTTTAAAAAAAAAATCGTAGAAAAATATTGATTGTAATCAAAGTTATAGCTTCTCAAAGTTGAAAAAGTCTCCCAAACCCAAAAATGTGTTTCTGTATTTTACAGGATCGGTGTGTTTACGGGTTAAACATTTCTTGTAACGATTGCGGTTGATCAATAACGTACTACTTATCTGATTTAATGTTCTTAATACGTCGTCTGAAGACGCCATAGAATGTTACATTTTCGTCACTTTTCAACATCATTATGACGTTGCATTAGTGACGTTAATAGACTTTGACACATAATCACGTCACAATGACATCAAAATGACATCGATCAATAGTTACTAATGACGTTTACAAACTAAAAAAATCACATCATTTTGACGTCATCTTGTTGGTTAGGTACAGTGGAGCCCTCTATATTCGAAATAATAGGAAGACTAAATTGTTTGGATAAGAGAATTTTTGGATAATGAAATAAATATATTTTTATATTAAAATTTTATTTATTCAAACAGAAACTTAAATTTTTAACAAAAAGAATTTCATATTTAAAAAAAGACTTACGTAATTCTTTATGTAAAGAAAATAAAATTAACATTTGCTTACACATTTATGGATCCCATATCTTTTTGGCTGCTAAGTCACATACGTGATATGTTCCTGTTATATAGTGTACGCTGTTAGTTTTGTACTAAATTATTCTATTTAAGATATAATCAGTCAAAGAAAAGTCACGTAGAAGAGTATGTATACTTAAACAGTTTGTAAACATTACTACAGAACGCTGTTTGCATAATAAAACATTCGGATGGTAGAATGTTCGAATATTAAAGTATTCGGATAATAACGGAACTTTGGATATGGGAGGCTCTACTGTATATTATGAAAAATTAAGTTAATATGTGGAAAATCAGTCAATGTACAAGGGCAACTTCATACTGTGCTATATGTGCCATGCTTGAGCGCGCGAATTTTAGGCGCTACAATTGAATAACTTTAATAATTCATAATTTGAAAAGTATTATAGCCTCGATATTTTTGTATTAAGATTTACGGCTTAAAATATTTTGAAGAATTTACCCGTAAAAGAACCTCTGCTAATTCTGAGATATTTCGCGTGCGTGCGTGCGTGCATACACACACACACACACACACCCACACACATGTATAAAATGTCATATTTCTCGTCTTAAATGTATGTATATATGTATGCAATGTAGATTGCCGAAAGCTAGATGAATGGAAAACTCTGATGGTGGATGATTTGTCATCACAAACATGGTTCGATTCTTCAGAAAGCTCAGAGGAGGATGAAAATGAAAATAGTGAGCAAGAAGAGAACAATGATAGTGAGCAAGAAGAGAACGACAATAATCAATTAGTAAATGTTAATGAAAACTAAATGGAAGAAAATAAATAATGTAAAACAATTTGTATAATTTTCATTTATACTTAAATAAATTGTTCGCATTTATATTGCCTATGCTTTAAATCTAGACTAGATTGGCTGTACCTGCCGGCCGAATTCCCATTGCCCCGGTAGATCGAGCAGCTGGAGCGGGGATTTAGCCGGCGGTCAAATGGTGTCATTAATTTGACCTTGAATAGTTGCTTGAAGATCACGTAAAGGACACCTCCAATTTTTTTAATGGGACTACCTACTTTTTATTACATATTCTTGTAGTTTATCTCGAGACCTTTCCAAAACACTATAAGAAAGGTCATTTTCGTTGAGTACTTTCTGAGTTGTGAGGCTTCAAAGTTACGTTGTATTGTAACTTTCAAGCGTCATAACTGGGAAAATCTTTAACAAAAATAAACTTATTTATAATGTTTTGAAAAGCTCTCAAAATCGACTACAAAAAAATGCAATAAAAAAATATAGAATGTTAGGGAAGTACTGATACCTTTTAATTAGGGAATTACCAATACTCTAACATTGTATCTGTTATTGCATATTTTTGTAGTTTATTTCAAGTTTTTTCCAAAGCACTACAAAAAAATTTATTTTTGTTAAGTACTTTCCGAGTTGTGACGCTTAAAAGTTACAGTACACCGTAGCTTTCAAGACTTACAACTCAAAAAGTACTTAACGAAAATAAACTTTCTTGTAGTGTTTTGGAAAGATTTCAAGATAAACTAGAAGAATATGTAATAAAAAGTAGGTAGTCCCATTAATAAAATTGGAGGTGTGCTTCACGTGACTTTCAAGCAACTATTCAAGGTCAAATTAATGACACCATCTTATGACTCCTTTGAAACCATACAACTTTTGTTCGAAACATTTTCTTGTAAAATGCAAGGAAACGGAAATATTTTGGGTGATAGATTCAAATGGCTCACCCTGTATATATATATATATATATATATATATATATATATATATATATATATTGGACTTCCGTTTCCGGTAGCGAAAGTGATTGACGTGTGTGTGTGGAGAGTGCGATTGATAAGCAGGTATTAGGGGATAAGGTGAGACGTGGTGGAGTGCGAGGAGGAGAAGGGAAAGGGAAGGGGCTGGTGGTAGAGGGTGAATAAGGGTAAAGGGCCGGGGTAAGGGAATAGTGAGACAGGAGTGATAGTAGGGTTGGGACGGGATTTGGAGGTTAGACGGGAGAGCAGGTTTAGAGTGTAAAGAGAAAGCAGAAAAGAGGGAGGGTAGCGACATCGGGCGGTAGAAGTGAGAAGCATAGTAGGAGAGAGTAAGTGCAGTTGCGGGAAATTTTGAATTGGAGTAACGTTTGAGTAACCGATATAATATCTTAATATATGATTTTATATTTTTAGATTTCCTACATTTATGTAATAATTGTAAAAATAAGCTCAAAATATTATTGATTAAATTGTTTTCTTAGAGTAAAAGTGTGATCATCTTAAATAAAAAAGAGTCATATTTTCTAGTAAACATTTTCTACAAAAATAGATTACTTAATTAATTAAAAAAAAAAAGAAATTTTTGTTTTTCTTTTTATTTACAACCCGACTGCAAGTAAATAAACTCTTGAATAGGGAAAATTGGCAGGTTAGAGGAAAGACGAGATAGAGGAAGGGAAGGAGAGGAAAAGGGAAGTAGAGGAGGGGAAAGGGGAGGAGAAGAGGAAGGTGGGAAGGCCGAGCAAAGTAGAGGGGATGAGGGATAGAGTATATAGTCTGTTGCTGATAGATGCGTTTAAGAGAGGAGAGAAAAGGAAGGAGATAGATGCATTACAGGCAGATATCTTTAAGAAAAGTATAAAGGTATTGAGATCGCCGGAAAAACAGCTAGAAAACCAGCCGCAAAAACAGCCGAAAAAGCAAGAAGAAGGGTGGTTGAGTGATATATTAAGGGAGGTAAGGGAGGGTTTTAAGGAAATTGAAGCGGAATTAAGAGAGGTAAAGGAGGGGAAAGCAGAGATGAGGGAATGGATGGAAGATATGAGGAAAAGATTAGACAGTTTAGAGAAAAGAGTGAAGGAGATCGAGAAGAGTAGAGGGAGGGAGGAGAAAGAGGACGGGGACAAGGAAAGAAAAGAAGAGGAAGAGGTAAAGCAGATGAAGAAAAGGAGAAAGGGAGAGATGAAGGAATTAGAAGAAAGGATGAGGAGAATAGAGTTGGAGGGGGAAACGAGGAAAAGGGAAGACAGGAAGAGAAATATAATCGTAAAAGGAGTGAATGCAAAGGAGAAAGGGATAGACGGGTTAAGAAAAGAAATAGAAGAGATAGTGGGAGCGACGGGGGCGACAACGAGAGTGGAAGGGATAAGGAGTATAGGGAAGAAAGATAAGGAGAGAAGGGAAATGGTATGGGTAAGATTAGTGAGTGTAGGGGAGAAAATTGAAGTGATGAAAGGAAAAGCGAAGCTGAGGGAAAAAAGGGAGTGGATAGTGGATGATCTGACAGAAAAGGAGAGAAGGATAGAGTGGTGGATAAGGAAAGAAGCGGAAAGGATAAGGAGGGAAGGTAGGAAAGTAAGAGTAGGATATATGAAAATATGGATTGAGGAGAAATTAAGGGTATGGGATGAGATTAAGGATGAGTTGAGGGAATGGCACGGAAAAGAAGTAAGAGAATGGAAGAGGGGATGGAGAAGGGTAGAGGGGTGGAAAAAGAGAAAGAGGATTTTTAGTAGAGTTGTGGACGGAGGGAGAGAGAGAGGGGAAAATAGAAGGAAATATAGAAAATGAGAAGCACAGGAAAAAGAGGAGGAATAAGAAAAAAGGAGATGGCAAAAAGTATAAGATAGACTTTTGGAATGTGGCAGGCATGGAAAACAAAGAGAAGGATTTCAGGGAGAGACTAAAAGAATGGGATGTGATGTTCCTGAGTGAGACTTGGTTACAGAAGAAGGGATGGGAAAGAGTTCGAAAATGGCTGCCAAAAGGATACGTGTGGGAAGTGCAAGAGACGGCAAGGAAGAGTAAAAAAGGGAGGGCAATGGAAAAAATGATTGTGGGGATAAGAGAAGGGATAGGGTGAGAAAAGGATGATAAGGAAAGAAAAGAGGAGGGATTACAAGCAGTAAAAGTAAATTTAGGGGGAGAGTGGTGGAGGCTAATAGGAGTGTATGTAAATAGAGATTTGGAGGAAAAAAATGGGAAAGCTGAGAGAGTGGATGGAGGATAGAGAGAAAAGGGTGAGGGTGTTAATAGGGGAGGATTTCAATGCTAGGACGGGGAGAGAAGGGAAAAGAATAGATGAGGATGAAGAGGGAGGGGGGTAAGTAGGCTAATACCACTATGGGAAGACGATTGTGACGTCACTGGCGCCGTACCCCCATTTTTCTTATCACGGCGCACAGCATCACAGTCGTCTCCCCATAGTGATACTACCCGGCGATCTCTCCCCACTACAGATAGTTACCCATAGCGGCGTTACTCATCTGTCGGTTTTATTTTTTACGTCTTATAGCTGTTTTAATAAAAATGTAAAATTTTTTTTTTTTACTGCAAAAAGGAAGTTGCACTATTTATCTACTAATTAGTTTTTTTTTTTCATTTTTTATGTCATAGTTATTTTAATAAAAAAAATTTTTTTTAATTTACTGCAAAAGAAGATTCAGTCTTAACCTAATTTATGGGAGGTTGGTTTTAAATTAAGCACACTATTATATATATATATATATATATATTTATTTATTTATTTATTGGTTATATATTCTTAAAAATACAGTAATAACAAAAGTAACATTATTAATTATGAACGTTTATTGGTTACATATTGTTCAAATATACATCAATTCTTGTAATTGTTAGGTGGTTACATATTTGTGCGGAATGTAAAATATATTATTTTCGTGAATAACTTTGAGGCCGCAGCGACCCGTACAAATTTGAAATACCGCCACCCGTAAATTGATTTCTTTTAGAAATGTAATGTTGATGACGTTTTACATACGAATTATAATAGTCGCGAACTATTTCATCATTTCGTGATAAATCGTTCGAAAAAATATCACGAAATTTATGCATGCCAAACCCAGTACACATAAAATGCGTAAACATGACACAAAAGTGTCCACACACGTCAGAAGTGTTGTTTTGAAATTCTTGAGGGTTGTAGAGTATGATTTTGCAGTTTCTTTTAAGTCGTTTGAGATGTTGGGGGATGATGGGTGGCAACCCATAGCTGTCGAAATAGTGTCCGATGCCGTCCCTTCCGACGTACATAGCGACCCAGTGTGTCCCGGGTTTTGTATGATCATCGGTATTAGCAATAATAGCCGCAGGTTTACTCCACACAGCTGGTATCTCGTCAGAGGCGTAAACGCCTATGGTATCGCACGGTATATTTTGTAGAGCTGCCCGTAATTGGTGGGTGTTCATAACCACCAAGAATTGACTGGCGAGATATCTTCTTCTTCTTCTTCTTTGATATTATGATGATTATTACGATTACACCAAGTCGTAAAAAACGATGGTGCGGGTGGTGATGACGGTGATGTCAATGATAATAATGATGTAGAATCCAAAAGACTGTATTTTTTAAGCCATTTTCCAAGGCGTAATGCGTTATTTAAAGCACATGTATATTCGCAATTGTTTGTCTTACTTTTTATGTTATGAATAAGGCAGGTCTGTTCTAATCGAGGTAATTGATGAAATGGCGGCCATTCTTTCTCTTCTTCTAAATTTATAACGTTTCTGCTGGTAATACGATGAAGAAATGTTGATTTATCAAAGCCTCGAGTGAATATACGGTTGGTAAACTGTGCAATCGTTCTCAAATGTCGTCGTAAGTTTTTATATGGTATATCTCCTTCATACCACTCAATACCGTGGAAATTTTTACTAAGCCAATTATTTTGAGATTTTGAACGATTTGGCAGTTCAATAAAAGAACACGATTACGCGATGATCCAATGAGCACAGTGGGTTGTGTTTATAGAGACAATAACAACTTCTTTTGGAATGAAAGATTCTTCAGCGTCTTTGAAACCTTGTATATCGACAACGATATTCTTATTTGTAAGTGTGTTTGTAAAAGAATTGTTATCTTGAATATAAGCTGTAGTACTATACACGATCAAAAACCGATACAGACTGTCGGGTAAATATATGCGTTCTTTGTTCGAGGCGTGGTTGTTCCAGTAGTACCCGTTTCCATAGTGCGCTTATTTCAGCTCTCGGCAGCGTTTATCCGCCATAGTTTACAATTACCTGTCTAGAAGCATCGATTTCTAAAATATTATCATATTCGGCGTAAATGATACAATTTACCGTAGTTTTTAACGCTTCAAAACGCACATCAATTCTAACATTCCCGTGTTTCATTAAATTCCAGTGCGTATTGTTGTTTGCCTAAAGGTCCGGTGTGAGGTCAAATGCGAAAAGACAGTACCCATTTGGATAATTTTCACGAAAAATAGAATTACCCTCGTTTAAAAAATGTATACCTGTTCCAGAAAAGAGTGTGTGATAGGTATCCATATACAGGCCTTCTTTTGTAAAATCTGGTTGTAGCGGTTTACTAGGTATTTGTGTGCCGTCAACGTATAAAGATAAATAATTAATTTTGTAATGATGAAAATTAAAAGGATTAAGCGTGCGATTCCGTTGAATGCTCTATTATCGACAAAACCGATTATTAAATGTTTTGGTATCTGACCAAGTATCACATTGTCGAGCGTTTCACCGTATATACCGCTATGTATAGATATAGATTTTACTTCAACACGCGTAAGAGGATATTTTGCTGTAGTTTTTGAAAGAGCTTTAGCGTGGGCTAATAATATACCTAGTGAAATCTTTGAACGCCTGACAAGTATCGTAGCATCGAGTATATGAACTTCGAAACCTCGTTCGGTTTGATCCATAAGGCAGAAAGCATCTCTTGATCGTACCATCCGCAAACGCATTTCTACGCCGTTTATCAGAAACCTTTCTTGATTGAAAACATCGCAATGTAAATGACCCATAAGATCAATTTTCTTAGCATTAGCTGTTAACGAACACTTTTAGAAAACCGGCGTTTAAGATGGATGGTTGCGCCATTGCACTAGCCGTATCGCTATATCATAACATACTTGTTAAATGAGAGTTTTTTGCAGCAGGGCCATAATTAAGCAATGTTTCTATATAAGCTCTGTAAGCGTACGCATTATTTGGGGGTGTTACAAGTTTTTGATTGAAAAACACATCTACCTGATTGAATAACGAATGCATAAAATTATTGACGGGTCCTACTAGCTTATCAACAGCACCTGAAGTCTCTTCTTTTTTTGGAATTTCTTTGGAAACGGTCGGTCTTATTTGAACACTGATGCATAACATGGTATGTGGTAAGTCGATGTATTCTTCCCCCTGGCCTGCCATAACAAATTCTATAGGCGAATCATCGGTTAACGACGATATTGGTTTGTAATGTAACCATTGCGAGTTTTCAATTGTTGCTTGCGTTAGTGGGACGGTGAATAATTCCAATTCTGATTTGAGACACTTGCACGAATGAGAGTGTAAAAAGGCCATGTCTGCTTTACGTCAAATATGTTATTGAAAAATGTCAACTACAGTTCGTTTATCGCAAATAGAGCTCTTTTTCTTTTTTATCTTCTTATTCTTCTTCAACATGTTTGTCTTAGTTTTCGGTGTTTTGTTACTGTAAATCTTTTTCTTTTTCTTTTGACGCCTTACGATATGATCGTTGTCGCGAATGTTAATTAAATGCTGCATATTTGACTTTCTCGGCGTTTTATAGCCCGAACCCTCCATGAGAATATCAATTTTTTCTTCGGCTTTCCGTTTTAGGTTCTCAGCTGAATCTTTCATACGGCTGTTAAAAGTTTCTTTAAACGGTATATCTCTTTGAATTACATCACGAGCTACATTCAGAGCGAGCAACTTCTTTACCAATGGCCCTGGCTCCTTTTGATAAAAGGGGTAAAACACGTCGAAAGAGACCGCCAAGAAAACTATTGATTCCATGACCGCGTTGATTTGGGGCGCCTACATAAACGCGTTTGATGCCACTTTGTCTACTGCTACCGTGTTGAATATCGAAACACGCATCGTAATATGTCATTTTTAGTCTAATCTCTTAAAATATAGTGTTACAGTCAATGTATCATATTCGAATGGTATAGTTTGTCCAAACTCGTCTCTTATATCAATCTCGATTGTTTGCAAAGCAGTGTGTATTAGCGGTATATATTTAGCTGTTGCAAAGCTTTTATACTTAACCGAACCATAATCATACGATTCTATATCTAGAGATACTGTGCGAAGTAGAGGTGTTTGCACATCACCTGTAATGTACGATTCGCATATATCGGTATATACAAACAGCGTTGTAGGTAATGCTCTGATTAAACTAGCCGGTCTGGCCAAGACATTTCATCAGCCAATATATGACATTGAGTTTCATAACCGAATATTTGAGCCAGAGTTGGCGATTGGCGGAAACCATGTGTTATAGCCATACAATCTGTACATGAACGCTGTGCTGTGACATAACCAAACCTATTTAATGTAAAAATTAAATGTTTCTTCAGCGATGTTTTGTTTACTGTTTCGATAAGATCGTCAATTGTCTGATATAGTCCTTGTAGTACTATATGATGTTCTAAACCCGTTTTTAACTCCTCTTCTTCTTCAGGCGGATCATTGATAAAATTTTTTATTTTCACCAAAGTCTTTTCATCTTGTGAAAAATGGAGAAACGTTATAGGTATTTGAATATCAGTTAAAGAAACACCCCACTCCCCTTGTAAACGTAATGCTTGTGGTAGACGTGTAATAAAATGAGTTGTTGTGTTATCCTGAAAATATGAAGAACTGCTGTTGCTAGGTAAAACCACGTAAAAATTATCCCTCATTATAATTTTTTAAATCGTTAGGGTTTATCCACTTATTAAAACTTTCTGGAAAACCGCGCCAGTTAACGAGGATACGTCTTGCACTGCCTCGTCGAGGGCTGCCTTTACTACGAATTATTCTTTCGACCATAAGATCGATCTTTGCATAATCTCGTCAGATCCTGCTCAATTCTTCTTCATAAAAAATGCCGTCAATATCTTCACCATGAAGGTTTCGTAAAAAATATACAGGTGATTGTGGATGTGTGGAAATGCGTATTATAAGAAATATTTCTTTGCTCCAGCCGCCTTCATAACCTTTCGCGAACGCTGCTTTACTACTACTGATTCGCACCAGATCACCGATCTTGTATTTAGGAGCACGGGCACGTTTACTGTCATATCTACGTGCGAGATTTGATCGAGCAAATCTTGCATTGTTCAATGTTACATCTTGCGGGACCATTTTAATATCGCTATGATACGAACGATTGTACGCATCAACAATGTTATTTAGTACATCGATATATCGCTTATTTCTTGCATAAGTGAAATATCGCCATATACGCTCTTTTAATGTCCTGTTAAATCTTTCAACAACTGCAGCTTTCAAATCTGGATTACGGGCCACTCAAAAACCAATTTTTGCGTTTTTTAAAAAAAGCTGTGGCAGATCCCACAAATTCTTTACCACAATCTGTTTGTACAACAATAGGTCGTCTACCATTACTACGGGCTAGTATATGTGCTAAACCCCTAGCAACACTAGTACTTGTTTTATCACGTAATTTTTCAACCCAAGCAAATTTGCTTAAAACGTCAATAACAACAAGTAAATATGCGTAATTATCATTATAATTTTTAATTGCACGTAGATCTACGATATCTGCTTCTCATACATTGTCGATATTATACAGATTGTAAGAACATCTAGGATATTGGCGACGTAAAGGCCTATGCAATGTATATACATCTTGACTTTCTAGCCAGGCAATTGTTTTGTTTTTGGGTATTGATTTTTTTTGTTTCACGCAATAATTTTGGTGCTCCAGAAAAAGAGGTCGCGTGCATTGGTTCATAATAAATTTTCTCTAGCTTTTTCATGTTCTATCACGGGGTTCTTTTTTTTCCTAGGTGATAAACTTTTCCACCTATCTGCGGTACCATAACACTCGCTGTAGGTATCGGTATCATCTGTAGGAAGCTCGCTTGAATCAGACCGCATACGCGACGGTCCTGCGGTGTGTGTATTGTTAGGTACTTGAAGCGTATTGTTATTGACCGGTTCATTTAACCATAAATTTTGATTTCCCATAAATTCACGTGGGACCTTTACACTGTGCATGAATGTGACGAAGCGATTTCTGCCGATCGGTTTTGCTATTTTTCTGGAGCGCATAGCGTCGTTTATAAGATCGACGATATTAGATTCCTTTATTTTTACACCATCAATAGAAATAACACCATATTTATCCCAAGTTAGTCTTTCAGAAGCGTTAAAATGTATATGGTTTAATAAGAGTCTAGCTTTTGGTCGATATTTTGATGGCACGCTATCCAGAATAAATAAATCGTCTAAACAATCTTTTGTTCCGGTGTTTTTACCTCTTCATCCTTCGAATATCTTGATTGCTTTGTTTTGTAAACAGTGTCAATCAAAGTATTAATAGATTTAGTAGGTATATTACGTTTTGCTTCTTCTACAAAATACAGGTAACGTTGTAACGTTTGCAAGTAAGCTTTGCATTTTTTTCTTTCGTCCGCAAATTTGCTTGAATTGAGAATTTCAAGCATTTCTTCATCTAGTCTGCTTATCGTCGTACCAGGAGTTTGAATTGTTCTATCATTCGATGTCCGTGTTAATTGCGCAATTTTTTCTTCGGGTATCAAGACCATTTTTTTTGCGTGTTCCATTATTTTTTAGTTTCCACCTATAAGGCGAGATAACACGGTGCCTAATATAGGTGCTAATAATAACCCAGATAACTAAGTTAGATTCAGCACATCGGGCAATCTAATGCATTGCATGTATTGTTGCGAATTTGCAGGCAATTTGCTGGCTACAAAATTTAACGTAAAACTGAATCAGCAACAGGAGAGCAAAAACACAACATCAGTTAATGAAATGTTAAGACCAAACGTTTATTAATGATAACATATCACGTTGACAGCAAACTGTCGGCTCATCATGAGCTTGCATTCGTATATATCATAATGACAGCAATATGTCATCAAAATGATGGCACGTATGATATCAAAAGTTTAATACAAGAAGTAGAATATTTGGTGAATATTGTTAAAGATTCTAAATTGCAGCTTCTTATCGACAATTTGGTGATATGACAATATTCGGTTCCGCCATGTGTAAGACCCCACGCAAACAAGTGAGTGCTGGCGCTACCGCTAGGCGGCCACGCCGCGGGGGATTTCTCGTGAGTCAAGTGCGGCCACAAGCGTTATATCTAGGCGCCACCACAGCCGACTCCCCAATTCATGCCATGGTTCGTACTTCAGTGAGCCTTTAGGAGCTACATGTTGTAACATCGAGACGAATACTCGTTCTCATTCTTTTAAAACATGACGTGTGTATGAGCATAGAACGCTGTTCTACATAAAATTTTATATCTATGGTGTAGAAATCCCATTCAATTTGAATTACTTTTTTTTTAATTGATTTTAATCGCTTATTTTCGGCAGGGAAGTATTTTGAAACTATATTAATATTCTGGTGAAAGAATTTTGCAAATATTGCAGCAGATATATACAAATTTCTTGCAAGAATTAAACTGCAGAATCTTTCAGAAGAATTGAGTATGAGAAAGCAGATCATAACGTTCTGTTCGCAGAATCTTTCAAGAATCTGCTGCAAGATTTACTGCAGTCTTGCACAAAATTACTAGTAGAATAGTAATTGTGATATATGCGCTAGTAATTTTATTATAGTTATTTTAGTTAGTCCCTATGTAGCGTTTGGCGCCTATGCGTTCCCGCCAAGAACCGACTCTCTCTCTCTCGTTGAAACTAACCAACGTGCGACTGCTCCCTTGCGTTACTAATATTCATTTGGCATTCTCAATATAATAAATATAGTTTCGTTCATATATATTACTTATTTACCACCCATAAGACATCACAATTGGCGACGAGGATATTCTGGCAAAGCGGGTGCATCGGAAATTGAACGAGAAGTACAATCAAGGCGGATGTAACAATTGAGGTTAGAGATGCCGGACAACGGTAATGATACAGATAAGCAGCAGTTTCAAAAGGCTCAGGAACAATGGCTTGAGCAGCAGCGTATTTTAGATCAGAGACGTCAGGAGCAGGAGCAATTAAAAGCCAAGTTGCATCAAGAGCAGATGCAGCTAGCAGAGTGGCAAAGGCAACTGCAGCAGCAGCAAAATTTAATGCAGCAGCAAGCACAACAAGTAAAGACTCAGGTACCTAAAGAAGCGATGCCGAACATTACTTTTCTTTCAACGATTGGAGCGCTGTCCGAATTTAATATTGGTGAAGACTGGAATCTCTATCAAGAGCGGCTAGGACAGTATTTTGTAGCGAATCAAGTTTCGCAGGAACGTAAGGTAGCAGTATTAATTACATTAGTAGGACAAGAGGCTTATAAAATTTTAAAGGACCTCTGTGATTCAACGCTTCTAGAATGTGAATCGTATGAAGAATTGTGCGAAATTTTAAAGAAACAGTTTGCCCCAAGAGTCTCGGTTTTCAAGGAGAGAATCGAATTTTACGAGTTAAAGCAGAAGGAAAAGGAGTCAGTAAATGAGTGGTTTGCTCGTATTAAGAGCAAAGCTATCAACTGCAAATTTGGAGCGCAACTGGACGACAAAATCAAGGACAGATTTGTTACTGGGTTAAGTAAAGGTCGAATTTTGGATAGAGTATGCGAGGAAGAGCATACAACAACGCTACAGTCGATTCTCGAGGTGGCAAGAAAGAAGGAAGCAGCTTTGGCTTTGTCGTCTAAGGCTAGTCTGGTGGACGTGCACAATTTGAAGTCGAGAAAAGCAAAATCGGCTCAGCAGGTGACGTTCCAGAAAAAGAAGAAAGAGGAGAAGACAGGAAGCCAGCACCAAGGATCCAAAGAAGAACCGAAATGCGTACATTGCGGAGGTACAAGGCATATTTTTGCAAAGTGCAAGTATAAGACATATAAATGTAAAATTTGTAGCAAGGAAGGTCATTTGGCTAAAATTTGTAAAAATAATAAGAGCACGGTAGCTAATACAAATTATTTAGAATCTGGTTCAAATGATAAGGATACAGAGATTGTGGATATGTATAATTTAAGCAATGTTTTAGCAAGCGAAGAACCGTTAATAGTTAAAGTTGAGATTGAAGGTAAATCTATTGCCATGGAATTAGATACCGGAGCGGGTAAATCAATATTACCGGAAAAGATTTTTAAAGAAAAATTTAGTCATTGCAAATTAGAAAACACAAAGATTAGGTTAAGGATGTATAACGGAAGTATTTTAATTCCGGAAGGGCAAATTTCAGTTAATATTAAATGCAAAGAGACAGTGATTCAAGCCCAGTTAATAGTGGTAAAGAAAGGAAACAGAATATTAATGGGTAGAGATTTAATGAAACTGTTAAATATTAAAATGGAACAGATCAATTCTATTAAAGAAGAAGATAATTTAAAAGCATTACTGCAAGAGTATAAAGAATTATTTAATAACGAGTTGGGTAAATATAAATTTGAAAAGATAGATTTAAAATTATCAAAGGAAGCTAATCCTATTTTTATTAAACCAAGACCGATACCATTAGCATTTAAAGAAAAAATAAGTAAACAATTAGAGGAATTAGAAAAGAAAGGAGTAATTGAGCCTATAGATACGTCAGCTTGGGGTACGCCCCTGGTACCGGTTATTAAGAAAGATGGAAGTATTAGAATTTGCGCCGATTATAAAATTACAGTCAATAAATTTTTAGAAGACGTTAAGCATCCTTTACCTAGAATTGAAGAATTATTTACAGCGTTAAGCGGTGGAGAATCATTTACTAAGTTAGATTTAACAGCGGCGTATAATCAATTAGAGGTTACAGAAAGAACTAGTAGGTTACTTGCGTGGAGTACTCATAAAATTATTTATTCGCTTAAAAGGTTACCGTTTGGAACCAAGCCAGCGTGTTCAATTTTTCAAAGAACGATAGAAAAAGTCTTGCAAGGTGTAAAAAACGTAATTAATTTCATTGATGATATTGTAGTTACAGGTGCTAACAAGGAAGAGCATTTAAAGAATTTAAGAGAAGTATTCAAACGTCTTTCAGAGGCGGGATTTAAAATCAATTTAAAGAAATCTGTATTTTTTCAACCCGAAATTAAATATCTTGGACATGTAATTAACAAAGAAGGGTTGCATAAGGATCCAGAAAAAGTAGCTGCAATGTTAGAAGCACCTAAACCAAAAAATGTGTCAGAAGTAAAGGCCTTTGTTGGTATGGTTAATTATTATGGCAAATTCGTACCGAATTTATCACAAGTGTTAACACCTTTATATGAACTCCAGCGTAGTACAACATTTAAATGGACGCAGCAATGCGAAGAAGCGTTTAATAATGTTAAAAGCGAATTAGCGTCAGAGAGAAATTTGGTTCATTTTAACAAAAAGTGGAAATTGAAATTAGTTTGTGATGCATCCAAGGTAGGCATTGGAGCTGTCTTATTACATGTTTTGCCAGATAGCACAGAAAAACCAATTGCATTTGCATCTAGAGTTCTTCACGATGCAGAAAAGAATTATTCAGTAATTCATAAAGAAGCATTAGCTATTTATTGGGCTATATGCAAATTTTATCAATATTTAATGGGTAACGAGTTTATTTTATGTTCTGATCATAAACCATTAATGGCTTTGTTTGGGGAGCATAAAGGCATTCCACAAATGGCAGCAGGCAGATTACAAAGATGGGCCTTATTTTTAAGCGGATTTCAATATAAGTTTGAACATATTAAAGGCATTCAAAATGGAGGAGCAGATGGCTTATCTAGGTTGCCAAGACCCATTAAAATTAAAGAAGCAGAAGTTGAAGATTATTTTCATTTTGTTACGGCAGAGCGTACACCTATAGATGCAACACAAATTAAGAAAGAATTGCGAAAAGATAATATATTAAGTAAGGTATATCTGTATACAAGAGACGGATGGCCTAATTCAGTTAGCGAGGAAATAAAAGTTTTTGCAAGTAAAGCGAATGAAATTGGTATTGAAAATGATATTCTTATGTGGGGATATAGAGTAATCGTTCCGTTTAAATTTAGAAAAGCTCTATTGGAAGAGATTCATGGAGCACATTTAGGAATGGCCAAAATGAAAATGATAGCCAGACAGTATTTCTGGTGGCCTAATATTGATAAGGAAATAGAAGAATACGTGAAAGAATGTGAAGCTTGCAGAACTACGGCTAATAATCCTAATAAGTCACCATTAATTAAATTTCAGGAAGCTGAATTTCCGTTTGATAGAATTCATATTGACTTTGCAGGACCTTTTAAAGGTAAAACATATTTAATTGTAGTGGATGCATTTACTAAGTGGCCGGAAGTGTTTGAGATGTCTAATACGAACACAGAAAGCACTATTGAAAAATTAAGAGAGTGTTTTGCTCGTTTTGGTCTTCCACGTATGATTTTCTCAGATAATGGCAGACAGTTTGTCTCAGAAGAGTTTGAAAATTTTTGTAAAAATAACGGCATTAAGCATAGAACGTCAGCACCGTATCACCCATCGACTAATGGTTTAGCAGAAAATGCGGTAGGTTCTTTTAAAAAAGGTTTGTCAAAAGCGTTAGCGGATAAGCGAAATGCGTCATTAAGTACAACTACATTAATAAATAGATATTTAGCTTCGTACAGAAATGCGCCACATACTAGCATAGGAGAGAGTCCATCAAAATTAATGTTTGGGCGTGAAATCCGAACTAGATTAAGTTTGTTAAATAGGCCTGAGAGAGATAAGGCTAGAGAGAAACAAGTACAGTATTTTAAAGGAAATCGAGAAATTTTATTAAAGCCAGGAGATATAGTGTATGTTAGAGATTATAAGATTCCAACAAAACCGACGTGGCGTAAGGCGATTATTAAAAGTAAAATCGGAAATAGAACTTATGTGTGTAAAACGTTAGACTCGGAAGAGTTAATTTGGAAAAGACATATAGAGCAGATTATTGAAGCAGGAAAATTTTATAGTGAAGAGGAAGATTGTATGAGTAAAAGTGACAAAGACAATAAGAAATCGGATTCAAAAGAGTTAGAAGTGGTACAAGAGCCGGAAAAGGACAATGTATGTGAAAGTCCGGAGGAAACGAAGACGGATATTAACGTTAAGCCTAAGAGAATTATTAGGCCAGTTCAAAGACTCAATTTATAAAATGTATTAAACATTTAAGTTTTTCATATTTAGTGAGAGAGGAGTGTGATATATGCGCTAGTAATTTTATTATAGTTATTTTAGTTAGTCCCTATGTAGCGTTTGGCGCCTATGCGTTCCCGCCAAGAACCGACTCTCTCTCTCTCGTTGCAACTAACCAACGTGCGACTGCTCCCTTGCGTTACTAATATTCATTTGGCATTCTCAATATAATAAATATAGTTTCGTTCATATATATTACTTATTTACCACCCATAAGACATAGTAATTAAATTGCTGACATTTTGATATCAAACACATCTTCACGTGTAGATATCATGTATGATGATGACTTGCTGACATTTTGATATCAAACACATCAGTTGAATGTAGTGCACGCATGATAACAATTTGCTGACAATTTGCTGAATTTAAATGAAGACTTTAATGATGTCAGAACAATAGACAGTTTGTAGAAACACCTTAGTTCTAGTTTGATGAAATTGAATGCGGAATAAGTGACAGCAAAATGTCATCTGATTACGGTCATTTGGCTATCAGGGAAAGGTAAGAAACCACCTCGCTGTACGACTAACCGTTTCTTATTCTTCCAAGAAGCGTTTTTATCAACTAATTGTCGCAATATGCTCGCATGACGCTTCAAACGACGCTTATATGAGTGTTTAAGAGCCACATTACCGCGTAATATGTTTAAAGCACATATACACCTAATAAGTTTTGGGTCGGCCTTTTTCAAGCAACACGCTGTTTATTACTGAGGTGACATAAGGCCTGTAGTATTGCGGTGTGTTTTTGACCAAATAAGATATGCGCGGGCGGTGCCATTATAAATTTTACTAAATAGCCGATTTTTTATTGTTACATTTACAACAATCTTTAATTAGCGGCGTTGGGCCATCAATATGCAGTTGTTGATTCATTTGATTATAATGTTTTAAACAACGGTGATAACTACACACTTCTGGATCTTTCTGTATATACTCAGGAAGCTTATCCCACAGATAATCTATGTGATTACCGAATTCCCGTAGTAAAATAATTTTTGGTATAAATTGTAATTGTTCAACTGTTAACTCATTGATGGTATCGTCATTGTCTACCAAGATGAAAAACATTTTGACTACTGACAAAATTTGAATTCATGATCGTATTTAAGCACATTAAAAAACACATCTATATATCAGATAAATTTTGTAAAAATATTAGATACGTATTATTGGTATTTCCTGTGCGGTACTCCTATTTTTTAGTTTTTTACGTGGTATTTAAACATGTTGGTACTTATCATCAGGAAATATATGGGTGCGAAAACGACAATTCTCCGGTGTGGATTGCTTTAAATCAAGTAATAAATAACCGTGTGCTGGTGTAGTTGCATGTTATATACCTCCCATAAGAACCGTGTATTTTTAGGATAAATGGCGCGCTAAATGCTGTATTTGGGCCCGATCTCTTGGGTTTTTAAACACAACTATATAATTAGCATTTAATGAAATATCACGCATACCACGTCCTTGGTGAAATAAATTTTGTGTAATAAAAATGACACTAAGATTTTTATGATGACTCCCTTTCGTGAATAAATCTATAACACTGTTATCGGATGCTTCGCGCATAAGATCATCAATAACAATAAGCTTTGACCGTGGATCATCAGCGTAGTCATCATTTCGCGGTAGACCTTCACGAAATTCGACATTATCACCATATTCGGTGTAACCTGATTGCCATTCTGAATAGTAAAATAATACGCCGTCAAACTTGGTATCACTCATAAAATTCATATTTCGAAAAAATCTTTTCACAAAAAAGGTTTTACCACAGCCTGTGGGACCGCAGATCATAGGTCCAAGGGTGTTTCCACGGGCTGGCCAGCCGCCACATACGGGACGTGCTGCACGTTGTGCAGCGGCGGCTGGCACGAAGGATAGTGCGCGCGTACCGCACCGCCCCTAGCGCGGCGACCATGGTACTGGCGGGGCTCCCCCCGGCGGAATTCACGGCCGACGCTCTGGCCTGGTCATACGCCAGAGCGAAGGCCGTCCGCCTACAAGGGGGAGTGGTTACCCCCAGGGTCGCTACGCTATTACGGGAAAGAGCACGCCGGCGGGCCATGAGGGCTTGGCGAGAGAGCCTCGCCAACGACTCGCCGGCGGCAGGATTTCGGATCTTGGAGGCCGTCCTACCCCACTTGGACAAATGGGTGGGCCGCCCTTGGGGCGGCTTGTCCTACCGGATGACACAGGTGCTCACTGGGCATGGCTGCTTCGGTGAGTACCTGTGCAGAATACGTAAGGAGCCGACGACGCGGTGCCACCATTGCGACGCCGAACGGGACTCCGCGCAGCACACGCTGGAATATTGTCCAGCGTGGCAGGAGCTGCGCGGAGTCCTCAGAGGAGAGATAGGAAATGACCTCTTCCTGCGGGCCATCATTAGCCAGATGGTCCGCAGGGAGAGCGCCTGGGTTGCGGTCTCCTCCTTCTGCGAGCAAGTAATGCGGCAGAAGGAGGAGGCCGAGACTATTAGGGAGAGAAGGCCGGGGGGACGCATGCCCCCCGGCGATAACAATGATGACCGGGGCGGCGGGGACGGGGGCCATGACCCACCTTGGCTCCCCCCCCCGACCGCCCCGAAGAAGAAGGGCCGCCCCCCGCCCTTCGAGCCGTAGTGACCCGTCTGTCAAAAGGCGGCGGGGGTGCGGGCGATCAGCTGCCGTTGCCCCCTCCCTTGCCACAATTAGGGAGGAGGAAGAGAGCGACAGCGCTAACACAGGGAGGGGGCGACCCTCCTCCCCAGCGGCTGCCGGCCCCGCCTTCGGGACGCGCAGCCGTGGGAGGAGGGGGGCCCCTCACAATAATGGTGAACCAGGCGAGGCAGATCCGACCTGACGGTCCGGGGGGGACGACTCTGCGATGTAACGCGGAGCCGTACCCCTCCTCTGCCTCGCCGGGGAGGGGGGAGAGGGAAGTTTCTCCCTCTCCGCCCCCAGGGTAGCTAGGAGGACCGCGCCGCTGTCAGCGCGGCGCGAAGAGGCCCGGGGCTATGGCGGGGGCCGGATACCCCGGGCTTTACCCCCAAATCACCAGTGGAAGAGACGGGGGGGGGCTGGTGTCCCCCCTCCCCCGACCTAGGGCAGATCAGACCCACAAGCCCTGTTGAGTGCGCCCTCGTTAGGGTGCACCCGGCGTGTCGAATCGGCCTAGGCCGACTGGGTCCGGGGGGGCTCCGGAAGTATGCTGCACGCTTTCCCGGAGCCCTCCAGTCACGGACCAGGGCAGGACACCTGGAGAGGTTTTAGTGGGTATGTCTCCGCCGACACGTCGCCGGCGGGGAAGAGCCCCACCAGGCCTCCCCCGGGGTCTGGGGTATGCGGTAACGTATTTCCTCTCCGTTATAAAAAAAAAGGGTGTTTCCACCGTGTATCCATTTTTACGATTAACGCTTGGTGGCTGATGTTTTTACTTAAAAACTTTTATATTGTAATACAGGTAAATATTAGAAAAATCGATAAACTTCTGATAATACATTGATATTTTATTCAAAAGCTCAAAAATACAATTATATAACAAATAATTATAAATTACAATGAGCGTATGATAACGACCCATAAGGCCCATACCGTCTTCGTTTATCAAATGTTTGCTTACATGTTTTACTCTCTGTACTCGTTATTACGTTATGAAGCTCCGTACGTCTGATAGAGTCAAAATGAAGTGTTATCGACGTATCTCCTTTATCTGTAACGAGTGATCTGACAGAATAATAGTTGATTAATTTATTGTTTGCAAAATTAAGAGTTATACCTTTAGCTTTGCAAATTTCTATGGTACTACCATCGGATTTACGTACAAGAAATGCGTAAAATTTTGGGCCAGCCGAAACAAAAGATTTAATGTAACTACCCTCACCGTAGCACGCTAGTTCATTCGTCAAGTCACCCAATAATTTACCTGTTGGTGGTTCATAAGTGTTCTGAGAATTATTGCTTACGTATATTCATGAATCGGTATCGCAATATAAAGCCCTATCTCCAAGGCGCTCGAGATATTCATATAATTTTAAACGCGCTTGAGTTGTCGTGTATGCAGCTATCACAACATTTGTTAGAGCGGATGGCGTTAAATTTTCATCTGTATATACATAACCAACATATAAAACATCGTCATTAACAGGTAATATACTAGTAACATCAACTTCGTTACTAGAAAGCAGTTGTATTAATCTTTTATGCGTTGTTACAATTTCAACTTTAGGTAGATTCTCACGTTGACCAAATTTTCCCCAAAAAGAATTCAAACATAATTTTGAAACAGCTCGGAGACCAGGATTGATACATATTTTTTCAGGATCTAATTTAATACCCTCCGCTCGCTCATATTCCTTTATGTATCGTTTTTTTGGTGCAATCGGTAGGCCAACCGCTAGCTTCTTGCTTAATTTTTAAAAAAGTATTAATGTATTCTGTGAAGTGACCATCCTTCTTAGATTGGGGATTATATTGCGTTCCCTCGTATTGCCAAATTTTATAAATATTTACAAGCTTATAACCAACACTTACAGCTTTGCGTATTTCTTGTACTACCCACGTACCGGTGAATTCGCGATCGGCAACATTCTCGTGTGTACTCGCTGACACATATTTTCGCAGCATGTACGACATAAAGCAAACATTAATTTACCATGCATATGCACCGGTAATACAGGATGATAAAGCGCGGTGGTAATATTGAACAATGAACGAGTCCTTCTATTTTATCAATTTCGACACCTGTAGGACTCGTTAATTCGTGACACTCTTCAGCAACATATATTTTCGGATGTCCTACAGGAAATAAACCTGTTTTATAAATATATGGGTAAAGAGAACATACATCGACATAATGTATTTTCTCATTATCCTCTATATCGTAAAGAGACACCATGTTCTCTGTACGCCCGCCGTAAAAAGCACTGCGGAGATTTAACACAAGCTGAGATATAGCTGGATAATTTTTTAAAAACATACGCATATATTCTCTAGATTTTAAAATACGTTCATAATCGCACTCCCACATTTCTGTTAAAACATATCCAGGAGCTATAATTTTTACTGTAATAAACTGAGTACGTTCTAAACGGGCATCCATTGTATCATTACCGATTCCTTGGTTTCTATTTATAGTGTAGCATCGAGTACACCCATGTCAATAACAACCGTGGAATTGCAAAACATGTTTAATCGTCACGCCGTTATTGATTTCTTCATAATAACCGTCAACTAAAACATCTTCGGGTAATCGTGTCTCGACCATGTCCAGCGTGAGCTATAACATGGCCCAATTTGCGCTCTGTCCAAATGCACCAAGAAATAGCTTTACGCGATTGATTTTGACCCCAACGATAACCGCCCATTGGTATAATACCAATTTTATTTTTTTAAAGAAAATTTTTACGATAAACGCGTGAACAGGCTGATGCTATTGTGGTACTTTCCTCGAAAGGGCAAACCTTACCACATTTAATAAACATTTTACGAAAAGCTAAGCAGGCTTTACGTAATATCGTCACATCATTTTTACAATAATGTACAATTTCTTTTTTAAAATCAAATATATAATTTAATTGTTTTGCTTTAGTAAAACAAGATAAAAACCGTTCGCGCTCATTATTTTGCATATAACAACTTGAATAACATTTCAAATCTGGTAACGGTCCTATATAATTTTGATTTTCAGGTGTATTAAATAAATGTGGGAATATACCTTTTGTAGTACAACCGTTAAGTTCAAAAGCTTTTGGTAAAGCACTTAATGGCATATGAAGATAATTTAAACTATCGAGAAATGTCGTGTGCCCTATCGTCATTACAGCGATGTTTGTACCATTTAGTATTATTGACGGCATCTCATTTACACCACCTCTCGTAGCAAAATGTCTCAAAATAAATTGAGCATCAAAAGCTTTCGCATTATAGGCGATACAAATTGTACGACTAAACGAGCGTAGTGGCTTTGTAGCTAAATCAACAAGTTGCTTTACAGGGTTTTGATCAAATACATATTCACGTATACCGCAATATTGACATAATTTTGTCATATTATCATCATTATCTTCTAAACAATAAGTACATGTTTGTTGCACAACACATAAATTTGGTACATGTACACGTTTTTTATCATCTCCTCTAATGCGCGTGTTTTGTTGTGTTTCAAAATCATAAAATAAAAACAATATTTTTGGTCGTTTATCGGTAGTTTGTTTTATAGGCTGTATATAGCATAAATGGTTAATATGACAAAAATCTTTACATGTTTTGCAATATACCGCGTTACAATCATGTTCCCTTTTTTTATCTATTGTAATAAATCTTGAGCACGTGTCACATATTTTTAATATATCGCAAACACTTTTTAATTTTTTTTTTTTCTCTTATTTGTGTCATCGTACGGGTTTTTTAAATGCTGTTGAAAATAATCGTTGTTATAAAAAGAGCGTTTACAAGAATTACATTTAATACGGGGATTTGCGGTTACTATACACGGTGGTTGGCCCATACAACGATTACGTTTGCGCGAATATTTATGATCGCATATTCTAGTATATTTGCCGAGCAAGAATTCCACATTATTTTTTTCGAGCTAATAACGATATACAGAACTTACAAAGTTATCAAGTAAATATATAACTTGGTACATTATATAACTTTTTAGGCATATTTGTTACTTAATAATAATAATTATTGTTATTTACAGTGCTGCGATCAATACATCGGTTTTAGAGTAAATAAACCTGGTTACGCCGTTGTGTTCATGTGCATAATACTTGGATGCCGAGCATGCTTTCCAACTGGCTAAGAAAATTAATTTATAAAAATTACTTTGATTATTAAACAAACTACATAAATTACTGTATTTTTAAGAATATATAATAAATATATATGTTTAATAAATGTTTAATAAATGTGTATTTTTAAAAAACAACCTTTCATAAATTAGCTTAAAAACAGTTATAAGTCTTAAGAAATTAAAAAACAAAATTGGTCGATAGAAGAGTAGTAGTAGTAGTAGTAAGTATTCCCTCTGTATAATCGTAAATTTATTAAAGCTCTAGCATTAAAAAGATCAAAGTAAAATAACAACACTGATCGCGCTGCTGTGCGCAGCTATCTGCGGTGGTAATGGTGATGGTGGGGAGAGATCGACGAGTAGTATCACTATGGGGAGACGACTGTGATGCTATGCGCCGTGATAAGAAAAGTGGGGGCACGGCGCCAGTGACGTCGCAGTCGTCTCCCCATAGTGGTACTAGTTTACTGGGGTAGAACAGGGAAAGAGGAGCTCAAAGGATGAAAAGGTGAATAGAGAGGGAAAGAAGCTATGTGGTTATATAGGAGAATTAGAATGGTCAATATTGAATGAAAGCGTAAAGGGGGATGAGGAGGGGGAATGGACGTATACAGGAGGGAAGGGAGGAACCGTAATAGATTATGTGATCGGGAATGAGGAGACAAGAAGGAAGGTGAAAAAGATGAAGGTGGAGAATTGGGTAGACTCCAATCATCAGCCGATAACGGTATGGGAGGGAGGAGGGCGGAGGAAAGAGAGGACCGGGAAAAGGAAAGGGAGAGGAAGAAGGGAGGTTTGGACGGAGAAGGAAAAAAAGAAATTTGAGGAATACCTTGGGAAGAGGGATAGTGATGGTGAGGGGGTAGGGGAGGTTTGGAGGAAAATGAAGAGAAAAGTAGAAGTGGCATTAGAGAGAGTAGAGAAGAAAGAGAAGACGGAACGGAGGGGATGGTGGGATGAGGAATGTAGGGATAGGAAAAGAGAGGTTATGGAGGAATTAAATGGTGGAGGAGGAGAGGGGGAGAAGGGAAAAAATATAAAGAAATGAGGAAGAGGTACAGGGAACATTGTGAGGAGAAGAAGAAAAAGTAGAGGGAAAGATGGGAGAGGGAAATAGAAGGAATAAGATCCGAAAAGGACGTGTGGAAGGTAGTGAATAAAGGAAGCAGGAAG
Source organism: Solenopsis invicta (assembly GCF_016802725.1). Classification (NCBI taxonomy): domain Eukaryota; kingdom Metazoa; phylum Arthropoda; class Insecta; order Hymenoptera; family Formicidae; genus Solenopsis; species Solenopsis invicta. The sequence continues at coordinate 11,600,566 of NC_052679.1, forward strand.
AGAAACAGAGTCAGGGAAGAGATTGAAATGGGGGAGTGGGAAAAACACTTTAGAGGGGTGCTGGGGGAGAGGAGTGGAGGATAAGAGGGGAGGTAATGGAGAGAGGGGTAGAGGAGGAAGAAGAGATTAGTAGAGAGGAAATTGGTAGGACGATAAGGAGATTGAAGGACAGAAAAGCGGCAGGAGGGGATGGGATTACGAATGAAATATGGAAATATGAGGGAAAAGAAATAAGGGAATAGCTGTGGGAGAAATATAATAGAGTGTGGAAGGGAGAGGGATGGCCAGAAGATTGGAGAGAAGGGATAGTGGTACCGATAGTGAAAAAGGGGGAGGGGGAAAAGGTAGAAGATTATAGGGGGGTTACGCTTACGCAAACGGCATATAAAGTGTACGCGGCGGTTTTGGCGGAGAGATTGAAGGAAGAAGTGGAAAATAAAGAGATATTACCACCGAGTCAAACAGGGTTTAGGAGGGTGGTAGGAACGATAGATCACATATACGTGTTAAATTATTTAATAAATAAGAAAGCGGTAACAAAAGGCAAAATAGTAGTTATGTTTGAGGATATGAAAGCAGCGTTTGACTCGGTGGATAGGGAGATACTGGTACAGACAATGAGGAGGAAGGGAGTGAGAGAGAGTCTGGTGGTGAGGTGTGAGGAAGTTTTGGAGAAGACAATAAGTAGAGCAAGGGTGGGGGAAAGGAAGGGGGGAAACTTTTGGACAGGTAGAGGAGTGAGACAGGGATGTCCGTTGAGCCCATGCATGTTCACACTACTGCTAGCGGATTTGAATGAGGAATTGGAAAAGGAGGGATGGGGGGGGGGGTAAAGGTGAAGGGAAGAAAAATCTATTCCTTGGCATATGCGGATGATGTGGCGGTGGTGGCAGAGGATGAAGCAGGGATGAAAGGGTTAATAAAAACATTAGAAGGATATGTAGAACAGAAAAGATTAGAAGTAAATGTGGAGAAGACAAAAGTGATGAGGTGTAGAAGAGGGGGTGGGAGACAGAAAAAGATAATATGGAAATGGAAAGGAAATGAAACAGAGGAAGTGAAAAGGTATAAATATCTGGGCTACATGATGATGGCAAATGGGGGACAGAAAGAACATATAGAGGAGAGAGTAAAAAAAAAGCGGTGGTGATGAGAGAAGTATGGGGAATAGGAAAGGGGAAATTCGGAAAGGACTGGGCTAGAAGGATGTGGTTATTTGATAGGTTGGTATGGACGGTGGTTAGCTATTGGGCAGAAATTTGGGGGTGAAAAGAAAGGGAAAGGGTAGAGAGGATACAGGACAGGTATTTGAAATGGGTAGGAAGGTACACACCGGTGTACATGGCAAGGGAGGAGATGCAGAGGGAAAACTTAAGGGGAAGGACAAGAATGAGGGTATGGAGTTATGAAAAGAAACTGGGAGAAGGAGGAGGGAGGAAGTTGGCAAGGTTGTGTTGGGAGGAGATAAGAGGTAGAGCGAAGAAGGGAAAGGTGATGGGAAAATGGGAGGAAGAAAGAAGAAGTTTCTATGAAGAAAAGAGCTGGAATATCAAGGAGATAGAAAAGTTGAGAGAAGAGGGAGGGTTAAGGGGGGAAGAGGTGGTAGCAAGAGAGAGGAGGCGGCAGGAAGAGGAAAGGTAGGAAAAAATTAGGGGCTCGAGGTTCAACAGATGGTATAACAGAGTGAAGGGAAAGGGAGTGCCGGAGTACTTGAAGAGGGATTGGAAAGAGGAAAGATGGAAAAGGATTGCGAGGTTAGGAGACGGTATGAGAGGAGGTAGATACTGGGAAGAGAAAGATAAAAGAAAGTGTAGGATATATGGTTGGGGAGAAGAAACGTGGGAACATATATGGGAGGAATGCACGGATTGGTGGGACGGAAAAGGGATGGCAGGAGATGGTAGGAGAGGTTTTAGGTGAGAGAGAAAGGGAGAGATTTGCATGAAAAAACTGGAGGAGATGAGGGAGGGAGGAGGGTGGCTGGGTATGAATGAGAGTGTGGTAAGAAGAGAGGAAAGTGTGGAAGAAAGCGGCGGAAACGGAGGTCTGCTACTGCTACTGCTACTGCTACTGCTACTGCTACTGCTACTGCTACTGCTACTGCTACTGCTACTGCTACTGCTACTGCTACTGCTACTGCTACTGCTACTGCTACTGCTACTGCTACTGCTACTGCTACTGCTACTGCTACTGCTACTAATAATAAATGTATTATTTTAGCTAAAATGTCTTCTTACACATTTGATAAATAACACATTTGATTTTTGCAACGTATATACACGCACTGCGGCGAATTCAGATTGTCGCGCCGTGCAAATTCAAACAACGACGCGTCATCTGTCCCGCTGCGCGCTCTTGCCTACGAGCTAGGCGCGATGGCGCGGCGTCACCGCACATTGGCTCATACGTTTTATTTTATAATTCGATAATTATAGCGAATATCGCAAAATGGTATAAGACTTTTTTGTCCTTTTTTATCTCCTTTAAGTTGTCAAAGCAGTAAGTTCCCTAGTTCCCGGACACCCTGTATATACAGGGTGATTCAGAATAACCCGTTGTCTTTCAAGGGACGTAATCCTGGTCGAATTCTAAGACGATTTTTTCTTTGCCAAAAATTTGTCAGACGTTTAGATTTTGAAATATCACCCGATTAAGTTAGCGTATCACGGGTCGAATACAGATGGTACGCAGGGGCGGCGCATTCACCGTTACGCGCGGGTATGGTGCCTGCTGTGCTCAGCTAATACAACACACAAGTCTTTCTCCCCTCTCACTCTCTCTCTCTCTCTCTCTCTCTCTCTCTGTCACATCACAATGCTAGCTTCAACTTAAAAATGTAATTAATTTTCTACTTAATTTTAATGATTTTAATAAGAGAAGTGCCAGGAAATTCTTTATACAGTCGAAGAATCGAACAAAAAATTGCACGAAATTTAGATATTTAATTACATTTAATAAATTATGTCATTGCAAGTATTCAAACAAATATTTATTAAAATTTAATAACTTTTTTTCTCAATGTAGAATCTCTTGATATAAAAAAATAATTTTAATAAAATAAATAGAAAAATATTTTTCAATAAATTTTATTATTAAAAACAATATTAATCACTACTTTACTTTTAAATTGCCGCGTTTTAACTTCTGTTCGACCAATCACGCATTCATATTCGATCATAACGTATCCCATAAAATCAGTCGGCTCTTTCCTGTTGTCGAGTAAACACGTGTTGTCTGTTCGTCGCGCGTAAACACGGGTTTTATCGAGCTACATATTTTCGCACGCCGAATGACTAATAATTATTTACAGTGATCGTTACTCGAAGTGATCGTTAATTAGTTACTCAAGTTTTATTGATCAAGTGAATAAATTGTGTATTATGATATTAAAGTGATAATTTACGAGAGGATCAAGGAAACTTTGGTCTGTCTTATTGTGGAGACAACTAATTGATCGCTGTACAGAATAATACGTAAGTAAATGCATGTCCAAATTTGTTCACGCAAGCACGTGCGCGCGTGCGTTTGCTTTCTCTCTCTCTCTCTCTCCCTCCCCCCCCTCTCTCTCTCTGTAACAAAAAAAGTACTACTGTTTCTAAAAACTCGAGATGTAAATACTTTTGCAGATTTCGTGCAATTCTTTGTTCAATTCTTTGACTGTACAAAGAATTTCCTGGCACTTCTCTTATTAAAATCATTAAAATTAAGATAAAAATTAATTATATTTTTAAGTTAAAGCTAGCATTGTGATGTGATAGAGAGAGAGAGAGAGAGAGAGAGAGAGAGAGAGAAAGTGAGAAAGGAGAAATACTTGTGTTGTATCAGTTGAGCGCAGCAGGCACCTCACGACACACTTGCACGTAACGGTGAATGTGCCGCCCCTGCGTACCATCTGTATTCGACCCTTGATACGCTAATTTAATCGGCTGATATTTTAAAATCTAAGCGCCTGACAAATTTTTGGCAAAGAAAAAATCGTTTTCGAATTCGACCGGGAATACGTCCCTTAAAAGACAACGGGTTATTCTGAATCACCTTGTATATATATATATATATATATATATATATATACATATATGTATATATATATATATATATATATATATATATATATATATATATACAGGGTGCGAGAAAAGTTCCGGGACGGCGAAATATCTCGAAAACTAAGCATTTTAGGAAAACGTGTTTCAGACAAAAGTTGTAGGGTTTAAAAAGATCTATTTACTGATCTTTCTCAGTTTGACCTTGGATGGCGTCGCCAAGGTCAGATCGAAATTACATTAACTTTTTTAAATGAAACACCTAACTTTTTATTGCATATTCTTGTAGCTTATCTCGAGACCTTTCCAAAACATTACAACAAAGTTTATTTTCGTTGAGTACTTTCCGAGTTGTGAAGCTTGAAAGCTACAGTGTACTGTAGTGTAGGTCCAGCCACTCTTGCCTTAACTGGCCGGACACACGCCACACTTGCCTTAACTGGCCGGATACACGCCACACTTGCTTTAACTGGCCGGACACACGCCACACTTGCCTTAACTGGCCAGATCCACACGCCACTCTTGCCTTAACTGGCTGGACCCACACTACAGTACACTGTAGCTTTCAAGCTTCACAACTCGGAAAGTACTCAACGAAAATAAACTTTCTTGTAATGTTTTGAAAAGGTCTCGAGATAAGCTACAAGAATATGCAATAAAAAGTTAGGTGTTCCATTTAAAAAAGTTAATGTAATTTCGATCTGACCTTGGCGACGCCATCCAAGGTCAAACTGATAAGATCTGTAAATAGATCTTTTTAAACCCTACAACTTTTGTCTGAAACACTTTTTCCTAAAATGCTTAGTTTTCGAGATATTTCGCCGTCCCGGAACTTTTCTCGCACCCTGTATATATATATATATATATATATATATATATATATATATATATATATATATAATTGTTATGCCCGCTTTTTGGCTGAGCTTGAGAAGCTAACCAAAGAAAGATCGATCGATTTGATAAAAGAAGCGCGGCCGGCTTTTGTTCTGTTCTGAGCTGTCACGAGATATTTCGAATAATTCCGCCACGATTTACTTGTATAAATTTATTACATTAAAGTTAGTGTGCAGCCTTTTTATAAAAAAATGTGCTTTTCTTGCGTGTCGTAAAAACGGGTGTTTTTGCGCAAGAAAACTGTGTACTCGTTTCGTCGAATATAACATTTTGATGGCTCGTCCGATTTTGGATCACAAAAGATCATGGATATCTCAGAAGATGTAATGGCAGCGACTCCTGCGAGAGCGGAGTGATGTCCTCTTCGAAAGAGAATGCGTGTTTGTACACCTGCTAAAACTCAACTCTCCACCGAAGCAAATTCTCTTCGGGCGGTCGTCGTAGAATTACGTCAGTTTCGTGCTGAGAGATTGAAGCAGCGGCAACGTAAGGAGGAAATACAGGCATTGCTTTAGGAGCGTGACGAGAGACTACAGCGTATAGAGGAGCGGCTACAACAATTTTCAGGCTAGTCGTTATCTTCATCTTTTTGTTCTCCTACCGCGGAGATTCCTCGAGGTTCTGGAAACGCGAGTGTTAATTTGAAATTGAAATCAAATATTTTCAACGGGAGTATTCCGCTGCGCGAATATTTTACGCAATTTGAATTAATCGCGTGGGCAAATAATTAAGAAGGCGGTCGCATTAGCTTTGAATTTAAGGAGAAAAGCGCCTTCAGTTCTAGACGGAATAACGGAATTAGAAGATTTAAGTTTTAAAGAAACTAAATCAAAGCTCGTATTACGTTTTGGAGAAGGTTATTTGTCTCAAACTTTTTACGCGCAGTTTACAAATCGTAAGCAAAAATTTGGAGAAAATTTAGCTTCGTTGGGAGCCGATTTAGAACGACTTTCGCGTTTAGCTTATCCGAAATGTTCTCAAGAAGTGCGTAACAAGATTGCTTGTGCTCAATTTACTATTGCAGTCTCTGACGGATTTTTGAGACGCATTCTCCAACTAGAGGAAATTTCTTCCTTGCGTTCTGCAATTGAGAAAGCAAAAATAATTAAAGCTATTCAGGAGAGTAGTTTTTCTCGCGTTTCCTCAAATAAAGATGGCAAAAGGAAAAAATTTTATCCTAGAGAGCAAATGAGAGTAGGAAATAGAAAAGAAGAAATTTCTGCAGAGCATTCTGAAAAGAAAAATTTCAATAAGTGGAGAACTTACAAAGAATGTTGGCAGTGTGGTGCAAAGAGACACTACAGATCGGAATGTCCTGCGGTTTCTTCTTTAGCAAAGGGAAACTAGGTTTGGTCGAGTTTAGCAGGGTCGACTCGACCATTCAAAGAGGGACCCGAACATTTTCAGAAACTAAAATTATAGGAAAATTAAGTTAAAAGATTATTTTTGTTATCGTGGTCTTATTGATGGACAGAATTGTATTTTTAAGATTGATACAAGCTCCGACGTCTCTATATTAAATAAAAAAATTGTACTACCACTTGTTGAAAGTATAGTGTGAATTCCTTTTAATTGAGATACTCCACTGGAGAAAAAGTTCCTATAATTTCTAAAAAAAAGTTAAGATTGTTTTAGGAGATCATAGCTTAGAATTTCCGGTCTTTATTGCAGAAATTGAAGATGATTGTATTCTTGAAGTTGATTTCTTTTCTTAGTTAAATTTAGAGATTGTTTGATTCAAATTTTTGTTTTTTGAAATGTAAGGAAATACAAACTTTTGTGCTTGAATTAGTAGAGATACAGTTCTAGACTTTCTTGAGGATTTTTTTCTTAGGAGTTTTGACAATTTGAATTATTCTTAAAAGAAACTTTTGCAGAATTTCTTTCGGAATTTCAGGACGTTTTCTCAGGAGAAATCGTTGCTGGAAATTGTAAAATCATTAAACATTCTATTCAAACAAAAAATTGTTTTCTTATTAAGCAAGTTCCTCGTCGAGTTCCTTTACAAATAAGAGAAGAGGTGAAAAAAATTATCGAAGAAATGAGGCAACAGGGTGTTATTGAAAAATCAAATAGTTCTTGGACCTCTCCTGCAGTTTTGGTTAAAAAAAAGGATGGTTCAATTAGATTTTGTTTAGATTACAGGAAGTTAAATAATGTAACTCTTAAGGATTCCTACCCCAATTCCCAGGCTAAATGATTTAAATGGATCGTTTCTCAGGAAATTCTTGGTTAGTTTGTATTTCAAGAGTGGTTACTGGCAAGTTAAAATTCGTCCTAAGGATCGAGAGAAAACTGCTTTTTCAGTTGGAAAAGAGTTATGGCAGTTTACAGTTATGCTTGTTGGACTTTGTAATGCATCGGCTACCTTTGAACGTCTTATGGAAAAAGTTTTTCAGCAGCTACTTTTCAAAATCTGCATGGTTTATTTCGACAATGTCACCATTTTTGAAAAATTTTCGAGGAAATGTTAATCAATATAAAAAAGATTTTTTTGTCTTTACGAGCAGCGAATCTTAAATTTAATCTTAAAAAATGTATTTTCTTTGGAAGAGAAGTTAAGTATTTGGGTCATATCGTCTCAGAGAAGGGAATCACCACTGACTCTGAAAAGATCGCTACAGTTAGGGATTGGCCGATTCCTAAAAATAAAAAGCAAGCCCGAAGTTTTTTAAGCTTTTGCTCATATTATGTTATGCTCATATACTATTTGTACGGACAAAATTTTCTTATAAGAACAGATTATGCTTCTTTAAGTTGGTTACCTTTTTTTAAAGACGTTGAGGGATAGTTGGATCGTTGGTCAGAACGTCTTCAAAAATATAATTTTATAGTAAAACATCGAAAAGGAAAATTACATGAGAACGCTGATGTCTTGTCAAGGCACCCTTGTCCTGAAAAAGATTGTAATTATTGTTCTAAAATTGATTTAAAAGAAAAAAATTCTTCAGCTAAATTAATAGGACAAATTGTTTTTGGGGAAAGTAATCTTGAAAATTGGAAAAATTTTCAGGAAGACAATCCTTCGTTGTTTGTTTTCCTGCTAGAAAAAGAGCTTGGAAGACGGTCGACTCGTTAGGAACCTTTAAAGATGAAACTTCTAAAGTTTACTGGTCTATTTGGGACTCTCTTATTATTAAAGATGGAATGTTGTTTAGAAAATGGGAATCTCCAGATTCGAAACGTCAAATTCTTCAAATAATTGTTCTACGAAGTCAGGTACAGCGTGTTTTGGAGGAAGCTCACGATTCTCCTTCTAGTGGTCATTTTGATGTAAATAAAACTTTAAATAAAATTCGAAAAATATTTTATTGGGTGACTTGTAAGCAGGATGTGGAACACTGGTGTAGAACTTGTGTTGTTTGCTTATCGAGGAAAGGTCCTTCCGATAAAGAAAAATCAGCTTTGCAAGTTTATAATTCTGGTTTACCTTTCGAGAGAATCCAGATGGATATTTTAGATCCACTTTCCCAATCTTCTTCTGGAAACAAATATTTCTTAGTCATTATTGATTGTTTCATAAAATAGGTGGAGGCATTCCCATTAAAAAATTTCAGAACTAAAACTGTTGTCAAAGTTTTTGTAAGTCAAGTAATTTTTTGTTTTGGTATTCCTTCGGAGTTACATACTGATCAAGGGAGAAATTTTGATTCACAAATGTTTTCAGAATTGCCACGTTTGCTTGGATTAAGGAAGACCAAGACTACTCCTTTTCATCCGCAGTTTAACGGTCAAGTGGAACGTCAACATCAAACTTTGTTCGACTATTTAGCAAAGTTTATTACAGAAAATCAGAAAAATTGGGATTGGATTCCAATGAGTCTGTTAGCGTATAAATCTTCAAGGCATGAGGTCACTGATTTAACCCTTCGGAAATAAATTTTGGTAGGAAATTGAGACTGCCTTTAAATTTACTTCGTGGGAAACTTTCTGGATCCGATTCAGCTAATTTTAGGGGAGATTATGTTTCGAAATTAAGAGAAAAACTTTCTCAGATTTATATTGGAGTTAGATAACGTTTAATTGTTAAACCTTAAAAACTAAAAGAGATTTATAATCGTAAGGCTCGTTCTATTCACTTTGAGTTTGAACAGAAAGTATGACTTCACAATCCTCGTAGGAAAATAGGTATATCTCCTAAACTGCAGGGAAGAACCGTTTGAAATTATCAAAAATTAAATGACGTTGTTTATCGTATACGGAAATCACTTAAGCATAAAAATAAAATGGTATTTAGATAAGTTAGCTTCGTTTCAAGAGAGATAAATTTTCTTTAGGAAAAATACTCTGAGCTTACAATTAGTTAAATTCCTTATCTTATAAAATTGTTTTCTCGCACGTATTTCTTTTTTTTAAGGCAAAAAGGTCCTGTTCAGATGATTGTTAAGAACTGCTTCTTTTTTAGTGTTTGAAGATACGTTGAGATTATAAGAACAAGTCTTCTGGTTATTTAAACGAAAAGAAAACTGCCTCGCCTCAAGTTTTTAAGCCGTGGTTTTCCCTGTGGAACTGAAGGCTACTGTCGAGGCAGGAGCTTGGTGAGTCTTTCGAGACGTTAGGTCCACGGTAAATACCCCCACCTTGCTTAAAGTCTTTGTGAAGAAAGAAGATGCCTCAAAAGAATTCTTCAGAGAGAATTTCTCTGAAGAGGTTGTTCTTCGAAAGAAGAAAATTTCTTCTATAATCAAGAATTCCAGGATGTCGTTTGGATCCAGGAAGAGTGGCTCGGAATTTTGTAGCAGCAGCTCTAGAAGGAGAGCAGTAACACTTAGATGGATCCTGAAGACGACACAAGTTCTGGAGGTATGAGAAGACTTTGTGCTTGTCGGGAGGACAAAGTTTTAAAAAAAGGCAGGGGGCAGTATTATGCCCTCTTTTCAGCTGAGCTTGAGCAGCTGGCCGAAGGAAGATCGATCGATTTGATAAAAGAAGCGCGGCCGGCTTTTCTTCTGTTCTGGGACGCGGAGCTGTCACGAGATATTTCGAATAATTCCGCCACGATTTATTTGTATAAAGTTATTAGATTAAAGTTATTAGATTAAACTATATATATATATATATATATATATATATATATATATATACAGTTGTACTCGATGAAACGAGTACACAGTTCTCTCGCGCAAAGACACTTGTTTTCACGACGCGAAAGGAAAGAATACTCTTTTATAAAAACGAACACTAACTTTAATCTAATAACTTTATACAAATAAATCGTGGCGGAATTATTCGAAATATCTATATAGTTGTACTCGACGAAACGAGTACACAGTTCTCTCGCGCAAAGACACTTGTTTTCACGACGCGAAAGGAAAGAATACTCTTTTATAAAAACAAACACTAACTATATATACAGGGTGAGTCATTTTAATCTATGGACCCGAATATCTTCCAAATAACGGTATCTACAAAAAAATGGTTTAGATAAAAGTTGACCAGGACAGAGGGGGTCATTCAATTGTACCATTGGTTTTGACCTTGAGGTCAATTTTGAAGGTTATTTCAAAGTCACGATGGTTTTTTTAAATGGGACACCCTATTTTGACTGCGGATTTCGAAAGAGCGGAAAATTTTACATCAAACTTGTCTTATGCAAAAATTGTTTTTGCGACCTTGGAAAGGTCAAAAATGAAGGTGAAATGCCTGAAAAACGATCTGGTGTACTTTTTCTGAAATGACGTGGTTTTCTGGGTAACACAAATGTGCATAATGCTTAAACACTACTATTTGCAACTTTCGGCCGGATTCTTCGACGCACGCCTATTGCTCCCCTCCCACCGCTCGCGCCTTAGCAACAGCGCCGCCGTCCGGCGTAACGCACGGTCCTGAGACGATGTATCGCGCTCCTAGGTTACGCCATCCGGCGGCGCCGTTGCTAAGGCGCGAGCGGTGGGAGGGGAGCAATAGGCGTTCGTCGAAAAATCCGGCCGAAAGTAGCTGACAGCACTGCGATACCTAATGCTAATAATCAACGATTGAAAAAAACTAAACAATTACGTTTGATTTATGATTTAAAATTATTGTTATAATAGAGTTTTATTCCTTTTCTTTCTTACTCACTTCTGCATAATTGAAAAATTTACTATTTAAAGTTGCTTAAATTTAAAAATTCCAAACATACATACAGGGTATGTAGGTAATTACATTCACAAGTTACATTTCCAGAATGGCTGATTATAGTCCTAATGAGATTGTTGATATTATATTAGTTTTAGGGGAGTGTCATAACAATTACAATGCAGCATCAAGGCTTTATGCTCAACGTTTTCCTGAAAGGCGACATCCAACTGATATGAGAATACGTAGTTTAGTCCAAAGAGCTCGCAATGGACATCTTGTTCGTCAACGTCAACATCATGAATATGAGAAAAATGATGCGCGAGCTGTAACTATTTTAGCAATACTTCACCTTAATCCTCATGTTAGTACTCGCCAGATTGAAAGGGAAATAGGTATACCACAAAGAACTGTTGTTAGAATTTTAAGAGCTCTAAATTATCACCCTTTCCACATCACTTTTACGCAGGCTTTACAGCCTAATCATCATCTGATGCGTATTGCTTTTTGCCAGTGGGCTTTACAAATGTTACACGATGATCCTAATTTTTTTAGGTATGTGCTTTTCTCAGATGAGGCTAAATTTTATAGTGACGGACAACTTAATAGACACAACTGCCATTATTGGTCAGATGTTAATCCCCACTGGTATAGGCCAATAGATCATCAAAATCGATGGAGTATTATGGTGTAGTGCGGCATTGTAAATGGTTATTTGATTGGACCTTATTTTTTTGAAGAGAACGTTGATAGACACAGTTACTTATCGTTGCTAAGAGATCACTTACCAGGCTTATTAGAAGATGTTGACTTAGCAACAAGAGCAAGAATGTGGCTTCAACAAGATGGTGCTGCACCGCATTATGCACTCATTGTACGTGCCTTTTTAAATGCCAGTTACAATGACAGATGGATTGGACGAAGGGGTCCAGTTGAATGGCCTCCTTGCTCACCAGATTTGACGTCGCCTGATTTCTTTTTATAGGGATACTTGAAAAATGTTGTTTTTGCTGAACGACCAACCACAAGAGATGATTTTATGGACCGCATTCGTAAAGCTTGTGCAGGCATTCCTAGAGCTACCCTGCTTAGAACTATGGATAGTTTTCAAAACAGATTGCAGTTATGCCTCGAAGCCAACGGAGGTAATTTTGAACAATTATTCCGTGGGTAATTCATTTAAATTACAGTGTCAGTGAGAGGCGAGGGGACTCACGATAATCAAGCACTCCGACGTGAGAGGCAAGGGGACTCACGATAATCAAGCACCCCGACGTGAGAGGCAAGGGGACTCACGATAATCAAGCACCCCGACGTGAAAGGCAAGGGGACTCACGATAATCAAGCACCCTAAAGGAAACAGAACTTACTACGTCCACGTCGTTGTTTCCGGGTAACGCTAAAAGTAAGATGAAAGTGCTTTTGACCTTGATATGACCTTAATATGATTTTCAAAAGGTCAAGTCAAAAAACTAAAAAATCCCTATGCTTATGTAAAAAGTGCCATTGTTTAAGAGCCCATTGTCAAGAAACAGGTTCTGCGGTCAAAAATAGGGTTTACTAATCAAAAAATGCGTTATGAGCCTCAAACAACCTTGAAAATTGACCTCAAGATTAAGCTAGTCAAAGTGATTGACACTTTTACAATTCATTGACTTTGTTTAAGCATTATGCACATTTGTGTTACCCAGAAAACCACGTCATTTCAGAAAAAGTACACCAGATCGTTTTTCAGGCATTTCACCTTCATCTTTGACCTTTCCAAGGTCGCAAAAACAATTTTTTCATAAGACAAGTTTGATGTAAAATTTTCCGCTCTTTCGAAATCCGCAGTCAAAAATAGGGTGTCCCATTTAAAAAAACCATCGTGACCTTAAAATAACCTTCAAAATTGACCTCAAAGTCAAAACCAATGGTACAATTGAATGACCCCCTCTGTCCTGGTGAACTTTTATCTAAACCACTTTTTGTAGATACCGTTATTTGGAAGATATTTGGGTCCATAGACTAAAATGACTCACCCTGTATATATATATATATATTGTTGTGCCCCGGTGATGGCTCCAGGGACGTCGGTAGGTATATCGGGATCTTTTGGGCGCCTTAGGAGTTAGGACTCGTAGGAAGGGCCGCTCGGTGGTTGAGGATAAAACACTTGCTCGTTCCAACGTTAAAATAATGTATTTTCTTCAGTATTGCCTTCGTTACACTTGTAGTATGATTATGTATGTCGCTCGTTTTCTTGTTCTCCCGGACGGCCCGGTATATATAGGTCGGCTGTTATCTCCGGATTGTGTTACAAGCTCGACGTGTAAGTCACGCACGGCGAGTAACACACCGGACAGCTGTTTGTCAAACTCTTCCGTCGCTTTCCGATTTTGTCGCGATATTTATACGGAAATTCGTCGGTTGGTTCGGCCAATCGTGTTCCTTGCGGCATGCAGCTCCCACGCTTAGCCGAAATCCGAATACCGGAAAGCGACTCAGCATTAGCTGGCGCAGCGCGATGGTGTTGCGGGCCGGAAGCCCGACAGACCATCAGCGTCTTTTCGATATTTCTAGCGTATGCGGAATTCGAGTCCGCTACGCGTATGCATAGCAATAGGAATCTTGATTTCCTGTTGCTATGCGTATAATTATCGTAGTTGTACAGGGTACAACAATATATACTACTCAAAAAAAATAGGGAACTCTTTCCAGACACCAAAAATTAGGCTATTTTCAAATGACTGTAACTCGGTGAAAAATCATCATAGATAAAAAATAAAAAAAGCATTTTGAAGCTTGAAGATCGAGCTTTAACGTTCTACCAGCAGATTTTCAAAATTCTTTTAACTTCCTTATCTTATGCAGTAAAAAAGCACACCTTGTTTTGTTCGTTAAAATTTCGTATTTTTGACACTTTGCAGATCGACCAACAAATTTTTTTCGAATAATTCAAGTAAAATTTCATAAACAACAACTTTTTACTACAAAAAGGTTTTTTTAAAATTTCTCTACGATTTTTTTTGACCGAGTTACGCAACTTTGAAGCTAAATCTGCATTTTATACAAATGATATCCGTACACCGTGAAAAATCATCGTAGACAAAAAATCAAAAAACCATTTTAAAGCTCGAAGTTTCAGCTTTAACATGCTATTAATGGTTTTCAAAAATTTTCTCAATTTCTTAGTACTATGCCCCAAAAAAGATACACTGTTTTTTCCTTAAAATAACGTATTTTTAACAGCCTGTAGCTCAATAAAAAAATTTTTCTCGACAAATCCAAGGCAAGTGCCATAAAGTATGACATTTCCTCTACAAAATGCTTTTTTTAAATTTTTTCTACGATTTTTTTTTACCGAGTTACAAGAACTTCAAAGATATACATTTTTTACAGTACATTTTTCCGAAAAATGACGTCTACCGCCGACATTAGCATTACCCAATGTACACCACGTGGAGGTTGTCGGTCGGATTTTTGCACATCGTGTGTGTGTGTGTGTGTCACAGCAGAGATAAGGAGCCCACAGTTCGTCACTTCTGCAGTATTTAACGACTCCAAACCCTCTTTACTGTGTATGTGTGTGTGCATCACAGCAGAGATAAGGACCTCACAGTTCGTCACTTCTGCAGTATTTAACGACTCAAAACCCTCTTTACTGTGTATGTGTGTATGTGTGTGTATCACAGCAGAAATAAGAACCCCGCAGTTTGTCACTTCTGCCATATTTAATGACTCCAAACCCTCTCTGCTGTGTGTGTATGCGCTCGCGCGCATGAGAGTTCAATAGTGTGTATTTCCTCCTCTTTGATCAATTACTACTTGCAAGCGTTCTCGCATATTTATACATTTTGTAATACATCTTGCGGAATGTTGTGCCAAATTTCCGTTAAAATTTCTCCCAATTTTTCTAAATTTCGCGGCTGTTCCTTGCGACGCCTTAATCGTCGTTCCATTTCATCCCAAATGTGCTCGATTGGATTTAAGTTCGGGCTATTGGTGGGATGATTTAACAGTCTAATTGCGTGTCGTTGAAAAAAACGTCGCGTTAAATTCGCCGTATGAGGTCGAGCGTTGTCCTGCATGAAAATAAAGTTCCGACAGGTTCGATTTAATAGCAAAACGTGTGGTCGTAGAATATCGTTGATATAACGATCACACACGAAATACACACCATTGACACTCATACGCGCGCGCGCATACACACACAGCAGAGAGGGTTTGGAGTCATTAAATACTGCAAAAGTGACGAACTGCGGGGTCCTTATCTCTGCAGTAATACACACACACACACACACACACACACACACACACACACACACACACACACACACACACGATGTGCAAAAATCCGACCGACAACATCCACGTGGTGCACATTGGGTAATGCTAATGTCGGCGGTAGACGTCATTTTTCGGAAAAATGTACTGTAAAAAATGTATATCTTTGAAGTCTTGTAACTCGGTCAAAAAAAATCGTAGAAAAAATTTAAAAAAAAGCATTTTGTAGAGAAAATGTCATACTTTATGGCACTTGCATTAGATTTGTCGAGAAAAATTTTTTTATTGAGCTACAGGCTGTTAAAAATACGTTATTTTAAGGAAAAAACAGTGTATCATTTTTAGGGCATAGTACTAAGAAATTGAGAAAATTTTTGAAAACCATTAATAGCATGTTAAAGCTGAAACTTCGAGCTTTAAAATGGTTTTTTGATTTTTTGTCTACGATGATTTTTCACGGTGTACGGACATTTGTATAAAATGCAGGTTTAGCTTCAAAGTTGCATAACTCGGTCAAAAAAAATCGTAGAAAAATTTTAAAAAAACCTTTTTGTAGGTAAAAAGTTGTTGTTTATGAAATTTTACTTGAATTATTCGAAAAAAATTTGTTGGTCGATCTGCAAAGTGTCAAAAATACGAAATTTTGACGCACAAAACAAGGTGTGCTTTTTTACTGCATAAGATAAGGAAGTTAAAAGAATTTTGAAAATCTGCTGGTAGAACGTTAAAGCTCGATCTTCAAGCTTCAAAATGCTTTTTTTATTTTTTATCTACGATGATTTTTCACCGAGTTACAGTCATTTGAAAATAGCCTAATTTTTGGTGTCTGGAAAGTGTTCCCTATTTTTTTTGAGTAGTGTTTTTATATATATATATATATATATATATATATATATATATATATATGATGTATGACTGATACATAAGTGTTGTAACAACCGTACTTCGCGCACGGACGGTTGGCGGTGCGGGAACGGGCGCGAAAGGTCGCCTGGAGGAATTAGACGTGTTTTAGGTTGATATATACAAAGAACGTTTATTTCACACTTAAGACGCGGTGAGATTTACACAAGTTCGGCATATTTATTGTTGGTAGTACGCAGCACTGTTGGCGATGAGACGATCCGGAAATCCGGAGATGCGATCGGGCGGTAATCGAAACGCGGATCTTAACTAGCAGTAAAGACGCGCGGACGGACGTGACAAAGAACTTCGGAAATCTATTTACATGCTCGGCGAACGCAGAAATCTATTTACAAGCTATTCGTTGAGCGCACCTGCCGCGCGAGACGCGGTTCGCGGAATTGTGTCGGGTGCTTTTCTCGGAACCCCGGCGGCTTTGTTGTGGCCGTGACACTCGTGTGAGACGCGGTGCGCGGTGCGGTAAGCGGGGCGCGGCGCGTACACGGATCCGTGCGTTGCTTCGGTTCGTCGCGCGGCCCGTCGCGAAGCGGTTAATACCACGAGTGCTCGCCGGAGGACACTCCCTCACGCTAAGTGCGCTTGGTGGAGGCACGGAGCACCGTACCTCCGTACGTGGTGGCGTCGGACTCGGGAGGCTTATAGGATGGAAGTCGCCTTTTCGTCAAGTGCCTTGACAGGACCCAAGTTCTTCTTGAGCCCAGTTCGGCGAGTCTGGAAACGGAGTTAGGATCGGAGGCGGAAGCGGTTGCGAGCTAAGTGACTTAGCGGAGACCGAGGCGCTCGATCTCAGTGGCAACCTAGGGCTTCTAGTTGGCGGACCGGCCAGAAACGGATCCCGGCCTTCGGCGAACGTCGCCTTATATACCCGAGAATCAAAGCGAGGGAATGTGTGGCGTGTTACGGCGGAGCGGTCCGGCGGCAGCATTCCCGCTACTCGATCTCGGGTCTCTCGCTTCGGACCACGCGCGTAGAGCATGGCTGCGGACAGCGCGGAAACGAGAGCGCGTGCGCGCGGAGACGAGAACGCGGGAGCGATCGCTCGTTCGCTCCGATATCATGTGTAGCTTATTAGGCGCTGTGCACCGTTAATTGCCGTCCGGCGGGTGTTCGACCGGTCGGCTCGGATGATTAGGCGGTCCAGGGGGGGGGGGAGTCGGAAGGCGGTTCGTTAGTATTAACACAAAACGTTCACAAATCATCATTAGGAATCAGTTTGCAGAAGTCACAGAGATCCAGCAACGTTTAGCGCGGTTACGACTTGGATAGGTAACTCTTTGGTTCCGAAAAAAATTATCCAAAAAAATTTATTTTTTATTATAAAAAATGCTACGAAAATATTTGCATTGGGATAATGTGGTTTTGCATTGAGATAATGTGATGCAACCATATTAATATTTACATGGATATTTCAAAGAAATTTTTTTATATATTGAATGGATATTGAATCAATGTTGTAATCAATGTCTATAAGACATTGATTTAAAAGACATGGACATTGCTGCAATGTCTCATTAATTTTGTATTAATATTTCACAATGTTACAATATTCGCAATCTTGTGATTAAATATTGTTGAAATGTTGGTACAATATTAGTGTGTTATATGGGCATCGAGTAAATAGACGGAGTGTTATATTCAAATGAGTGTGAAATCTTGAAATTTTTATACGGCAATAAATAACAATGATTATGAATGCAATCTTTAACAATTATTGTCCTTGTAAATATAATAAATAAATAAATAATATTTACAATTTTCCAACATTAATATTTACAATCTATCCTATTTACAATAGGATTTTAATTCTTTAACTTTTAAAGCTATTTTCAATAATATTCTATTGAAACCGTGTCTATGTCGTTTGTAGTGTTGATGGGAATTACAAATGTGAGGGAATGTGGTGTACATGAGGTAAATAATACATTTTCGGTAATAAATTATTACTTATATTGCAACAAGTTACATTTATTCTATAACTAGACTCTTTACAGTGAAAAAGTAAATAATTTGCTGCCAAGATCATAACTGATTCCTCTTTGCTTCCGACATGCCAAACTTGCGGTCCTTTAAGTTAATCACGACGACGGTGATATTATCCGCAGATCCTCTACAAAATATACCAAGAATGACATTAGTTAATATACACTATTTTAGTTAATACTTAAACGGATCCTAAACCAAAGACCGAACTTTCCTGATATTGGAAATAATTCTAAAGATTTCTTTCGAGCAAGAATTAAGCTAGAAGTATTATTAAAAACGGCCAGTCCTAGGTAAATTTTTGTTACTCCCAAGTAGGGAAGAGTGGGGTATAAATCAGACCTAGCAGCAGTTTTTGCTCTCTATAAGACGCAAATAAAATCCGATCGTAAAACTGATAGTGTCATTGGAAAGATAATTTAATTTTCTTCATTTTTGCTTCAAACGATTTTGACGTATCTTTTATCTATGTTGAACTATAACAGAAAATGTAAAAACGCTTTTTTCGGTTCAATTTGGAACTACTGGTACCAAATCGGACCACTCCCTGGTCAAAATTGGATACTCCCATTATCAATTTTTAAATAGAAAGATTATAATGTATTTTTTTTTAGTATTGAATAAAAACGAGCAATTTAATTTAACAGTAAAAATAAAAATTTTATTTAAAAACACAAATTAGTAACAGTTTATATAGTTAGACGTTTCCCAGTCATGTCATGATATTATTATTATATAATTAAAATCAATAAAATTTAATTATTTCGAGTCTGATGACTCATAATATTTTACTAATTTAACATTTCTAGGACTAGATTTGATCGGCCAATTACCAGTGCTACGATCAGGTTGCAATTCTGACGTAAAAGTCCGATTTGGACGTAAATTCTTTCAAACTTTGGAACAATTTTTACAATAAACCGCAAAAGAAATCACAAAATGATTGACATTTTTAAATTCTACACTCTTTAATTATCTTTCAAATTCTTAACACTTTTTAAATAATGATTTACAAGGATATTCTTTTTTTAAGAAATTGTCGCACGATGGCCGAAAATGCATATTCGCATCTATTCAGTTAATGTTATGACAGAGAACTGTCAAACTGCTGTGACATGTTCGATGTCTTATAAGGACTTTGCTTTATAAATTGTATTATCAACCCTGTTGAAAATTCCAGTAGGAATTACAGTAAGAATCGTACAAAATTATATGTAATCGTACGAAAATAATAGATGAACCTACATGACTATATAAGAATCTCATACAATTTGTACATGAATCTTACCATAATCTTAGGAATCTGGAATGCATCGTATACGACGATTAATATCGCGATGAAAAAATCTTGTCTTAGCCTTGTAAGAAATAATGAACCATATGTGATTACGGTGAGTTTCATATAAGATCGTGTATAAGTCTTAACCCTTAAACACATAAATGGGTCTGAGAGATATATGAAGTTTCGAACACTTGCTGTGTGAAGACGGAATGAGATAGAAAGTTCGGACCAGGACGTAAAAAAAGTTTGAAATCTCCACTTTCGATTGATATGGTTGATCAACTTTCTTGGTCAACTAGAATTTGAAAAACACGGCAAAG
Source organism: Solenopsis invicta (assembly GCF_016802725.1). Taxonomy (NCBI): domain Eukaryota; kingdom Metazoa; phylum Arthropoda; class Insecta; order Hymenoptera; family Formicidae; genus Solenopsis; species Solenopsis invicta. The sequence continues at coordinate 11,620,335 of NC_052679.1, forward strand.
TTTTGTTAGGGTCAATGCGACCCATATGTGTGAATGAAACTTTTTTGTGAGTAATCTTATGTTAAAAAACTGGACAAAACACGTTCAAACAGGTCCGTTCGCGTACTACTCTGCCTAAAGTAAAAATATTATAGTGCTGTAAAAGAGAAGATTTTTATAGGGTCCAAAATATATTACGAAACACATCAATTTTCAATTTTAGACACCTTGAATTTATGAAAAATACCTCATATTTACCTTGTTACGTAAGTATATCTTTTAATAGAAATAGCAGTGACATAATTTTTTTTTAAAGTATGACTCTTTAGCTTTAAAACGTATTGTAAAGTCTTTAAAAGTTTTTTGTTGCAGATATGATTTTTTTTTAAAAAGTCGATTTTTAGATACCCAAAAATGGACCTCATATTCTCCTTGTTATATAATTCTACTTTTTAAAAGAAATGACAATACCATAACTTTTTTTGAAAGTATGACTCTTTAGCTTTAAAATGCCGTATTTGAAAGTTTTTAAAAGTTTTTTATTGCGGAAACATAATTTTTTTTTAAGAAAAAGTGGATTTTTGAACAATTTTAAATTTTTGCTTAATGGTTTCTTTTTTTAACTTAACAATAAGTCATTTTTCGGCAATATCAATTATGCAGTCACATTTCTGAGATTCTAAACTTTCATATAAAAAAAAGATTGTTGAAAAATGTTAATTAGAACCAAAGTTATAACTTCTCAAAAAGTCTCCTAGACCCAAAAATTTGTTTTCGTATTTTACGGGATCAATGTGTTTAAGGGTTAAAAGACATAATTATAAAATAATTTATCTTGCAAGATGTTACAGGAATCTAGCATGAATCATGTATGACGATTAATATCGCGATGGGAAAATTTTGTCTTAGTCTTGTAAGAAATTGTAAACTATATATTCCGGTGTGTTTCATAAAAGGTCATGTATGAATCTTAAAAGTCATAGTTATAAAATAATTTATCTTGCAAGTTGGTGCAAGAATCTGATATAAATCGTACAAGACGATTAATATCGCGAAGAAAAGATCAATCTTGTCTTACAATCAGCCTTATAAAAAACTCCTAAGAAATATAAATTGTTTAAATTTACATCGCATATATGATCAAGGTATCTGCAATCATATCCCAGTAAATAAAATGGAATTATTAGATGAATAAAAACTTGATTGAACATATGAAATCAAAAAGAATTAATTTTTAGTCAAAATAAATTCCTTTACGTCCTATTCAATTCTGTGTTTGTTCATTTAATTTCATTTTGTGAGATACGATTTGTAAAATACTATATCCTTAGAGGTTCTGTTTCACAGCTTTACAAGAATCATGTTTGATTTGAAACTGTTCATTTTAGAGAATCTTGTATATAAAATGAGAAAGACTTGTATGTTGTGGACAAAAAAGTTGCGACATTTTATCCACTAAATTTTAGTATAGCCTTGCACTCATCAAGGGCGAATGTAATTGTTTGGATTCATAGGTGAGAATCAATTATGTTCAATCGTTTGATGAGCATGTTACATTCAGAAAACTGTCGAAAAACAATATTGCAACTATTCTATTCTGGTATACAGTCCCTGCCAAAAATATGCGATTGAAACCGATTAAACAAAATCCTTTTTAATCAATTTTAAGCTGTTTTAATCGATTCAATCCAGAAGCGGATTAAAACATAATTGATTTCAATTCTATACGAATTTAATTCTATATGTAATTGATTTTAATATCGCTTTCGCGAATTATTTCTAATCCAAAATAATTAAATTGTAATCCATAATGTTATCAATCTAAATAAACACGCACGCACACGAACGCACGCACACAAACGCACGCGCGCGCATGCGCGCGCACACGCACACACACACACACCCATGCCCACGCTCACGCCCACACTCACGCCTACGCCCACGCCCACACGCACGCACTTGCACACACACACACACACGCGCGCGCGCGCGTGCACGCACGCCCACACACAAGTCATTCCTTTTAAAAAGTATAATTATGTAACATGGATAATATGGGTATTTTTGTGCATATAAAAATCCACTTAAAAAAAAATTATATCTTTGCAACAAAAAACTTTTAAGAACTTTACAATACGGCGTTTTAAAGCTAACGATTTATACTTCCAAAAAAAAAAAAAAAAAATCAAATCATTGTCATTTCTATTAAAAAATGTACTTATGTAACAAAGCGAATATGAGGTATTTTTCATTAATTTTGTCTAAAATTGGAAATTGATGTGTTTCATGATATATTTCGGAAAAACTCCCTTTTCTACAGCATTTTATAGTATTCTAACTTTAGACAAAGTATATGCGAGTAACATCCATGAATCGACCTGTTCGAACGTATTTTGTCCAGTTTTTTATGTAAAATACTCACAAAAAATGTTTCATTTACACACATATGGGTTGCATTAATCCTAACAAAACTTTGCTGCAGTGCCGTTCAAATTATAGTTGACCAAAAAAGTTGATCAACCATATCAATCGAAAGAGGAGATTTTACGTCTTGTTCCGAACCTCTTATCTCATTCCGTCTTCAAACAGCAAGCGTTCGAAACTTCATATGGGGTCTCTCAGATCCACTTACGTGTATAAGGGTTAAGTTTCTTTATTATTTATTAAAAATTGCTTCAATATTTTGATAAAATATTTTTTTCTAATTATTTTATTAAAATTATTATTTTTTTTATATTAAGAGATTCTAATAATTTGTTAAAAGATTGTTCCTTGAAATAAATCATTTGGTTCCTCTGAAAAGGGCAGATTAATTCTCTTCAAAGAGCTTTTTTCATAATAAATGCTCTTTGTTGAAAACTTTGGTCTGTCTTATCGTAGAGAAAACTAATTGATCGCTGTACAGAATAATACGTAAGTAAATATGCCCAAATTTGTTCACGCGAGCACGCTCTCTCTCTCTCTCTCTCTCTCTCTCTCTTTCTTTTTCTCTATGACAAAAAAAGTGTTATTGTTTTTAAAAACTCGAAATGTAAATACTTTTGTAGATTTCGTGTATTTCTTTGTTTGATTCTTCGACTCCACAAAGAATTTCTTGGCATTTTTTTTATCAAAATTATTAAAATCAAGACGTAAAATAATTACATTTGTAAGTTAAAGATAGCATTGTAACGTGACAGAGAGAGAGAAAGGGGGGGGGTGGAGGGGAAGGGAGATGAAGAGGGGAAGGGAGAAGGAGAGGGAAAGGGAGGAGAGGGGAAAAGGGAGAGGGGGAGCGAGCGAGAGAGAGAAGGGGGGAATCAGCTTGTGTGTTGTATCAGCTGAACGCAGCCTCACGGCACACTCGCACGTAACGGTAAGTGCGCCGCCTCTGCGTACTATTCGATCTGTGATACGCTAACTTAATCGGCTTATATTTCATAATTTAAGCGTCTACCAACTTTTTGCTAAAGAAAAAATCGTCTTAGAATTCGACCAGGAATACGTCCCTTGAAGGACAACGGGTTATTTTAAATTACCCAGTATACTCGCGATCACGATTATAAGGTATTTGTTCTTTGTAATATTTCTATCATTTTTTATAATTGAAAAAACGAAAAGTTAAATAATGTAACTTCGCGAATGTAGCATCACACCTCTTCCTCTAAAGTACAAGAACACAGTAAATATTATCCCTTTAAACAACAGTTCTAATTAATACTATTCGAATCTCACCATTATGTGTAATTTCAAGAACAAAATTTTAACTTTTCCATTTCTTTACACTTTTCATATAAAGTACCATAAGATACTCGGATAAATAGCATCATGCTGATTATAATTTATCACAGTTCTTACGACAGTTTTCATTAGAAATATTTATGTAATAATATAGCACATTATTACTGTAAATGTAAGTAATATCATTAAATGTAATTTAATACATTATTATTAAAAAAAATATAAGATCTAACATTAAAACTATGTTGCTGCTGTAATTTTGCTTAAATTGATGATTGTAGGGCGAAATATTCTAGAACTGCGATAAATAATCAGCATCATACTTATCAGCAACGTAAAAGCTATTTAGTGATCTTATCAGTTTAACCTTGGATGGCGTTGCCAAAGTTACATCAAAATCACATTAATTTTTTTAAATGGAGCACCCTCTTTTTGATTTCAGAATCTAATAGCCGGTCAAGAGCTTTCAAGACACTGTAAATAAGTTTATTTACAGATCAAGAGCTTTCCAAAACACTGTAAATAAGTTTATTTTGAGTACTTTTCGAGTTGTGAGGCTTGAAAGCTACAATGTATTGTAACTTTCAAGTGTTATAACTCAAAAAGTATTTAATGAAAATAAACTTATTTATAATGTTTTGAAAAGTTCTCAAAATTGACTACAAGAAAATGCAATAAAAAATATAGAATGTTAGGGAAGTATCAATACCCTTTAATTAGAGAACTACTTATTCTCTAACATTATATCTTTTATTACATTTACCATCGCAATAAGTATTCAAAAATTCTTCCTTCATTCTGAATAAATAATTGAATACATAATAGAAAATTCCCAAAATCTTGCTTTAACTGGCCCGATCGTTTCCTTGATTGGCTGAATCACCGATCAATCTTGTCTTGACTGACTAGACCACCAATCGATCCTTCCTTGATCGGTTGGATCATCCTCCGATCTTTTTTCAAATACAAAAGAGGTGTAAATCCGATCGAACCTCTACGTGGTACACCTTGAGTGATGCTAATGTCGGCGGTACTGTAACTTTCAAGTCTTGTAATTTGCAAAATAATTAACGAAAAAACATTTAATTAAAGTGTTTTGGAAAAGTCTCGAGATGAGCTACAAGAATATGTAATAAAAAGTAGCCAGTTCCATTTAAAAAATTGAAGGTGACCTTTACGTGACCTTCAAACAACTATTCAAGGTCAAATTAATGACATCGTCTTATGTCCCCCTCAAAACCATACATTTGTCTGAAATATTTTATTGTAAAATGCAAGCAAACAAAAATACTTGGGGTGATAAATTAAAACGGGTCACCCTGTATATACACGAGAAGTTCGCCCGTGGTCTCATGGATTAATAGAGCAAGTCAAACTGAGCAGAAAAGTTCTATACATTTTCAAAATTTGCAACAGTTACCAAATAAAAATTAGTAAAGTCGGTGAGTACATACTCTCTACCCACCGCGCGCGGAGACTATTTAGCGAATGCCTAGCCTAGAGCAAGGAACGCGGTGAGGAAATGAGGGAATGAGCAGCTCAGAACGGGAATCTTACGCTGTTAGCCGATAGACAATGCTGCTTCTCCCTCTTTACCACGCTGCCTGCCGTGACTGCCTTTGGCTTCATGATCGATGGGCGATCCCCGCGTGCGTTGAGTAAGGAAAGTACGCGCTTATTTGCCAATTTTACTAATTTTTATTTCAGTAACTATTGCAAATCTTAAAAAATAGTATAGCAGAAAAGTAATACTTTTCTGCTCAATTTAATTTACTCTATCAACCCACGAGACAACGGACAAACTTTTCCTGACACCCTGTATATACATTTTTCTAAATATATACGTACATGTAACCTTTATATTTATTTCTTTAATTTCTTATCAAGGTTAAATTTTAATGAAACATATTTTATTCAAAATTATTGATACATCACTTCTCGCTAAATGTTTGTTTTATTTTTGCAATTATATTTGACGAGCTTGTATTCAATATCTGTTACGATTTTTCCGTCAATAACTGATTAATCAAATCGCGTTCTCTACTTGTCGCGTTTTCGCTGTCATGTCGTAACAATAGGCTATGCTCAATTTCTGCTGCAATTTTGCCTTCAATAGCTGATAAAACTGATCGCGTTTTATACCTTCCGTATTTTCACTGTTACGTTATATTGACTTGCTGTGCTTGACTTTTGTTTTTTTTATGTTGATAAATTTTGCTGCCTTTTTTGCTGCATTTCTTTTAACATATACGCAGTGCCTTCTTAGATTTTACTGTTTTTCTGCTGACATCAGCTGACATAGCAAATCGTGCCTGGCTGCTGCTTGACTTTTGTCAACATAGTGTGTATCATAAATTTTCAATTTGTGTCAATCATGTTTTCCCGTCAGGTTTAGTTATCTGGGTATATTATGTATACACGTATGTTGTATTGTAACAAAATAAAAAATTCCACTTACCTGTAAAAACTCTGTAATGTGATGCTTTTTGCACCAAAATGTGGTTCGTTGATGCGTTCTTTGATGAAGGCCACAGCCTCCTCGTTCGAAAATGTGTCCCACAGGCCGTCAGACGCCAATATTATAAACATAGGGTTGTGATCGTTCAAATCAAATGTTAGAATATCCGGATTGGCGATTACTAGTTTCTTATCTTTTAAAGGATAATCTCCCAGAGCTCGAGAAGTCGCTAATATGCCGGCGACTCTCCATACGCCATTGAAAGTTACTAAACCACCGGCTTTATTTATTCTTTTCCTTTCCCTTTCCTGGAAATAGATTCAATAATTGGATTAATATAGGTAATAATTATATTACTACATAAAAGTTTTTGCATGTTTGTTGAGATTTTCTCGCGTCTTACGAAAAAATCTCGGTAAAACAAAAAAAATCGAAGAATTTTCGAAAATACACTTTAAAGACAAAATGTTGTACAGCTAGCGTATGATGTCGGAACTAAGCCCGATTGATGCCAGGAAGGAATAAAGACCCCCGAGAAAGTAGACAAAAAAACAAGTTTGTTAAAACTGAATGCGTGTATTTCGGAAGTAACCGATAACGCTCACGAACGTAAGCTCGTGTTACAGGTATAGTATCTTGAGAGATACAAGTGTGAATTGCTAATCGGTGTGACTATTCTGGATGTGTGGTTCCTTTGTAGATGTGACTGCTGAGTGTGTATGATTTCTTCGTGATATTGCTAACGGATGTATGTGCTTTTTACTGCTGCTTAATTAACTCTCCGCCGCTTGATTGTCAAGCGGCACTTTTATAAGTGCGCTAAGCCGCTGCTTGGCGCAATAACTTCCGCACGGTCAGCGCTTTTGCAGTACGATTTTGGCCATTGCGCGCTGGATTTTCGGGTTTTCTGGTTGTCTCGTGTTGCAAAAGTGCTTGACAAGTAACTTTAATTCGGGGCATGGTGACCTGATTGTGGTTGCCATGCACTGTGTTATGGCAACCACAAAAGGCTATAACAGAAAGATAGAACGTTGTATCTGCGTTTTTGCTTTGTTTGCATATTTTATTCACTGAGAAATACCGAATTGGTCTGTGCACATGGACAGCATAGTGGAAAGGACGCTGGTATTACGGGTCACGAGCTTGTGGGAACAAAGAAGAAGGGAGCTTCTTGGTCATCTTGCAGGCAAAGCCGGTATTTTTGTCCGAGCAGTTCGGTTTTTCTGTGAATAAAATATATATTCTGTTCCTAATTTATATACAATTGAAAATTGATATTTTTTCAATAGTTTTTTCTTTGGGCGCTTTAATTTAATAAAATAACTTCAAATCTTTTTTCACTCTTATGCTTTCTTTACACTCTACTCTAAGATAATAAATAAATTTTTTGGCATGATTAGAATAGAGAAAAGATTGCTCACTGGCAGTCTACCTGGCGTTTATAATTTAATTACATATTGGATTATTTCTGAATGCATTGTAGCGGCCAATCCACTAGGCGCCACCATTTCATGCGCCGGCACTGCGTACGCCCGCGGGCGCGCATTCGCCAGGTGTCAGTTTGCGCCACCGCCACGGGGCGGCGATGCAGCCGAGAGCAGCCGTTTTCTTATAGACAAGATGCATCCAATAGGGAATATAAGGGGGTTCAGAATTGAGACCAGCAGATATCCTCCTTTTGTGGAGTGAGCCCCGTACGAGCTTCTATGTAGCATAAAAGAGTGACGTAACCTTTTCCTTGGAGAGTACTTATAAGTAAACCTACCCAAGTGTTACTCTCCAATTTTGATGAAACACACTTCTAAGGCGATGAAAAATAATTGACATGTATTTTTTTATATTGACGGTAATTTAGTTTTAAGGGTAAAAACTACCCTTTGAATATTTGGGGATGTATTTAAGATTTGAATGATATCCATTAAACAATTTAAATTGTGAAGGCTTTATGGGGGTTTTCGATGGCGCTGAATCCAAATTTGATGATAAAAATATCATCAAAATGGCGGATTCAAAATGGTGTCTCACTTTCCTATAAAAGGATATTTTTTAAATTTTGTCTAGAATCGGTTCTTTAATGTTAGTAATAAAAGGCACAAAAGGGTTTTCAATATCGCTAAATCTAAATTTTTAACTAAACATTTCATAATCAAAATGTGGTGATTATATATTTCTTAACAAAAGAATATTTTACAAATCGAACTTGAATTATTTTGTTTATATTACTTTTAAAACCTTTAAAATAGGGTTTGATAAGATAAAGATTTAAAGTAAGTCTTGATAAGATTCATTGACAGTAGTTTTGACAATAATGATAATCCATGAAAAATTGTTTTATACACAAAGATTTTTTGCACCACCCACATTTTATAATTGCAGTATTATTGCATAAGTCGCAAACCGGAGCACAATCTTTTAAACAAAAATCCACTGGACTTTTAAATGCTGGTAATTTTTCTGGTAAATAACCATTTTTGTACCAGACATATTTCAGTAGATTTGAAAAATGTAAGGGGAAGAAAACTGGTTGTGAATTAGTGATTGAAGCTTGATGATATTATTGCAAAGATGTAAGTTGATTTCATAGTTGTATAGAACAACTATATCAGAAAAATGCTTAATGAAATTTTTTCAGGGTCTAAAAAAGAAAACGTAAAAGGGTTGAATCATACCTCCTTTGTAGAAAAATACTACTGAGCACTACTAGTGCGCAGTAGTACTTTGAGGCACTACTGCATCACTACACTGCTGCACTACAACACTACTACACTATTGCTACTGTAGTGCAGAGGAGTGCAGTAGTTTTCAATAGTGCTAACAATAAGTAGTGTAAAGATTTTCTGTAGCTCTTATTATTTTGTTTTGTCATAAGTTGTTTTTTATACATATTTGAAAAAAGTTATGTATAAATAATTGCGATTCTTATCACTCGAACACATTTTATTTAACAATACATTCACATGTGAAATAATAAGACTTTATACCACATTTTAATATAATCCTAGCAAATATCTTATTATTCATTATGCAAGTTTACATAAGATTTGTTATCACAATGATATAGGAACTAATCAACCCAGCTAACAAGACAACGTCGAAAACATAATTATTTTCAAATCGGTTGTACTGTATTGTATTAGTTGTATTATGTTTTACTGAAAAATTTATATTCACAATTCAATTGGAAAATTGAAAAACATAATTCAATTAAATGCTATAGAGCTCAATCATTGTACTATACAACTCATTTAAAAGATATTATGTTTTACTAAAAAATGCAAGTTCAAAAACACATTCAATCTTATTAGACCGAACAGAGCTTTCTAATAATTTTAATAGAACATTTTCAGCAGGGAAGGAAGTATGATACATAACATCTCTATAAATGTTTAAATCATACGCGGACTAATAGAAACGATTAAGATACGACTAATATTTATAAAACAAATATAGTAATATTCAAAATTTGATTTATGTAATTTTAACAATACTTTTATTAGATACACGGGAAAATCTAACTTATACCTGTTAGTATGATAAATAATTTACTGACCTTTGATGAAGATTTGCTGCTCTTATATATTGAACATTCGTAAAACTAAATACTACAAAAAACTATTTAAAATTATGTGGTCACTGAGTGAGAATGCGAAATTAGACTTGTATCAGCACTGCATCCTAAATTCCAATATGGTGAGGTTAATAACAAGAGCTTATTGTAGTATAATGTAGTAGTTGACCCTATTATTGTAATAAGTTGGTCTCCGTAATATTCGTATTACAATAACCATACGCATGTGGTCCATCGAATGTAGTATTTTCGTGCGGAATAATCACATGGATTACAATTTCTAGCCCGTGAATTTTTTCGTAAGAAATAGTGTTCAGTGCAGTAGTGTAGTGGTGCAGTACTGCCGTAGTACTTCAAAATACTACTGCGCACTAGTAGTGCTTAATATTATTTTTCTACAAGGGCTGTTGTTCCTGCCAAAATGGTTTCTAATTTTAAAAATCTACTCGACTACTTTTAAAACAGTTTGGAAAGCTTTTCACTTTGACCACTCCAAGAATCCAATAATAAAACAATTTTTTTGTTAGATACTGAAAGAAAATCTTCTTAAAACCATTTTTTCACAAGATTAGATGTCAGCTTTCCTGATTTTAAAGCTAGCACATAGACATTTTCAGGTTCAAATAAACTTTTCTTGACTGTAGGCCCAAAGTTACCATCTTTTTCTTGTAAAACTATTAGTAGAGGTGAAAAAAAAACACCTTTTGCAGAAATTAAAGGCTGTATAGTATAACTGTGAGTTATAGAGTTTATTGATTGTGTTAACGCTTCAACAGTTTCTTGTCCTTTAAAAGCTAGAGTGCGTCCTGTGTGCATCTCTAAATTAAAACCCGACTGATTAGAGTTCAAAACATTCTCTTCTCCAACTAAAGAAACATCTCTTTTTATTTTTTCTGCAAATATTTTGGCCTCTTGTTCTAATTTTTCTTTATTCTTTATGGACTTTTTGGTTATAAATTTATTTATTTTTCGAGACACAATTCGATGCTTTTGTTTAAACTTATGAACTCATTTCATAGAAGCATTAAATAAACATGGTGGGAATGAAATCTTATCTCGTGCTTGTAAAGCCCATCTACGAAAATCTAAATCATAGACTATAACAGATTTTTCGACAGCTTCATTGAATCTCTCAAACACAAATTCTGAAATTTCCTTTAGTTTCTCGATTTGATTTCCTCTGTTTGAGATTTGTTTCTCCCGCCGAATAATGTAACTGACAATTTGAAGTCATACGTTTAAATTTAGATTGCACTGTCTTTAGTTTTAGTTTTTTCCCCGACTTCCAATACTCAACAGCTTTCTGTTTATAAACGTCTTTAATATCTGTGTTTTCAGAAAAAGTATTATCAGATAAGTTGAAAGACAAATTCCCCTCGATCTCAATTAAATCAGCATTATTATTGTTACATTCAGCTTTAAGGGAAGGAAGGCTATTTTTCAAAAAGATGCCTGGGACTTGAGGAAGGCAGGGAAGGATGCAACAAAAACTCTTTTATTCTCGTGACCACACTAGTAGGATGTACGGCACGAGCCGAACGCACTTTGATGATTTCGAAAGTATGCGTCAACGTATAATGACACGCTTTAACGCCCTTTCAGAATCGTGCGATTGTTGGTCCTAATTAGAGTCAGAGAATTCAATCTCTATAACTCGGAATTGGACCGAGTGCAATCTTTTTTTCTTTAGAAGGAAGGGTTAATCAAGATGGGTTAATCAAAAGAATTATTTACCAAACATTAAAGTTACCCTTTTAAAATAAAAATTAACATTTATTTTGACAATTGAAGTTTGAATACATTATTGTTATACCAAGTTATTTAAACAAATTAAAACATAATACACCGTTTTCCGTTATATAAAAAAAAATACAAGTGGTTTGGTGATCATTATTAATTAAGGAAGTTAAACTGGAGTACATAATCAGTTGGGTATACTTAGACTATAACACAATTTAGTAAATTAAAAGGTAAAGTAGATTGCTTAATATTGATAGGAAACATTAAGAAGTTAACTAAAAAAATTATAACATTATTATTATTGAGAATTACAGAATAATGCAATTAATTATGTCTACTCAAAAAATTAAAATTAGTGTACATTACTTATAATTAAAAGAAGTTAGTATATTCGCAATTGTATGTGTTGTTTACATTAAGAGTTAGTGAACTGACTTATAAAGTTATTCAAAATTAACAAAGTAATTAATTTAGGAAACTTAAACTGTACGCGTTATTGTTTTACAGAAGGAGATGGAATTAATCAATTTCGGTAATAGATACTGTAGACTGAGGGAAGAAATTATAAAAAAAATCTATGGGGACATAATACTGGTAGGAGTCGTTGGAGAGGAAGATGGGAATCCCGTCATGGGGATTCAGGGCTATAATTATTGAATGCAGAGTATTTAGGTCCAGGTGAAAATGTAGGCAAAAATCGGACAGGTATGGTTTTTAGAGGAAATTGTATTATTTTCTCAATGGAGCTTTGAAGCCCATTGAAATAGTAATACCGCGGGCGGCGAGGAGGGAGCTCTACTTTTTCCAGGAACTCCACACTGGATGTGGAGCACGCTGAAGAAGGAGGGGGATTTGATGCAGGAAGATCGAAGGGAACGCGGGAGTAGAAGATGCTAAAGAGAGTTTCGGGAGGAGAGTCGGGGGCTATCCGGTAAGTGAGCAAGGAAGAGATTGAGACGGCGGGAAACTCGGGTCGGGGCTTTGGGAGCCTCGGGATCTGTGTGTGTGAAGCTGGCACATCATTTGGTGGAAAATCACTAAACATTGACAGTTCTGAGTTTATTTTCAATAGTTCTACAGTTCCTGATAGATAAAACAAATAGTTCTGGCCTTTAAAGCGAAAAAAACGCATAGGACAAAGTGAGGTGCCAGGTTCACGCAGCACCTCAGTTTGTCCTACGACATTTTCCAGACCGAATTCTTGTAGGATTTTAAAAGATCTATAGTTCTATATGAGTTCTAGAAAGAGTTCCAGCGTTTAACATAGTTTATTTATTTTTTTTTTTAAAGCGCGTTCCGAAGAGTTCCGGGCGATTCCGATATTAGTTAATTAACAAAAATTAATAACTCCCGAAAAAGCCGATTTTCCGCACATATAAGTGAGGTCTTTTTCGAAGAGTTCACCTCTATTAAGCTGGACCCCCCACCAGCGAAAATCGAGTTCACACTAGGTCAAAAATTTAGTGCTTTTTAGGTGCTAATTTAGTACTCTAGTCCGAATTTTGGTGCTCAAACCGTTTAGCAGTAATTAAAAAAAAAAAATGGGGAGTGCAGCTTAATGGCAAGCTGGACCCCCCCATAATAAAAAAAATATATACAGTGGTCACAAACACAAAACAAGTACACTAGAATTTAGTGCTAATTTAGTGCTCAAAGAAACCCCTAAAAAAAAATTAAAAATTAATAATTGTTTAAAAAAACATCACTATAAACCCAGCGCAGCATTGCGATCTTGGAGAACAATACTTACAGACCACTAAATTTGTATGTTTTCGGTAGTAAAATAACGTGGAAAACGAAAATAATCATAATACAACAGGATTCAAAGTTATTAATAAAATAATAATTATTAATTCCTGTCCGATAGTGCAAAAAATCAGTCCTCTGATCGTCGAATTTGACGCTTGTAAAAATTATATACTAAAATGTTATTTAGACATCGAAGTATCAAAATATATCAATTTTAAATTAAGTGCTCACTGCAAATTGCTGAAAAATAAATTGTTTATGCGCGGAGAGCACGCGCCGCGCACTAACCTTACTCTCCAGATCGTCAGAAAATTTGGTGCTCGCAAAAATCTTATATCAAAATGTTCCTTAGACATCGTAGTATTATAATAAATTAATTGCGACTTTGGTGCTCGATGTCACTTGCTGAAAAATAAATTGTTTATGCGCGGAGAGCACGTGCCACGCTCTAATTTTACTCTTCAGATCGTCAGAAAATTTGGTGCTCATAAAAATCTTATATCAAAATGTTCCTTAGACATCGTAGTATTATAATAAATTAATTGCGACTTTAGTGCTCGATGCCAACTGCTAAAAAATAAATTGTTTATGCGTGGAGAGCACGCGCCGCGTACTAACTTTACTCTCCAGATCGTCAGAAAATTTGGTGCTCGCAAAAATCTTATATCAAAATGTTCCTTAGACATCGTAGTATTATAATAAATTAATTGCGACTTTGGTGCTCGATGTCACTTGCTGAAAAATAAATTGTTTATGCGCGGAGAGCACGCGCCGCGCACTAACTTTACTCTCCAGACTTTACTCTCAGAGACTTTGGTGCTTGTAAAAATCTTATATATCAAAATGTTGTTAGACATCCTACTTTAGAAATAAATCAATTTCGAATTTAGTACCTGTTGCATGTTGTAAATGAATTTTTCACGTGCGGAGGGTACACGCCGAGCATAAACAATTTATTTTTGAGCAAGTGACATCGAGCACCAAATTCGCAATTAATTTATTATAATACTACGATGTCTAAGGAACATTTTGATATAAGATTTTTGCGAGCACCAAATTATATATATATATATATATATATATATATATATATATATATATATATATATGTATATATGTCCAGATATACAGATATCTCCAGATCGTCAGAAAATTTGGTGCTCGCAAAAATCTTATATCAAAATGTTCCTTAGACATCGTAGTATTATAATAAATTAATTGCGAATTTGGTGCTCGATGTCACTATATACCGGGTGTCCCAGACCACCCGTCCCACCCGATTTTTTCGTAAACGCGACATTTTAAAGAAAAATGTTTCAGACAAAAGTTGTAGGGTTTTAAAAGATCTATTTACTGATTTTATCAGTTTGACCTTGGATGGCGTCGCCAAGGTCAGATCAAAATAACATTAACTTTTTTAAATAGGACACCTCATTTTTGGTTCCAGAATCTAATAGCTGCTGTCAAGACCTTTCCAAAACACTATAAGAAAGTTTATTTTTGTTGAGTACTTTCCGAGTTGTGAGGCTTGAAAGTTACGGTGTACTGTTACCTTCAAGCGTCATAACTCGGAAAGTCCTTAACCAAAATAAACTTATTTATAGTGTTTTGGAAAGCTCTCGAAATCGACTACAAGAAAATGCAATGAAAAATATACCTGTTTCAGACCACCCGTCCCACCCTTTTAAAACGTAGGGATGTGCTTGTACAAAAAAATGGCTCAGACAAAATTTGCATGATTTCGAGGGATCAACCTGATGATGATCTTGAATTCGACCTTGAGATCGATCTTGGGCATAAAGGTATAAGTCAAAGTAACATTTTTAAAATGTAAAAACGAAATAATCGGTGCCGCCTGTAGGTATTAGCGTTACCTAAGGTGTACCACGTGTAGGTAACAAGATCGTACTTACACCTTATCGGGGTGCTTTTTTAAGGTGGTTCCCCTCGCCGTCACCTTTGTCGGGGTGCTTTCATAAGGTGGTTCCCCTTGCCGTCACCTTTGTGCATACGCATGTTGTTCAGTCTCGATGTTCAAAATGTCCACCACGTGCATTTATACAGGCTGTTACCCTACTTTGGAAATCATCCGTCGCCCGACGAATTTCGTCAGTATCTAGAGACTGAATGACTTGTCGAATTCTGTTTTTCATATCTTCTGCAGTCGTAGGTCGTTCGCGGTATACAAGGTCTTTTATTCGTCCCCACAAATAATAATCTAAAATTGTAAGGTCCGGTGATCCAATTATGGTGGCCAATTATGTGGACCATGTTTACCTATCCATCGGCCGCGAAATATGCGGTTCAGTTGATGACGAGCAATGACAGACGTGTGGGCGGGACATCCATCCTGTTGAAACCACATATTTAGACGTAATTGGAGTGGAATATCTTCAAGTAAACGTGGAAGTTCGTTTTCGAGTAAATCGGCGTATAAAAAACGGTTTAAATTCTCTTGAAAGAAAAATGGTCCCACGATATGCGTATCAACAATTCCGCACCAAACATTGACTTTCCAGATACGTTGATGATCCATTTCTCGATACCAATGTGGATTCTCTTGTGCCCAATAACGAAAATTATGTGTGTTTATTTCGCCGTCACTTTTAAAGGTGCACTCATCAGAAAATAAAATACTTCTATGGAAATTAGGTAATTGTTGAGTAATCCAATTACAGAATATCAGTCTTTGTCTATGATCGTTCAATGTCATGGCCTGGTGAAGTGACATTCGATATGGATGGAATGAATTTTCACGAAAAATTCGACTGATCGTGCTTCGACTTATTCCACTATCTCTTGCTCGTCGCTTTAAAGAATCATTCGGGGTTACAAAGGCAGATGCAATTACATCAGGTGCTCTTACTGAACGAATTGATCGATGAATTTGCCTTCCCTTATTATGATCCGGCTGAACAATATCTTTTACAATTATTCGACGTTGTAAGCGACTGAAAACTTTGCGCGAATGTGGTGTATGATCGGGATATTCATTTCGCCACATTATTTCAGCTGCTCGAAAACTTCCAGCTCTACCCAAAACTGACATCATTAACGCAGCTTCTTCGTTCGGGTAAGGCATAACTACAAATTACGCTTACGACCGGGTTGCTTATTAGAAAACGTGAATTGGTGACGAGTTGCGTAATATTATGAATTCTAAGCAATGACTTTTAGGAGTGGTATGTAAGGGTGCTTTTTCGTGAAAATTACTTTATTGCTACAATAATCAACATTAAATGAAGATTAATATTAATAAATCAAGAATAAACGGCATCATAGAGCTGTACCGAATGTTAGAGATCTCGGTAATTAGGTATCTTCAAAACTCTACGCGTAGGACTATAGGTACACGCACCGGCAGAAATGGTGTCTCTCGACGCTAGCGCTCGGCTGCCGCACACACGCGGAGCCGCGCTCGTACGTGTGTCTAGGCTGCGCGGCGACGATCGGGGTGCGGGCGGAAAGTGGTGGGGGGCTTTACGATAGTGCATCCTCCTCGCTCGACACTGGGTCGAGAGAGAAAGCATTATTCGACGTGATACCATGGGCGAAGTCGGTGTCCTCTGCTTATATTTTTCATTGCATTTTCTTGTAGTCGATTTCGAGAGCTTTCCAAAACACTATAAATAAGTTTATTTTGGTTAAGGACTTTCCGAGTTATGACGCTTGAAGGTAACAGTACACCGTAACTTTCAAGCCTCACAACTCGGAAAGTACTCAACAAAAATAAACTTTCTTATAGTGTTTTGGAAAGGTCTTGACAGCAGCTATTAGATTCTGGAACCAAAAATGAGGTGTCCTATTTAAAAAAGTTAATGTTATTTTGATCTGACCTTGGCGACGCCATCCAAGGTCAAACTGATAAAATCAGTAAATAGATCTTTTAAAACCCTACAACTTTTGTCTGAAACATTTTTCTTTAAAATGTCGCGTTTACGAAAAAATCGGGTGGGACGGGTGGTCTGGGACACCCGGTATATGTATATATATATATCTTGCATTTATATAAAAACTACGAGTTTATCATTTCCTGGCATCCGGCGAACACATCCGAGCTACCTATCTCGAATTCTCGCACCGAAAATAGCGTTACAATTGTTTTGGTATGACCATTCAAAAAACTTGTAATACAACAACGAGGACCAATTCTACTGCATCGTTTTCGGCTGTTAATTTTTGTGCTACACAAGCCTGATTATCATATGTGGAATAAGTTTACACTGAAGAATCCAAACCAGAGGCTCGGAACGTTTGTAATATAATAACAATTGTCCATTATATTAATTCTCATACAAACATATCGTTGGCTCTTACAGCATTTATTTATAGTTTAATATATTTCTTTAGAGCTTTTCCTATTTTATTCTTAATTTTTAAGGTATAAAAAGGAATAGTTATCCAATCACTGGCGCGTATAGCGAAGATGCAGAACCGGCGCAACTCACCGTCCGATACGGGCGATTACGTGAGACGATTGCAGTGATCACCTGACAGCTCGAACACTGCTCTCCCTTCCCTCTATCATTCTTTCCCGCTTACTCAAAACCTCTCTCCCA
Organism: Solenopsis invicta; assembly: GCF_016802725.1. NCBI lineage: Eukaryota > Metazoa > Arthropoda > Insecta > Hymenoptera > Formicidae > Solenopsis > Solenopsis invicta. The sequence continues at coordinate 11,638,108 of NC_052679.1, forward strand.
TTCTCATTCTTTTCTTATTTATTTACCAACTCACTCACTGACACTGATGTAACAAAACGCCCCTCCACCTCGCGCGCACTGCCACTCCGCTCCGTCCACCCGAGCAATACACCGGCAGAACGCCACGTGCGCGCACCGAGCTAACCTGCCGTCGCGATCACGCGGCAGCACGCGCGCCGCCCGTGGCGTTCGGCAACGTTCCTACTCCGGGCCAGCCGACCGAACGCGCGGATTGGTCCGCCCAACCGTGCGTTCGGATATATAAGCCGGCAATGGGAACGCCGAGTTAGATCTTCCCGGTCCGCCGAACCCGACAGGTCGAGAATCCTCGACCGTAGCTCCGACTCCCAAGAGGACGAGAATACTCGCCTCATCCAGACTCCCCTCGACGAGAATCCTCGTCGTCCCGGCTAGCTGAGGATCCTCGGCTCATCCTGCAATACCGAATACCGCTCCGCAGCCAATCACGGCGAGCATTCTCGCCGTGCTCCGTAGCCGAGTATCCTCGGCGAATCACCGTCCGCGACGAGCATCCTCGTCGAGTCCGCAGGCTAGGTATCCCTGGCCAATCACCTCCGTCCTCTTCCTCAGGGAAGATTCTCTCGTAACTTAAAGTCTCGTCAGGGCATTCGCGCTCGGACGAGATCTTCGCCTCACTTTGCACGAGGCGGCTCGGGCGAGGCGCAGAATCGCCGCCGTCGCTCCGATCCCGCGTTCCGCGACTCCCCGATCACCCCGGACACCGTGTCCGTTTAAAACCACGCGATTAGTTAAGTAAGATCATTGTAGCTTTGTCTGTCATTCAGTTCTTATCATGGTTCTTTTGTGAGTTAGAATTATTATTTGTCGCTTTACCGGTTCACCCGTATTATCACGGACATCACAATTTGATTCTTGTAATTCAATCTCGGCTCTCGCTTGGCGTTTCCATTATTTCGCGCGGCGCCGTACTTGTACCGTTGCCAAAGCTAGCGATTCGGACAGCTCAGCGGCGATTGATCGACGCAACTACCGCGAGCCAATCGCGTCCCCGCTTAAGCTAAGTCCACTTGTCACGAGGCGTTAGACTCAATAAGCTATGAGACTACATGTAAATATCCCAACTAAATAAAGATTTAGTATTTTTGTCAACTAAATACCGAGTGCGATTATTCTACCGAACCCGACCAATCCAGCGAGCTTATCCGCAACCGTATCCTGACTCCCACCGACCGCACGAAAAACCACCAGCGTTACACTAAAATTCTGTTAGATTTAAAAATAATATTTAAGTATTTGACGTGTTGTTTTTAATAATTCTGTACATGTGAAAAATATTCTTTTCAATTCAAAACTAGCACATTAAAAATGCATTACTGAAAGATAAACACGCAGAGAGAGAGAGAGAGAGAGAGAGAGAGAGAGAGAGAGGGAACATGTCCTAACGAATTCGACCGTGTATACTCAAGAAATTTAGTAATCTACAAAAGTTTTCACATAGGTAAGTATAAAGAATGTTAGAATTACAACAATGTTCAGAATGACTCATGTCTGTGAAAATAACATGCGTTCTCACTCGAAAAATAAAACAAGGAAAGAAGAACAGGTTTATTATCAAGAATTTGGTTTTTGATAAGAACGCTAAAAATAAATTTTAAGTTATCTATTGGCATATGGAGCATTATTTTATGTCATGAGTTATTCAGGTGTAAAGTTTGTTATGATAAGCTTCGTAGGAAGTGAAAACTCATTACATGGAAAAATATATCTAAACATGTTTGGATTAAAAACAACCAATCGCAGCATAAATATTAATTAAAAAAAAACGTACTCATTGATGGGTATTATAATAATTTTCCTCATTTATTTGATTAATTCTTATGTGATAACTGGGATATGTTACCTCAATCTGTCAAGAGACAAAGGGGACTGACTTACAATTAGAGACTTATATATTCAGAAAAAACAGAATAAAAATATTAATATGTAAGAAATGTTGTTTTTCAACGGCATCCCTTGCATCACGCGCAACATGCATACCGCATGGCTACTCTACGGAGACTGCTCTTCATGCGATGTGTCGTTTATTGAGGAGCAGTTGGAAAGGAGCGATTATACGGTAGGCACCTTTTTAGATAAAGAGTGTGCTTTCAACAACACCCCGCATAAAGTGGTGTGTGAGGAAGCCTTGTGCAAGAATGTGCTGGAGATACTCGTCAAGTGGATCCGGGGCATGCTTGGGCAATGGGTCATTACTTCGTTGCGAATAGCAAAAGTTAGCGGATGCCTGGAGAAGAATTGCTTTCGGCGAGGTGCTCTTTCCACTATTTTGATGCCCGGTGGTTAATGAGCTACTTGAACGGCTGAGCAAGAGGGCCTTGTGATGGGGCTACACTGATGACATAGCTCTGCTGGTACGAGGACCCTTTCTTGGGCCGCTTCTGGAGCTCATGCAGAGTGCACTGGGAACGGTAGAACGTTGGTGCAGAAGGACCAGTTTGACAGTGAATCCGCTAAAAACAGGGCTTGTTGTCTTCGTAGACAAATACAAAAAGCATTATGGAAGGGCTCACTTTTGAGGGAACGAGATTAGTTCCGGCTGAGCCAGTAAAATATTTAGAAGTGATCCTGGATAAGAAACTGTCTTGGAGAGAACACCTCAACAATTGCTGTAAGAACCTGTGCTTTTACTTCTGGACGTGCAAGAGGATCTTTGGCCAGGTATAAAAACTGAAGATGGTTTACTGGATCTACACGGCAATACTTCAATCCAGGTTTACTTATTCAGCAGTTATGTAGCTTAGGGGGCGCAAAAAAACGGTGGCGCTGAAGGGGCTTTAATCTTAAGAAGGGCTCTGAGTGCAATGCGCACCACACCGGTAGCAGCCATGGGCATTTTGTTCGGGATTGAACTGCTTCATCAAGTGACAGTTGGGGCGGCGGGTGCCGCTGCACATCGACTAGCTTGTGATTTAAAGTGGAAGGAAGGGACTGGGCATACTAGACTTTCCGGTGACCTTCTGATTGATTTGATCTTCAGGATGAGACAGGACAGGATGCCAGCAATTCGGGCCTTAGATAGACGTTTCAAAGTGCATATCACAAAGCTCGATGGGAAGGACTCGAGGCACTGGATCGGGCTCGGGACAAAGATATCTGGTTTACATGGCTCCAAAACGAGCACGAGCTGCGGGTATCATTTGCCGTTGGGAGGAAGTGGCGGAGAGTCTGCCTCTTGATGAATATGCTACGGTATTTCAAGCGAGGATCATGGCAATTTTAAGGCGTCCTCAACTGACCCTGGAGGGAAGAGGAACATAAAGGCGCATTAGAATATGTTCGGATAGTTGGGCTGCTATAAAAGCGCTTAAGGCTCCGATCTGTATCTCATGGCTAATTTGGGACTGCACAGATACACTGGAGAGGTTGGCGAAGGATAAAGAAGTCACTGGGTCCCTCGTCATTCGGGGATCGATGGCAACGAGGAAGCCGATCGGTTCGCCAAGGTCGCATCAAAAACGGAAGTATTTGAGCCGGGACCTGTGCTGGGGATCCCTTTCTGTCTAGGCAGGAGGGGGATCCAGGCCTGGCTACAGGGTAAGCACCTTGAGTTTAGGAAGAACAAAATGAGGACCAAATGTCAGCAGGTTGGGGCTCTGCTGGGAGAAACAGCTAGCGCGGACCTGGTCAGAGACATTAGGTCTTTGAATAAAAGGGATGCCAGGCTGGAAGTGGAGATACTGACTGGCCATGGAGTCTTTAATTACGACAAGCACAAGTTGGGCCGATCTGACACAGCCGAATGTAGGGTATGCGAGAAAGAGGAAAAGACAAATCTCCACATTCTCTGTGACTGCCCGGCCTATGCTGGGCTGAGACTAAAGCTGCTTTACCCGAGCCATAGCTGATAAGCGGGCTGCCGATGAGAGACCTTTTTTGGAGAGAATCAGGATTTCTGTAGGCGGCGGGCGACTAGAGGAAGGCACAAGGGACTGTAGTCTGCGTGTCACAGGCAGATCTTCAGCCGTGAGGACCGCCCCCTCAGTTCTATTATTATTATTGTCAGTTCTCGCTGTCTTTTGACAGATTGATGTATCCCAGTGATCAATTAAAATTAACTCAAGTGGTATTTACTAAAAAATAAATAATATCTTAAAATTGTGTAATTTAATCTAACCAAAATGAATTTTTCCAACAAAATGTAATTGCTTAACACTACAAAACACGTGATATCAATACAAAATTACCTTTAAAAAAAAGGTAAAAAAGACGCCAAGTATGTGTGTGTGTGTGTGTGTGTGTGTACCTCTCAAATCTTTATTTTTTTTTACAAATTCCAAGTAGTACAATCTTGGTATCCTCATTGAAAACTTTTCCTGCTTCAATGCATATGGAACTATATTTCTAAATTTCTACACAAAACCCAATTTTTCATTAAAAAATCTTATTTTAATCTAAGTGGTATTTACTTAGAAATAAATAATATTATTACGTCAATTTGCTCTAGCACACTCGTGTTCTCAGTTTACACTCGTACACACAAGAAATAAATAGGCAACCTTTAAAAAAACGTTTTTGTAATTAACGTGACACTTTTTAAAAGTCAAGGAAAACAACCACATAAATATCGTCACCCATCAACAGATGACAACCATCCAAACTTCGCAATATCGGGCGTAACAATATCTTAAAATTGTGTAATTTAATCCAAACTAAATGTATTTTTCCAAAAAAATTTATAAAACCTTTAAATTGCATCAATTATAAAGAGAATATATTGCTGTTTAAAATAACTGCTATACTACTTTTAATTTACTAAAAAATAAATAATATCTTAAAATTGTGTAATATAAAAAAATTTACATTTATTTTTCCAAGAAATGTATGAAATTTTTAAATTGCGCCAATTATAAAGACAATATAATGCTCTTTGAAATAACTGTTGTACTATTTTTGACAAATAAGATTCAAGTAATAGTATTTTTATTTCTTTAATAAAACCCAAGCTAGATAAGAAAAGCAATGGAAAAAATTCATAGAAAAAAATGCAATAAATGTAACACTTGTGAGATATGTTTTATGAAAGCAATTACGTGAAATAAGTTAAAGATTAAGTTTCTTTAGTATTTAAATAACATTGTAAGTCATTATAATTTTTTAAATTACTATATTTTATAATATTATATTTTACAACATTATATTTAAATTATATTTAGATATCTAGTAGTACCAAGTTTTGTAGTTTAAAAATGTTTTATTGTACAAAAAATTTTTTAATTTCTGTTTTCTTTTTATTTTTTTGAGATTAAATGTTATATATTCCATTACAACGTTTTTAAATTAAATACATCTATTATAGTAGATTAGAACAGAAAGATTTTTCAATGGAAATACACAGATAGTATCATTTAAATTTTATTAAAAAAAATTTAAAGTATAACTACTTAGGTTTTATTAAAGAAATAAAGATACTACCGCTTGAATTTTATTTGTTAAAAGTAATGCAACAGTTATTTCAAAAAGCAATAGTCTCTTTATAATTGGAGCAATTTAAAGATTTCATACATTTTTTTGGAAATATACATTTAGATTGAATTAAGTTACACAATTTTAAGATTTTTTTTCAAGTAAATTAAAAGTTAATAATTGGAAATTAGCCTAATAAGAGTCAGCGCGGGTAAAAGTGCGCAATCGTATTAATATTATACAAATTATTTATTCATATTTGAATTACCGTACAAATGAATTAACGTTTTGACTCGTTTTGTAGTCATCTTCAACAAATCAATAAAAATTAAATATAAAAAATTCTAGCCGTCATCAGTCATCAAAAATGGAAAGCAGTCGAGTCACCAACGGTTTGCCAAATCCGTAATGGCATCTTTACCCGTGGCAGTGTCGCAGCAAATGATACTTCTCTGCATAACTATCGTATATTTTGTTTTAGATAGCAAATAATTATCTTAATTAAGACTGTATTTTCGTGACTCACTCATTTGAACTGATAAAGACTAATAAAGCCTTGGATAATTTTGTCGATAGGAAATTAATTTCTCCTGTCGAAGTATACATTCAAGAGTTTATCGTTCAGTAACGTGCGCTTACTGTCTCAAGTAAGGATGTAAATTTAAGCATTAAGAAGCAATAGCCGGAATGTCTGCGACAACACTGACATTAGTGCTATCTCTTGCAAAACCATCAAAACTAAATTACACTCTTAATAAATAAATATGAAAAGCGGTAAATACTTGTTGAGGTTTGTGGTCAAAAGACAAGGGAATGGCATTGCCCTTTTCGTCACACATTACTCCTCTGGAGTCTCCGACGTTTGCCACGATCAGTTTGTTATCTTCCAAAAGAGCGATTAAGGCAGTTGTACCTGTTATTAAACAATAATACACAAAAGAGAATATAAATGAAATCAAGTATAAACCATAAAATAAATATACTGTAAATACCTAAAATAAATTACCGTTTTATTTTATTTTAAATCTTTTTAGATTTTCAGAAATTAATATTTTTTTGTATATTTTATATAATTTATATACAAGGGTTATTTATTTATAATCAATGTAATTAAATATCCTTGCAATTTAAGTTTAATATTTATTTCTTCTTTAATATTTTCTTATTTAATATTTTGTGGCATTAAACAATATTGTTTAAATTTTTTTAGTAAAGGAGAATAGAGTATTATGGCTACTGTAGACATTATGGCTATTCTCATTATTTTCGTTATTAGGTAACGAATTCTAATAACTGTTTATGAAATTATTCAATAGACCGCCGTTTTTTAATGGCACTAATACGTCAATTCACAATAGCTAACGATTGTTATAAAGCATTTTTATTGTCAAAAGCACTTCTAAGCTTTTTCGAAGTATACATATTTTAGAATATAATTACACATACTTATATATATTTTTTAAACAAAATACTGTATTTTTTTTAACTAAACCAATTTTTTAAAAATTATTTTTAGGCCAGTTGTTTACCACCACTTTTTTTTTCTACCGATTATGCAATACGTCAAATTTTTATCACATCCTAAGTAATAAATCCTAAGTAATAAATCAAAAAGCGCAGTCGCGACTTGCACCTGTGTAGAAAAGTCGCAGACCGACCCTCTTTTACGCAAACAAGTGACTTCTAAGCGAATTCTCAGATCTCAGAAACGACTGAACCGATCAAGTTTTGAGTAGTCTCAATCGATAGCTTGGAAAAAATTGATAAAAATGTTTTTATTTTTTTCTCCGTGTTTTACGTGCGGAGATATCGTGACGCAGAGTCCAAATCTCATAGTTTTACATTTGAGAGACGTCATCGTCGCCAAGCGAATGTTATCCAATACATCTTTTTAACACAGTGTTGCTCGCATAGCCGTATTTTCATGTGACATGTGATGCATCATTCATGATGTACTAACGACAAGTTTCTTATTAATCTGAACAGTTGTCAAAATTTTGATGTGAACGGTACAAACTAGGGTGATTTGCTTCGAAGGCTTCGATATTCGAAGCTTCGAAGATTCGAAACTTTGGTATTAAAATTTTCGAAATTCAAAGTTAACTTCGAAGATTTGAAGGTACTTCAAATTTCAAAGCTTCAAAACTTCGAAGTTCAAAGTTAACTTCGAGGCTTTGAAGTTTCGAAAAATACGTTTGTACCCCGCAAAATGAGATATTGTTGTTGACGACTATTCACTATCGTGAACACGAGTTCTCAACTGTGGGTAACATTGTTTTGCCACAATGGAACTGTCTTGTTTCTGAAAATATTTTGATAAATGCTTTTACTTTTTAAAATAAATTTCTATTAGAATAAAGCCATGTATTTTCATTAAATATAGTTTCAATAAAAAAATATTTTTGCGTTTATTGTATTTCTTGAAAAATATTTTTTCACCATTCCTGAATCTTCTTTCAATGTTACGGTGCGATTGAAAACAAGCTGAAATATATATATTTTTAGAAAACATGTTATATAAAGCAATTTTTTAAAACATGCTACAATATATTGTAATTTTACTAATTTTTTAATTTGCGCAAACGTATTTTTCAAAACTTCAAAGCTTCGAAAACGCCTTCAAAAGATCAAAGTTAACTTCGAAGCTTCGAATCTTCGAAGTAAATCAAAAGTAACAGTCGTACCATTGAACTTTGTGATATTCTTGAGATTCACGAATTCACTCATCTTGCTTTTTTATATGTCTTTGTGTTAGAAATACAAGATGATAATAAAACTTATAATTTTTTGGTACCAAAAGATATTAACGATTCAGTTCATAAAGGTAAATATTGTAATAAATTCTCTAATAGCCACCTGTCTGTGTTGTTGCTGTAATGTTGCCGAAAATAAAGGGCATTAGCTTTCAGCAAATTTAGAACAAGGTGTGTGTCTCATTTGCCTTTGGTTTGACATCAAATGAATTCAGCACGTTTTGCTGCCAATATGCTGCGTATTTGCTGTCAACGGCTTATCGCTATACATAAAGAGCAACATAAGAGCAAGTTGCCAACAACATGTGCTGAGTCATAAATTACAGCAAAAATTCAACAACACGCCGAAAACGGTTAAATATATGTTTTGTACTTTTTTTCAAATATATTAAAAATAAATAAGTTAATTCTTCTTTCTGCTTGTCACCACCCTGCCAAAAATGTGCGATAAAACCGATTAAAAAAAAGTAATCCAAATCGATCGAGATTTCTATACCAAAAATACGGTATTAAGACCGATTGAAAATAAGATCGGAATCCAGATAGATTTATTAAAACAGAATACGTTAATGTAAACGTAATAAATGTTTAGTTTACAAAAAAGTATTTCTTGTATTCTTTTCGTTAAAAAGAATTAAATTTAAATTAAGTATTTAATTTATGTACAAGATTAAATAACAATACAAATTGTTATTTACATATATAAACATGAAATTTTATGTGGACTAATGTTCCACACAAACGTTACGTTTGAAAAGAATGAGAGCGAGTATTCGTCTCGAGCTTACAATAAGCAAGTCCTAAAAGCTTACGGAAGTATGAGCTAGAGTGTCCGCCGCAGTGGCACCTACATATAACGCCTGTGGCCGCACTCGACTCACGAGAAAATCTCCCGCGGCGTGGCCGCCTAGCGGTGACGCCAGCACTCACTTGTTAAATCCATTTCAATCCGATCTGATAGCCAAGTAAATAATTAATTTACTTCTGTTTATTTATTACATTACACACGCTCGCGCAAACACATACGCACACGCGCGCACACACACATACAAATCATTTTCGACATTTTATTTGGCTACAAGACAATAATTAATATATTTAATGTTTTTAACAAATACACGATAAAAGCACAGAATCATTATCTTTTTTTATTGTCGTCACGTTGCTCTTATGTTGTTGAAAATAATTGATAAAGCAAAATGTTTTCCACGAATAGAAGTCATTTTGTTGGCAATAGAATAAGCAACAGTTGCTCTTTGTTTGCTTTGAATCTGCTGACATAAAATGTCTCAAATCTGCTCTCATGTTGTTGAATATGTAGGACTATGCGTTACGTTTTCAGATACACAGCAACTAGTCAAAAATTCATGCTCAGCATTAAGTTGCCTGATTTTGCAAAACATGCATGGCTATCAGGGAATATTATAAATTGTTTTCGACGAGAGTGTGCGGCCCATCGCGTGAAATTGATAAAAATAGTAAATATGGTCGCTTTCCCTCTTCACTTATAGAAAATATTATTTACTTAAGAAATGTCGAACAAGTCATGATATTATTTTCTTTAATCAAGATGCCTAAACCTTCGTTTTGCACAATTTTTATGAGTATTTTTACCTCAAAATACTCTTAAACTCAATGTTTACTTACTGGTTCTGACAACTGCGATTTTTTCCAGTGAATGAACGGCATTGTTCATTCATTGGAATATGTAAATCCAGTAAATGAATGACATAAAAATCACGGCGTTTATTCATTGGAATCCGTAATTCCAGTAAATGAACGACATGAAATTCGATTTACCTAGTAATGCTGTGAGATGTTATTTGAATTAAAATGTTTTTTGATAATACTAATACCTATCAGAATTGAATTATTTTCGTTGCGGGGTACAGGAAATATCTAGTAAATACCTGATCATCATTTTTTTTGCATACTGTATAAGATTAAGGCATAAAGAACACTGATATCTTTATTGGTATAATTTTGATACATGCATAACAGAAATTATACCTAATTTTTAGAAAAGAGATCAAGTGGATTCATATATATTACGTATAATTCCCCGTAATTTTTAAGATATCGGAAATATCAGGAGTGGCTAAATCAAGGTATCGAAGATTTAATTACAGCGAAGAGGATTTACAGAACGCTTTACTTGAGATACAAAACAAATCATTAACATTATCTAGAGCATCAACCAAATATGGAGTACCAAAAGGAACTCTTCATAATAAAATACAGGACAAGATACCAGGAATTCGAAGAATGGGCCCGCAAACCATACTATCAGCAGAAGAAGAATCAAAATTGGAAAAGTGGATTATTGATAGAGCAAAAGTAGGCTTTCCAATGCATCCTGAAATGGTGAAAGATGCTGTACGAAGTATTTTGAAGGAAGATGGTCGAGCGAATCCATTCGTCGATGGCAGGCCTGGGAAGAAGTGGCTGTCTCTGTTTCAAACAGAAACCAGAAATAGTCAAAAGAAACACTGAGGTTATTTCTCGGGCAAGAGCGGCTGTAACGGAAGAAAAAATACGAGCTTGGTTCGCTGAAGTCATCAAATTCATGGAAGAAGAGGGTGCCGCTGACGTGGAAGATGGCAATCGCATATTTAAATGCGATGAGATTGAAATGCACACGTGTCCAAAGACGGGCATTGTTCTCGGTCCAAAAGGATTCAAAAATCTTTATGAAATCGCAAGTGGTCCTAAGAAAGAATCGATCATGGTATTGTGCACATATTCTGCCGCTGGAAAAGTGCCACCTTCGATGGTGGTCTACCCTTACAAGAGGATCCCTAGCCACATTGCTGACTCATTTCCTGACGGATGGGCTATCGGTCGTTCTGATTCTGGGTGGATGGTGTCAAGCACTTTTTACGAATACGTGGCAAACGTATTTTATCCGTGGTTAGTGGAAAAGTACATAAAGTTTCCGGTTATTCTTTTCCTTGACGGACACAAATCACATTTGAGTTTCGAATTGTGCACATTCTGCATTGAGAAAAGAATTATTATGTACTGTCTACCACCGAATTCCACTCATATCATGCAACCGTGCGACGTATCAATATTCAGACCGTTGAAAGTTTGCTGGAAAAGAATCGTTAGATCTCAAGAATCAGGCAAAACTATAACGAAGGCAAACTTTGTTACCTTGTTTAAAACGGCATTCGAAAAATCAGCCAAGAAAGAAACAATTACGAATGGCTTTAGAGCATGCGGGCTCTTTCCATTCAACCCTGATGCGATTGATTACGTAAAGTGCATTTCAGAACGACACAAAGTCATACAAAATAAAACATTGAAGGACGTTCCGACTTCCGACGAATACGCGATAACGAAGAGAGTTATAGAGCACATTCTAAGACCAGATGCAATAGATACACTCATACAAACATACCACGGATGCGACGACTGCGACGATTCCCTATTTAAAGTGGAAACTATGCATGGAAAGATCAAACGGTTCGGATCTTCCCAACGCGGAAATTCCATCAAACCAGGAATTTGATTTCAATGTCAATAATGCAACGAATCAAATACAAGAAATTAGGGCTCCGCATTCTTTGGACGGACTTGGTGCATTGAATGAAATACCTATCGAGTTTATAGGATTTGACGTTGATTTTTCTCTGACCGATATTGCAAACGAATTGCAAATCGGATGGATCAAATCTCGTGGAATATCCAACCGTTCAAGCTCTTATGACATCTACTTACACAATCGAGAGTACTGTACTAGAGTCCGAAAATGCCGAAAGTAAAGAGACTGATGTACATAGTGTTCCAGCAGATGAAACGTCCCACAAGATTGACGTAGTTGGGATAAAGGAGACGCCAGTAGAGCAGCCCGAGTCCACAAATCCTATATGCAAAGAGGCTGATGTAACAAGTGTTCCAACAGATCAAACGTCCCACAAGATTAATGCAGCTGAAATGAAAGAAACTACAGTAGACGAGCCCGAGTCCAAAAATTCAGAAATTAAAGAGACTGATGTACCACTTAGTGTTCCAGAAGATCAAACGTCTAAGAACAAGCCAACAATTTTGAGCAACGTGGTTAGTCGCTAAGCGTTCCACACAAGAACCGATGATTCTACTGATAAAATTTGGAATAAACACCTCCATTGGCCCAAAGTTGGCGACAAATCAGTAAAGAAAAAACAACAAAAAGTATGACTGAGCAGGTACGCTTTGCGATTACATCAAAAAAATGGAAAGAGATGACAGAAAAAAAACGAAACGAACTACTGGAAAAGCAAGAGATAGCTGCAAAAAAAGTTACATTAAGAGAAGAGAAAAAAAAAACAGAAGGAAGAGGAAAAGTCTAAAAACAAAATTAAGAAGGAACCACAAGAAAAGAATAACTCCTGTATGAAAAGAAAGAATGCAGTCGTGAAGAAGGCCAAAGACAAAAACAATAATACTGACGGGATAAATGCAGCATTGCCGGTAGCTCGGAGACGGCGGGTCAAGAATAATTCTGACATGCAATCTTCAATAGTAATCGAAGAAGAGAATACTAAATTATCCGTAAAAAGCGAGGTTAAGAGAAAGGGAGCTGTAAGAACTGCTGTAAAAAAACAGAAAAACACTGAATAATGAAAGTAGTAATGACATTAATCCATTACCTACACACCTACCTATCACTGCTGTGCAAGAATAAAAGTACAAAATTATCGATAATTAAAGTTCCTAATTATTTGTTATATTACTTTTGTCATATTACTTTATTGAAAAATATTTGATAATTATTACTGTTAAGACTGCAGATACCTACTTTATGTATAAAATCTTGCAAAATAAATGATACATACCCAAAACTACTTTATTTGATAGTGTTCATTCACTAGATTTTGCTGTTCATTCACTGGATTGGTCTGTTCAATTATTAGTGTAGAGGTTGTTCATTGATTGGGTCCGAGTGTTCAATTACTGGGGGAACTGCTATTTTCACTTTCAATAAGGTTTTTTATGTATATTTCTGTTCGAATAATACGTTTTAACGATCTAATCCAAATATTTAGGATATAATATGTCGAATAGAATTGATTTTGTCAGTCCATAACCATTCAGTACAAAGAAAACCTTTCCCAAAACTGACCGTGCGCTTAATCGTTCATTAACTGGTGCACTTACCCTAGTATTTACTCAAAATAAATGTCTTGTAAAATTATGTAATCTAATAAAAATGATATGCGTTTGTTCAAAAAGAAAAAAAATCAAAGTAAACTATCTTTGTATTTCCATTGAAAAATCTTTCAGTTTCCCAAGTAGTTGTATTTAATTTTAATAAGTTCCAATAAAATATATAACATTTAATTTAAAAAAATTAAAGAGAAAACAGTACAAAATAAGAAAATTTTATTATAATAAAAAATTTTTAATGTACAAAAATATGGCGCTGCTAGATAGGAAAAGCAATGAGAAAAATGAAATAATTTCTATTCAAAACCTAATTGCTACTATCTCTCTATTGTCATTGAAAATCTTCCCAGTTGTACTTAATTGAAAACAAATAATATATTAAAATTTTGTAATCTAATTTAACCTAAATAATTTATATTTTAACAGAAATGAGAAAATTTTATTAAAATAAATAATTTTTAATAATTTTTATTTTTTAAATAAAATCCAAGTGGTGGTATTTTAAATTTAACTTATGATGTTATTTAAATGTTAAAAAAACTAAAGCTTATTTTGCAAATTGCTTTTATAACGCAAACTTTACAAGTGTTTACAACTTTACATTTATTGCATTCTTTCTTATGCCTTTTCTGCTTTTCCTATCTAGCAGCGCCATGTTTTTGTACTTTAAATATTATTTATTTCAAAAAAATTTTCTCATTTTGTATTGTTTTCTCTTTAATTCTTTTAAATTAAATGTTATATATTCTATTAAAACTTATTGAAATTAAATACAACCACTTGGATTAAAACTAAAAGATTTTTCAATGAAAATACAAAGATAATACCCTTACAAGGAAAGTGTTTGCCTCAGATTAAAACGAGCTTTTAATATGTTGTAGTACAGATAAAAATAAGGGACACGTATTTTTTTATATGTGCCCATTTGCACTTTTAGGGGGTGAAACACCCCTTTGAAGAAAATCGGTTTTTTTCTTTTGAAGCGTATATCGTTGAAACTGTAAAAGATAGAAAAAAATGTTCTAAATAAAAGTTGAATGGGTCAAAGAGTACTGTATAACAGCGAAAAAAAAATATATTTTTTAATTTATTGTTTATATTTTTTCCCATGACCTACCTATTTTTTCAAAATTTTTATTTTTTTTATAAGCAAAACAAAGCTTATTTTATTACAAATTCAACGGTATATAATAAAGTTACAATGCGACATTCTCATTTTCCAAAAATAATTAAAAACCTCTCAATACGTATGGTATGCGCACCCGTCCGCACCTATGTGAACCTGGCACCCGACTTTAAGAAAAAATTTTTTTAAATATGCATTTAATTAAGCTTGGATTGTACCCGTTTGTACCACTTTTTTTTTTGTTTGTACTTCAAGGGGTTGAAAAATATAGAGGGTTCAAAAAATGTTAGCACCCCACATTATGATATTTGAAATCCGCAAGAGGAAGCTGTTTCAAAATCGTTTGTACCCGATTGAACTACTGCGCGTTTTTTGTATCCCTAAGGGGGTGATTGTACCGCAATTTCAAAATAAGGGTACCTACAAACGAAACGCGCAGTGGTACAGTCGGGTACAAATAATTCTGAAGCAGTCCCCGCTTACGGATTTCAAATATCATAATGTGGGGTGCTAACATTTTTTGAACTCTCTATATTTTTCAATCCCTTGAGATACAAACAAAAAGAAAAGTGGTATAAACGGGTACAATCCAAGCTTAATTAAATGCATATTTAAAAAAATTTTTTTCTTAAAGTCGGGTGCCAGGTTCACATAGGTCCCGTCCACGCGTTCGTGCGCTACGGAAGTGACTTCTTCCGATTTCGACGTGTCTTTAATACGTTGTACAAATAAAAATAAATAAGAGACACGTATTTTTTTATACGTGCCCTAATGCACTTTTAAGGGTGAAACACCCTTTTGAAGAAAATCAGTTTTTTTATTTCGAAGCGTATATCGTCGAAACTACAAGGGCAGTCCGATAAGTACTTAGCCTACAAAAGAAAAACGAAAATTTTGGAAAAGTGGCGATTTATTTCTCAACATAGTCTCCTTTTAGCTTTCTCGAGGTCTGCAAAGTAGACCTCCGTGGTGGCAATGACCTTCTCATTCGACTCAAATTTCTGCCCGGCGAGTGACTTTTTCAAGTTTGGAAACAAGAAAAGTCGCACGAGGCCAAATCTGGAAAATACGGTGGATGGAGCAGCAGTTCGTAGTGCAATTCGACCAATTTGGCTGTGGCGACGGCGGAGGTGTGAGCCGGTGCGTTGTCATGGTGGAAGAGCACTATTTTCTTCGCCAAATGGGGCCGTTTTTTCTGCAATTCGGCGTCGAATCGGCCCAATAATTTGGCATAGTAGAGCCCTGTGACCGTTTTGCCCTTCTCCAGGTAGTCGATGTAGATCATACCTTGTGAATCCCAGAAAACGGTGGCCATCACCTTTCCGGCCGATAGGACAGTCTTCGCCTTCTTCGGAGCACGTTCGGGTGAAGTCCACTGTTTCGACTGTTCCTTGGTCTCTGATGAGTATCAGTGGATCCATGTTTCGTCGACAATCACGAAACAACGCAGAAACTTCTTCGGATTGCGCTTAAACAGCGTCAAACACTGCTCTGAAGTGGTCACGGTTGCGCTTGTTGTCCGGAGTGAGCAAACGCGACACCCATCGCACCGACAGCTTTCTCATGCCCAAAATTTCATGCAGGATATGACCCACGCGGTCTTTTGAGATATCTACTGTTTCAGCTATCTCGCGCACCTTCAATCGGCGATCTGCCAATACGAGATCGTGGATTTTTGTCACGTTATCCTCCGTGGTAGCCATTTTCGGGGCACCTGGGCGTGGCTCATCAAAAACCAACGTGCGACCACGTTGAAACTCGTTAAACCAATTTTTGACGGTCGCCATCGAAGGAGAAGAGTCACCGTACACATCATCCAAGTGCTCTTTGATTTCGCTGCGCGATTTCCCTTCTAAAAACAAGAATTGAATCACCGATCGATATTGCTTTTTTTCCATTTTTCTAAAATTCGCGGACACGCCCGCTTCCACACGCGATCAAAACAAAACTTCGAGTCCGATTCGGCTGAAATTTTGACAGTAGCCGTCTACGAGAATGTACTACACGATAGTAAATCTCTCTTGCGAGGCACCATCAGGCGGTGAGGCTAAGTACTTATCGGACCGCCCTCGTATAAGGGATAGAGAAAAATGTTCTAATTGAATGCATGTTTTTCTTGCATAATAGATAACAAAAATATTTCGAGGACAGTTGCATAAATGTCATAAAAACGCACACATCGAAAAAAAAATTTACGTAACTCTTGAATTTATAAAAATCAAGGTCAATACTGCCGAGACGTAAGAATTAAATTTCAAGATATAAATGATCCAAAGTGCACGCGCCCAATGATTATGCATATTTCTACACTAATCGAATTTAATTAACACATTAATTGAATTGTATAAATACAGTATGAAAAGTGAAATTTCTAACTAATTTTTAAATTAGTTTTATGTTAGTACTTTTGTTGTTAGTTGATGAGCTAGCGTTAGATAGTAAAGGTATGGAATGTGTGAATAATAATTTTTTGTAATCCAAGTCTCCTTGTCTGTAAAATGTTAAAGAAAACAAATATTCTAGTCGAATTACGTAGACCAGTAAATAAATGTTTAACTTATATTAATTACATATTATTTTGTACACAAAAAATAATGTCTTATAACACCGTAATCAGTGCCGATTTTAGCATTATTGGCGCCCTGGGCAAGACTATCGTGGCGCCCATTCAAAGACTTGAAATTTTGCTAATAAAGTACTTTTACCTTTTGGGGGTTTTCGATATCACTAATTACGAATCTCAGCGGAATCTGTAGTTAGATTGTAAAAATTTTAGACTACATAGCAGCTTTACTAATCTAAACGGATATAAACGAATGAACGCATATGAAAATTCAGAGAACTTTCCTTTAGCTTAACCCAGAGCTAACGACATGGACGTAGAAAGTTTTGTAGCTTCTTTTTTGTTTATGTTTGTTTATATTTTTACATTTTTTTTTATTTTTATTTATTGTATTTTTTTGTATTTTTTGTATTTTTTTCTGGTCTACTAGAGGACAGAGTTTAAACTAGAATTTTTGGAAGATTAGGGAAGTCTAATAAAATTTCATTTTTCGGGCCTTTTTATCGGCAAACACTCGAATCAAATCGGCGAAATTCAAGTTTGCGGCAATTGCATTTTCAATTAAAAGAGTAGCTAAGTTAGTAAGTCTTGTTTGTGAAATCGTTGATTGTAGATATGTCTTTATTAACTTGAATTTCAAAAAACTGCGTTCTCTACTAGCTACCGTTACAGGTATAGTTACCAAAATGCGAAACGCAATCCATACATTTGGATACAGTTCGTAAATATTGCGCTGTTTAATAAAGTTTAAAACATAAATGGGAGTAATATTATCGTTAACTGGAAGAAAATTTTTAAGGCTTATGAGTTCATCACACAATAAATAACCATCTATCAGCACAGAATTTCAGAAGTTCATTTTTTTCAGGTATCTTTTTTATATTCTACAAAAAGACCATGTTTCTGAATAATCATGTAACTGTTTGAACCTTTCTGTCATTGACATTAAAGAGGTGTCCAACAATTTATTGAAGAATTCAATTTCAAATTTTTTCTCTGGGGATTCGATTATAGGTTCGTCCGTGGCCATTTCATCAGCCTGGCGTTTTACGCGTTGTACTCTTTTTATTGGCTTAAAAACAGCCTCGACTTGTAGTTCATTCGCCAGGTCACTTGTTGTTGAAAGTGCTTTTTTGAAACCAGTTTTTTGGTATTCTTCTAAAATATTACAACAGTTTTTCAGCATTTTTGTGCATTTACCGAGGTCCGCGGTTTTTGATTGCAGAGATTTACTTACGATTACTTATTGATTTGAAAAAGAATGTCGTACCAAACAACTAGGGAACTATGAAGCCAAAATCTTTCAAATGTTCTGCTAGAGTGATTGCCTCGTGCGAGATAGTAACATCACTTTTTTCAGTTTCGTTAGCCAAAGTAACTAAAGCATGAACGTCACAAATTTCATAGCGGACTGCTTTTACACTGTTTATTTTTGCTTCCCAACGTGTGTCACTTAGTTTTTTCAAACTGTAGAGTCCTAAGTGATCGGTTAAAATTTTCCATCGATTAACAAAAGCAGAAAACAGTGTGAACAATCTCTGCAAAACCCCAAACAAAGTAACTGACTTTACCGACGATTTAGCAGCGTCACACAGTACAAGATTGTAGCTATGGCAGCCACACGGTACAAAGAAAGCCAAGAAGTTTAAATCTAAGATTCTTTTTTGTACACCAATATTTTTTCCCTTCATGTTTGCTCCGTTATCGTACCCCTGACCTCTACAATTGTGCAGTTTAAGTCCGTGTTTATTTAGCACATTTAGAACTACTTCAGTAAGCCCTGCGCCACTAGAGTCACCTACAGGGACGAATTCTATGAAATGCTCCTTTATGCTTATATTGTCATCTGATAAGTCAGCGAATCGAATTGTTAAAGAAAGTTGTTCAATATGACTTATCTGGAGTGCAGTCAGATATGATGGAATAATATTTGGAGTTTTTGGCTCTCAATACAATTTTAGAATTTACTTTTCCGCCCATCAGATCTATTAATTCATTTTAAATACTCTTTCCGCAATAGTGGTCCGAAATATCATCCGCCATTACCAACTTCAAGTGTTTTTGCATGGTCGGATCAAACTTGCTACTAGTTGTACCAGTCCCAAAAACTTCCCATTGTTTGGTGTGTATAATTTGTCCGAGGTTCCTCTAAACGCCATATTATTTTCAGCGAGGTAAAAAACAATATTCATCAGCCGAATTAAAACATTATTCCACCGTAATGTTTTTCTGCTAATCAATTTTTATTCTTCGCAATCGATCGTTCTTCCTCTCTTCAATCTCATTTCAGCTTCAAACCACTGATGGTAAAATTTCTTATGGAATATGCTGTTTTCATGCATTTTCAGAATTTCAGACAAATGTTTCCACTTATTATATCCTTCAGACACTAAATTTGATGTCGATTGACTATCGAAAAGCCAACAACAAAAAGAAAAAACCCGATCTTTAGAAATAGAGTAAACTAACCAACGACGTTGGATTGTTTCATTATTTGCAAGTTTCCTAGAGTAGTGAGAACTTGCGAAATGACGACCGGTTTCATCTTTCGGAAAATTATCTCGATCAATGTGAATTTGCGTTGGACCCATAGTTATCATATAGTCAATAGTTTTGCTATTTCGAATAGCCGGCCAAGTACCTACATTTGATAAATTTACTATACCAAGCTTTAATGGTGCATTAGTAATTCCTGAAAATGACAATGGGTTATCAGAATTGTAAGAAAGCTCGGATATGGGAGTCAGGTGGTCAGGGAGTCTGGTGAAATTTTACTTTCATTAGGGAGTTCATCAATTCTCGTTTCAGTTATGCTCTGAAGCTCAGTGCAGGGTTCTATTACTGACGTAGAGGCAGTAGAAGGTGAAGCAACACCTTCTAAATTACCTTCATTTTTGTTTCGCTGTTTTGTTTCAATATATTTATCAAGACTCATAAATTTTTAGGCTGAAACTTTTTTCTTTTTCGGCCTTACGTTTTCGATATTCTGAACCAGATGGTTTTTTTTTCAATCTATGGTCGGACATATTGAAAAAAAATCTTTCTTACTAATTATAAAAGCAATCAACCGGTAAAAAAACCGAAGCTTATAGACTTAGAGACTTTTTAGAGGACCGTTCGAGTCCAGAATTCCAGATTCCAGACCGCATGCAAACAAGTAAACAAGCTCGTTCCGGTCGTGCCGCTCGAGCACCGGAGCTGCAGCAATCCCCATTACGCACGCTTTGCAGGTGGTGGGAGCGTCCTATCAATCGTACGCGTATACGCAGAGTAGTGAAAGGCGCCCGCGTGGTAGGGAGCTGAGCGTCAAGAGTGGCTACAAAGATCCACACAAAGCGGAGAGCGCGATAGCCATGATAAATACAGATGTGAAATAAAAGAATCAAAAGATATATAAAGGTATAGAGAGCGCCCCGGCCTCCGAGGTATAGTGAGGATATATAGGTATTCTTGCATACTAGGGGGCACTAGAGTCCCTCTAATAAGGCTGATATTCATAGTCTTTAAGACCGTCTTAAGTAATGTCTTAAGACGCTAATACGGCTCTGTGATTGGTTCATGACGTCTTAAGATTGAACTTAAGACGGTCTTAAATAACTGAATACCGGCCTAAGAGTTGCGACATCTCCTTATTAGAAGGACTCTAGGGGCACCGGGCAACGGCGCCCCTACAGATCTGGCGCCCCGGGCGGTCGCCCAACCGCGCCCTATCCTAAAACTGGTACTGACCGTAATTGTTGTTAATCTTTAGAGTGGTATCATTTTATTTTGAAGTAACCAAGAGAAATATAATCGCAAAGAAATTAAATGTCAGAGGTAAAGATAAGAAGATATGAAGAATGTTCGAAGTAAAGTACACAATGTAAACATATATTGTGTTACGTCCAGAATTCTCGAAATAAGTCTCTCGGGTCGGTTGGCAGGTAGAGACTTAGAGAAATAATTCGAGCGAGGTAGGAAGGACGGAACAAGCCTAATCTCTCGCACACATGTCTCCGGGCGAGTGCGACGAGTCGAATGCGTCAGGTGAGTCAGAATGTAGGTCAGGTGTCGAGGATGACGACCTATGACTCTCATTCAGACTCTTGCATTCGTGTAGTCCTTATTTTGCGTAAACGAATCGAATCGCTTTTACGCGGGATCGGACTAAGTGCAATTTTATCGGAGCGGGAATTAGAGGTGGTTGAAGTAAAGAAAAATGATTGAGACTAAGAATTACAATTTATTTTAACATCATAAAAGAAATAACCAATTACAATGATAGGTGATGACTAAAATAATAATTATTAATGTACAAATAATATTTTTGTCAGTAGAAAACATGTATAATAAAAAGAAGAAAAATCTTATGTTCTTAATAACAAAAAAAAAATTGTAGTTATAACTTAAATTCTAGTTGGTTATAAGTGTGCATGTGTAGGTGTATTTTATGATCAAGGAATTTTTAGTTATCCAGGTAGGCTTTGGAGCGAGTCGAAGATTTCTTCAAATTCATTGAGTACTCTTCGATTCGCTTCGATATTTTCATTTACTATATTCTCTACCTGTTCGGAAGTAAATAATGAATCGGAATGCGGGTTTTCTTGGGGAAACTCTAGCGCGGGGGAATATGGATCTTCCGGAGGTCTTCGAACAGGTGAATCGGAATTACGATAAAAAAAATCGGGGGAAGGTGTAGGAGGAAAGTCTGTAGGAGAAAAGGTTGAATCCCGAGGAGAGGCTAAGGGTTCTGCAAAAGGATCGAAGGTAGAAGACGGTGACCCTGGTGGTTGTTTAAAATCTGGTTCTACATGAGATCCAGGAGAGTAAGAGGGGAAGGATAACGACAGGGGGAAAAGAGTGTGATTCAGGGGACGGATTTGAGACTGGCGGAGATGAGTCGGTCGGTTCGTCGGAAGTATTCAAATTAATTAGAGCGTTAGGTAAAACAGAAATTTTTGCTCGCTGTTTGCGTAATTTACCGCAGAGCGACAACGATGCGCCAAGCCTCCGGAGCTTCTTATTTCGGCGATTCCGACAGTTCTTAATGGCTCTTCGAGTTTTATGGTCAGGGACTCGCTTACGCACTAAAATGAATTTGAGAATTGAGGCTACGTT
Source organism: Solenopsis invicta (assembly GCF_016802725.1). Lineage (NCBI taxonomy): Eukaryota > Metazoa > Arthropoda > Insecta > Hymenoptera > Formicidae > Solenopsis > Solenopsis invicta. The sequence goes on from NC_052679.1 coordinate 11,660,243, forward strand.
CTCTCTTTCTTATAAAGGGAAATAAAATTTATATTATAACTTCTTGAAAGAAGAAAGGGAAAGCAAAAGAAAAAAAGGTTTGAATTAATAAAAGGAACAGAATTCTTCGTTTCCGCTGGAAGCAAAGAAAACTGCGAATTCAATCGAACGGGAGTTCGATTGTATCCAGCAGGGAATAAAGAGAGTCGTGGACCCAATCGAAAGAGCTCGATTGTATCCTACGGGAAATAAAAAGAGTCGCGGACCCAATCGAAAGAGCTCGACTGTATCCTGCGGGAAATAAAGAGAGTCGTGGACCCAATCGAAAGAGCTCGATTGTATCCTACGGGAAATAAAAAGAGTCGCGGACCCAATCGAAAGAGCTCGACTGTATCCTGCGGGAAATAAAGAGAGTCGTGGACCCAATCGAAAGAGCTCGATTGTATCCTACGGGAAATAAAAAGAGTCGCGGACCCAATCGAAAGAGCTCGATTGTATCCTACGGGAAATAAAAAGAGTCGCGGACCCAATCGAAAGAGCTCGACTGTATCCTGCGGGAAATAAAGAGAGTCGTGGACCCAATCGAAAGAGCTCGATTGTATCCTACGGAAAATAAAAGAGTCGCGGACCCAATCGAAAGAGCTCGATTGTATCCTGCGGGAAATAAAGAGAGTCGTGGACCCAATCGAAAGAGCTCGATTGTATCCTACGGGAAATAAAAAGAGTCGCGGACCCAATCGAAAGAGCTCGACTGTATCCTGCGGGAAATAAAGAGAGTCGTGGACCCAATCGAAAGAGCTCGATTGTATCCTACGGGAAATAAAAAGAGTCGCGGACCCAATCGAAAGAGCTCGACTGTATCCTGCGGGAAATAAAGAGACTGAGAGTAATAGAGGGAGAAAAGGAAGTAGTGCAATAATACTGAATATATGAATGTTTTGAAAAATATAAATCAACAAAACAAATATCTTATGAGAGAGAGAAGGTAGTCTTATGAAGAGTAAAAATAAAAAAAAAATAAAAATAATGGACGGCTGAGACTTACTGTTGGGTGAAGTTTGAAGGTGCGAACGATTTAGTGGTTGGCAGAGCGGATTCAGCTTACAACGGCGGACGGTTGGTCGACGGTTGGCACTCAGAGTGTTCGGATCTCACAATGCCGCGTCGAATTTAAGTACGGTGAATACGAGTCCGAACGTCACAAACTCGGACATATAATGTCACGGAATGTGCGCCGGATCGAACTAGAGTGAATCGCGAAGCGAAAAATGAGCGATTGATCAGAATGAAAAAAAGGTGCGGTATGTGCCCGTAAGTGACTGTAAATGATTGTAAGAAAGTAAGTAAGTAAGTGCCGAGTAAGTGCTCGCGGGCTCCGGAGCTCCTTCCTTTTATACCTGATTCTGCCTATGATTTCTATGGATTTTAATCCGCAGGTGTACTGCTTCCTATTGTCGTCCGCGCGCTACTTTTAATTGTACGACAAGTGTTTCGTGTCGATGGGGTCAATCATCCGCCAAAATCGGCACGTGTCAAGGATGGACCAGCCGTATTGACTCGACTTTAGTGTATCTGCGCGGTTAAGGTAGATCATCTTTTCGAAATTTTCGGTTGCTTGGCTGCATCGATTTCGAAAGAAAAGAATTGTTACTCCACAGGACGTAACACCCCCCGCCTTAGACAAATGTTGGGGTTACACAACATTTGCAGAGTAAGAAGGATAATTCTTTTCTTTCGCGGGAAATTTCCTTTTCAAGGGAGGACCCACATGTAAGATTTCTCTTAGATGTGCGTCCTGAGGTTCTAAGGAAAGAGCAGGAAGGGAAAAATATACAGCTTTCTCTTAATCCCTTCGTACTCTTTTTACAATATAAATTTCTTTCTCATTTTTCTATTATAGTATATATTTATATATATCTATATATAATATATATATAGTTTTCTTATATGTATGCGGATTATTAAAGTATTTCTTTCTCTTTTTCCAAGGTGTTTTTACCTGAACCCGTCTTTCGAGATAGTGTTTTGTTCAAGCTTTATTTACTCGTCGACCTGCGTGGGTCCGCCTGTCGGTATCTGCTTGCTGCAGGTGACGGAAGAATGCGCATTTTCTTCACGCTACCGTTTTTCTTTTACGGTGGGTCTTTAAATTCATTTAAAAGTTCGATCACTATCCAGAAAATAAAAGAAAGAAATATAAACTCTCGTTTGATACAGAATTAACTTATAGTTATCTTAATTTTAAGTTATCTAAAATTCGTCGTTGGACGCTTTCTAAGTTTAATAGTTATTGTTCAGTGTGGGCGTGTTTTACCCTTTCTTTCGTTAATATAATTTTATAATTTATATTATGTATGTATATAAATTATTATATATAATATGTATACTTTTTATTATTATTCCCTTCATTTCTTGCTTATATATATATTTTTGCTCTCTTATATGTATATACGGATATTATCTATTTATTTATTTTACTTATTTATTTTTTATATAATTTCTTTGAAAGGAGAAGGTTGCATGGGATACTTAATAGTAGATAAAAAAAAAAGGTTTTTATTGGAGAGAAAAAAAAAAATAAAAAAAAAAATTTTTATTTGTTTTTCCTTTACAATAATTGTGTATGTATGTTTGTTATTATTATTATTATTATTTTTTTTTTTTTTTTTTGTGTTGTTACGCAGCGGGAAAGGTGTTTTCCGTAACGCGATTCTCCTCCCCTTGTACGTGCCCTAGGAGTATCAGGGCCTCCCTCAGGTGGATGGTTTTCCTTAATGCATGGCCGCTCCTGGGTCCGAGGATGGTGGCGGTTACTAGTGCTGCTCCCGGCCTGAGTGGGTACTGGAAGCGTATCCACCCTCTTTCTCCTTCTGCCAAAATGCGTAATAGGGCCTTGTCCTTCCGGGCCATGTGTCCGTGGATGTTGGCGGAGCCACATGCGCTAACCCGCATGCGATGGCTTGCCAAGGGAGCTTCCGGAATCTTTCTTCGAGCTGATAAAGTTCTCGGAAGGGTCTCCAGGTGGTACGGCCCCAATCGGCCAGCGCGACCATGGCTCTTCTGCGAGTCCGGTCTACCTTCAGGATCTCGCCGCGCTGCCATTCGCCCCGGTCGTCCCTGGTTGCCACTGCCTCCCCTGTGGTGATTTGGTTGGCCAGAGGCTCATTTGTCGTTCTCGTCGGCCCATGTATATCATAAGGTCGATGATCAAATCCGTTAGAGCCGCTTCTCCCGTCTTGAGCCGTACCCAGAAGAGCAAGGGCGATTCAGTCCGGATAATTTGGACTTCATGTCGTCCACGGCTCAATTTCGCTATGTCGATATTCTTGATGACGGCTTCCATTCTCGACTGTTCAGCTCTTTGGTAGTCTTCCTTGGCAGACCTTAGACCTTGGTTGCAAGAAAGATTTAAAGTGACGGTTTCCCTGACTTCCTTGAGTATTTATACTCTTTTCTGATGCTCTCTCTCCTTTTCCCTCTTATCCTCAATATTTTGATCTGTTTTTCATTCTGGGTGTACGGAGTAGCTTGAGGGATTACGCTTTCCATATGTTCTCATTGAGGTGAGCGCATTCTATAGATTTTCGGACTTCTCGCTATATTTGTTCTTTGGCTCCAGTTTTACATTGCCCTGATGACGGTTACCCGCCCGTTATCCTTCCGTTGGTAGTCGGCTTATCGTTTTGGCCAGGTGAGCGTCATCGAGTTTAACTCCGCATAAGATAATGCGCATGACGTTGCCTTCTAAATTGCGGAAGCATTCTTTGAGATGGTACACTCTGCATGTGGATTTTTTGGATTATGCGTCCTCAATCTCTTAAAACGACAGATACGCTTCCGTCTTATATATATATGACAAATGTGGTGCCCATCTGTCGTCAGCTGTCTTCTTAGGTGGTTAATTAATTCGGTGATACAGCTGCCTCGTTTGCAAACTCCTCTTGCTTTGGGACTCGAGTGATAATTCTTTAAAAGTTTCTTCTCTTACAAGAAGTTAGTCTCCTTATTTTGCTTGCTTATTATTTATGTATATTTTTATATATATATATATATTATTTTTTTTTTTTTTTTTTTTTTTGTGTATAAGAATACATGTATGTATACGTTGATAGTTTGATAAATCACAATTACTGATGTGACATTCGGTTAATTAATATAATAATATGAGACTTCCTCTTACTTCAGAAATGATATTATTGAACTATAAGTTCGAATATCGGAACACGTGTATGTTCCGGGGTTTTACTGTCTAATCCTTACATCCCTTTTTTATCTCTCCGTTTTTTCACACCTTCTGGTCTTTACCTGGGCGAAGCATCTGTGGCTTCCCCTACCCTAAGGTCTTACTCCGTGTTTGCAGGCCCACGGATGCCGTTTTCGATGCAGTTTAGCGTCAGTTTGCCAGCGTGGGCATCGCAGTGCATCTCGTCGAGTTTTCCTTTTTCGTTAAATATGAGTGACGAGTGCGGGATTGATTGGCTGGTTGACGCGATAAAAGTGGTTCAACTAATTTTACTTGATGTATGGATTTGCGAGGTTTCTTACCTCGCATGGAATGTAAGGGAGAGTGACAGCAATGGAAAGAAATCCCCCTATTAGAAAATCTCGAATGATTTTTGTTGCAAGAAGGAGAAAGTCTCTACTAGTTCAAATTATATGTATGTGTATATACTTTTATTAGTGAAGTGATTGTGCCATCAAAGGATTATTTAAATCAAGGTATTGTGATTTACGTAACCATCATCTTATTAATAATTCTCGCTAAAAGACCTATTTTTTGTCTCGTATAAAAATCATTACCTTTCGAGAGAAAATTTGCTGAAGTTATGCGTTCTGGGCGATAGTTAATATTACAATTGTTTAATCGTTATTCATAGGTACTTAACAATTGTGCTTATTGCTCGCGATAATTGGCATGACGAATTTTTCTGTTCCTAAACTTATCCTAGCGATCTTTACGATTTAGTTTACCCATTTACTCGTGTAGATAGGTATATTTGTTTTATATAGAAACAGGAAAGAAAAAGGCGACCACCAAATCCCCTTCCTTTTTTCTTTCGTGTTCCTGGTTACTTATTTATTTGTTAATTACTTTACAATATTTAAGACGCTTACAGAGTTTCTACATTGTTTTGGCGAGGTCAAGTATACAGATACGTTTTTTTTTTTTTAATATATATGGTGGCGTACATGTTCCCCCATTATTATTATTATCATTATTTTTATAGGAGGAAAACTTCTTATATTATTTGTTTCTATATAACTTATTCGCTGTATCATTAGTTTAAACATACTTATCTATGGGTTTTTTCTTTATATATATTTATGAATGAATTAGAAAAAGAAAAACGGCCTTTGGCCCTCCCTTTCGGTTTCTTTTGTGATTGTCAATGGCTTATTCCTTTGTTGCTAATTACTCGACTATTCAGGTACGCTTGTGAAGCTCTGCGTTGCTCTCTTTGTTAGAGAGTAATTCTTTGGTGAGAAGGGAGTTTATTCATATATTTATATATATATATTAATGATAATCAAATGCGTACTGCTTTTTCCCCGTTTATCATTAGTATCATTCTCTTATAATTGTTTATCTATATACTTTTCTTCGCTATATACATACATTTTGTTCGGGTGAAAACAGGAAAGAAAAAGGGTAATCATCGAATCCCCTTTCTATGTTTCTCTCGTGTTTCTAATTATTCATTTATTTGTTATTATTTACTTAACTATGAAGACACGCTGGTGGAATTAAAATAGCACATTAAAAATGATTTTTCGGCGATGTACGTATCGTATGTTTGTGTACATATTCTTTACGCTTACTTATCTATCTATTTATTTTGTTTATTAACTATTTGGCGAAAGGCATATTATGCGGATATGGCATCTCATGAACTGTGGATAATTGTGCTAGGATTAGAGCAAGCTATTTTATCGAGATGCAATCTCCACACCATACTTATCAAAAACCAATTAAATAATTATATGTCTACAGTAAACATTTCCAAATATTCCGTTACCTAAACATTGTTTATATATATATATATTATTTTTTTTTTTTTTTTTTGCTAAATAGATATGCTTGTTGTAAATATTCCCAAATATCGCCTCTAAATATTAGGTAATATATTATAATGTGGCCCCCTTTTTATACTTGCTAAATAGATATTCTTACAAAGATATATATATTTTTTTGTATAAAAATTTTTTTTATTATTTATATATAAATTTATTTATTTATTTATTTATTTATTTATATATATATATATATTTTTTTTTTTTTTTTTTTTTTTTCAATATAATAGGTCTTTTCTTTTGAATATATATATATTTTTTTTCTGCGTAGATCAATTATTTTTTCGTTGTTTCTTCTTTGTGTTTTTTTTTTCCTTTTTTTTTTTGGTATTTACAAGACTACTTAAGCATTGTTAACAGCGAACGGCGGTCACACTTCGGTTGGTTTGGCCGGCTCTCTGGCATTTATTTGGTTTAATACATGGGTAACCCCACCCGAGTTTCAGGCGTATGATGTCTGCATGCTCAAATGTGTTAAGGCAGTCCTGACATTCCTCGGCGTCGTTATACCTTACCATCTCTTTTCGACAAATAGCGCATTTTTCTTGATTATAGAGAAAATTCATATGAATCAGGAGGTGTGGGCGCCACGGCCACGTGTTCCTTTTGCATTTCGTTTGACATTGTTATATAGCAATTTTCGCAAATCTTGCAATGGTTGCCGAATCGTTGATACATCGGGCGTCCGCTTATCGTGGTGACGCATTTGAGATCCATTATAAGTCTAGCAGTATTCAGGGCGCGCAAAGCCTCTTTTGTTTCTTCTCCTCGGTTTCTTCTTGGCCAACAGGAGTTGAAAATGACCGACATCCTTGTGTACTGCAATCGACGATCAAGTAGTGATTATTGAAACCTTTAGTACAAGGGAGGAAGAGCTCTCTTCCCTTGTTTTCTTGAATTAGTTCGGTATGTTCGAGAGATCGGATTTCAATTTTGTTCTTAATTTAATTTTATGCACCTCTCGTCACATACGTAATACTACGGTCGCACAGATCTCGGATTTCGCTTAGAGTCGCTACTACCGGTATTCCGTTTCCGGCATTTAGAAACGCTCTATCGGCTTGCTCAAATTTTTGGAGACAGCCTTCACATCGTTCGACTGCTTTGACTGTTACAGTTATCCTGTAGCAGATAGCACAGTAAGTCTGATTGCGTACCGCGTTTATGTGGACTAAATGATGTTTATAGAGGCGTTCATATTTAAGTCGTGTAGCAGAAGACAATGTTAAGTAACAATGGTGACAAATTTTTGAACAATTCTCGGAATGTTGAAATATCCTCGAGTTTCCTAAGCTGGTAACGCACCGAAGGTTGCTCAGGTACACAAAGTCTTCCCAGAATAATTCGCGACATTCCCTTTCTAGTTCTGGCCAATCGCGACAGAGAGCCTCCCTCATTCTATATGTATTTGCTGCAATAGGAAATTCATCGCTTTAGGTATACATATATATATATATATATATTTATGTGTTTGTAATACTTATGGCCTTCCATTTTTATGTAAAAAAAAATAAATTTTTATTACTCGATGAATTTCCTAACCGGGGAGTCCCTTTCTTCGACGTGTGTCGCGCTCAATGCTTAACGTTAATTATCCTACTTGATGAATAATAGTTACTAGTACTAATGTTATTATTTATACGCCTTTTTGTTAAACCGAAGGGTATGCATATGCTAGGATTCTTTCGGAGTCTTGAGCGTGGCCTAGTTTTACGAGGATGTCCTTGACGTCAAGTATTCCGCTCCCACATTCGTTTCTTATCTCCATCTTCACGAGTGCCGCTTCTTCTTCTACGTCCCCGACAATGCTGATCCATCCTTCCCGTTGTTCAATTAAAAATTTTAAAAGATCTCTGGCCCGCCGGGGCCATATTCTTTTTACTGGGCAAGGTTCTGTATATGCCAATGCGCAAGGGATTGCCCGCCATTCAAAATCACGGAATCTTTCTTCGAGTTGATAGATTTCGCAATAGGGCCGCTCGATAATACGGGCCCAATCTTTTAGAAAAATAGTGGCTGTTCCATCTTCATAGGCACTAAGAATAACGCCACGTTGCCATCTCCGTCTATCGTGAACGGCGACAATTTCATCTGCTTTAATGTCGTCGGGTCGGTGATGCAGCAGTCGCCCTCGTCGCGTCATCCGGCGTTGGAGCTCCTCTAACATTTCTTCGAAATCGTCTGTAGAATTTTGTAGATGAACCCAAATCAAGGTGGGCGAGTCTACCCTTATTATTTTTACTTTCAGAGGGCTTCGAGTCAAAGTTCCCGTATTTATGTGGCCGATAGCAGTAGTCATCTATAAGAGAACCACGGACTCATTGGTGCAAATGTATGGTATTGTTTACATTAGAGATAGAGGGATAAGAATGGAAGAGATTTTTTTTTTTTTTTTTTTTTTTTTTTTTTAGTTTTTCAACTCGAGAGTATACGTTGAATTTTCTTTAGGCGGGAGCAGGGGGTAATTGTGCTGTTCCCGTCTAGGATCCTCTTGTAGTTCTGAGAATCTTATTGCTTGCGATCCTGACTCGTCAGGTGCTGAGGGAGATGGATTCCTTAATTTACAACGGTCTTTTCCTAGGTGTAACAAGAGTTGGGTGATTGAGTCCCATATTGCTCCTACTAAATATAGTGACCACCCGTACACGGTGTGCAGGGCATATCCGTGCACAAAAGTATCTATTATTAGTTTTACAACTCTTACTGACATGTATATTCCGATTATCCCCGCGCTGACATTCCCAAAGATTAGAAATCGATTCCAGAATTTTTCCCATGCAGATGTAGCTATTTTCTCTATGGAGGCTTCGTCCAAAAGGTTAGAGATAGATCCTCCATTTATGGACCCCGATTGCCCCATCATTCCTCGGGCTACCGTGTTAAGCAGAGCTGGTCGTTCGGCAGGAAACATTATATGATCCCTAAGCGTTTCGAGTTCGTTTTCTGTATATATTCCGCTTGTGGCAAGCGAGCCGGGACTAATATATTTCCATGTTGGTTTAGTCATGGGCTTCATAATTATCGGAGGTAGCGTCTCGACTGGTTTGGGTGTGAATTTATACCATGAGTCTCCGAGAAGATACATGGCGGGTGCGAGTGAGTTACAAGTAACCTCCGTCCCTTGACGCAATAAAATATGAGTTTGTGGGGTTAAAAATAGACTCTCGTTATTTCGTAGTACTGGTAGCTGATCATAGCATTTTCCAGTGTGAGCAAGTTTCACCTCGACAGGTACGCATTTCACTATATGTATCACTTCTCCGGCTAACAAAGCCATATATCCTGGCCCTTGCATTATGTGGTAGGCGAAAGCGTCTGGGGCGTGAGTGGCGAGAGCCAATGCGTTTTTTTAGTACCTTTTGTTCGAGGGTGCATTGCTGTTGGAGGACATTTCTATATAATTCGTTTACCTGAGTGCGTACGTGTTTTTCCACATACAAAAACTTGGAGTTTATGTAGGCAAAAATATCGAGGTTTTGCGGGCGATATTCCTTACCGAATATTGAACTCCCGAAGGTTGTTTCATAGATCAATAATTTCGGGTGTTCGGTTCTTATGAGCGTGTATCCACAGTGTGTATATTGTCCTCTCATTGTCAGTGCGAAGGTCGTTTCTTGAGAATTTAAAGAGTAAACTACCTGTGATTCTTTGCCGGTATCATCTACTAGTACATTCGCGAATCCATCATAAAGTGACCCGAAATTAGAAAGTGCACATTGACTCGGGGGGAGTGGGTCCCAGTAGGTGTTTCCTCCTTCTAGATCTACGCATTGGGTGGACTTGAAATCGCAGGTCACTCCGGACCGGAGCACTATTCGATTTGAGTTGAGTTGGACCGTGGCCTCATAATCTTGGAGTGTGATTTTTACAGTTGCGAGCACAATCACGTTGGGCCAACTCCCAAAAGAATCGGAATAACTAGTCCCGTGGCACGTTCCTGCGTTATCTATGTGCCCTGCCAAGGTTACTGGTCGTGAGACTGATTGATTTGCCTTTAAATCGGATATCACAGTATTTCCGTGACGATAGGTTCCGATCCATTGCATTTTCATGCAAGTTTCACGGGAGGTTTCTTCTATGTATGAGTATTTGCCATTAAGCACGTCACCGGTGTGAGAGAACATTCCGCATGTTTTTACTATCCTATCGATCTCAACTTTGCATTGAATAACTTTTACTGTTTTAAATTCATTGATCTGTAAGAGTTGTATATATTTTTTGGTCTGGTTCACACGTTGAAGAGGTATATCGCATTCTTCTGTATTAAGTAAGGACATTGTTGTTATATTTGCCATCGGTGATCCGCAATCGTAGCCTATTATTCCGGCTGTTTCGCGGGCCCATGCTATTATTAGTATTATAGCCATAACCCGGGGATCCATCTGAAATTTTGATTGTTGTTACTATTTATTTTAATGGTTAAGGATGGGTTTTATATGGGAAACTCTCAATCGATTGGGATGTACAATTCGGCTATTTTTCTTTATTCTTATTTTAACGTTCTTTCTATTTATTATTTCGAGAATTTCGTGAGGGCCAGTATAATGATCTCCGAATTTACCGGGTTTAGGCCCTTTTAATAAGAATACGTAATCTCCAGGCTTAAACGTCTGTGGGTTAATTTTCTTGTCGTAGTGTTTTTTCGACTTAATTTTCGCATTAATAACATTTTCGCGGGCGTTGGTTTGGATGCCGTGAAGTTGCGTAACTAAATTTATCAAATAGTCATCGTAACTTGCTAATTTATCTTCTGGGCCTAAGAGTTCATTAGTCGGAATTCTTGCTATTTTGCCGAATACTAATTCATATGGCGTGTGCTTCGTGGCTTCGTGGACGCTGGTATTGTAATTAAATATTGCGAGTCCGATCCATCTATCCCATTGCTTTTGTTCATTAGCATACTGCTTTAAATATTCTCCTAATGCATGATGCGATCTTTCTAATGAGCCGTTCGATTGAGGGTGGAAAGCCGTTGTGCGAAATTTGCGAATTCGGAACAGCTTTGCTATTTTCTTCATTAATTCACTAATGAAATTTCTTCCTTGATCGGTCAATATGGCTTTGGGCGCTCCTAATACACAAATAAATTTATCTACAAAGGCTTCCGCTATTGTTTCGGAAGTCTGGTCAGGTAAAGGAATCCCCATACAGAATTTTGTCAGCTGATCCTGCAGGGTTAGAATGTATTCATTTCCTCTCATGGTTTTAGGTAACGGCCCCACTATATCCATAGCAACTTTGTCGAAAGAAGATCCTGGCGTGTCAGTTATCATCATGGGTTGTTTAGTTTTTACCCTAACTAATTTTTTCAACTGACACTGCAAACATTGCTGTATATAATGCTGGACATCTGTCTTTAAATTTTCCCAATAGTAATTATGTTTAATTCTGTTATAAGTTTTTGTAACGCCACGATGTCCTCCGGTAGGCAAGCAATGTGTTTCTCCGATTATAATAGGTCGAAGATCTCTTGGAGGGTATTTAACTAATCCATTGCAAATAATTAGTTTAGTCGTGGAGTTGATAAACGTTAATTGCAATAGTGGTTTAATGTTATTCCATGGTACATTGTTAACAATATCCGTTTTTGCAATACTAAGAGTTTCTAGTTTTAATTTTTCGACTATAACACAGAGATCTTTTAGCACGGCTGTTACCTGAGTTAAAGTCATCGTTGGACCCTCGCGCTGTCCCTCGCTAATGGGCAACGCCATATGGTAACGTTTTTTATATTTTATAGCCTTAACCCTGCCTAAGGTAAGATCTTCCAAGTTTGGAAGCTCATTTCTTTCGAATAATTTTTGAGAACCTGAATCTAAAGGCTTTCCTGTAGTATCTACGAAATATGCTACGTTATCCTTCCGCAAGAATAATAATTCTCGAGAGTCGAAAACGTTGCTTTTAATTATTTGATCTTTAATAATAGTAGGCTTTGCTTTTCGTCGTTTATTTATTTCGCTAATTTTATTTGCGTCATTTTCACTATCGCTTTCTTTATCCGGTGGATCGTTTCTATTTCTTGTCTCGTCGTTTTCTTCTTCTTCGTCCTCTGTTTCCTCGTCTTGGTTTTCCATTGTCTCGTCGTCAGTATTATCGGCTTCTCTTGCTGTCGGTCTGTTTCTAATCTTCGATGATTCGGTTTCGTCTATTGAATAATTATGAGCGGTGTCTTTAATCTTCGCTGTCTGGCTTCTCGTTTGTATTTTGTCGCGTGTAGGAAAGTCTTGAGTTACTTTCTCTTTCATTGTGGACGCAGGCTGCGTGGAATCCATATGGTTACTATACAGATCGTTGTCCGACGGCGGATTCTCAAATTCCTCCTCGTCTGAGAGATACAATTCAAAGTCTTCGTCTTCTTCGTCTGTTTCTTCTAATAAACCGGCTATAATTTCTGCGTCTTTCGGGTCATTAGGATTTAAGATTTTATTATGCTTAACTACATTACAGATTCTTTCATTGCAATTTACTGGATTTCTAGATAAAGCGTCGGCATTTACATTAGTTTTGCCGGCTTTATATACTACATCGTAATCGTATTCTGCTAATTTAAGTCTCCAGCGAAGTATACGCATGTTGGCATCTTGTGCATTTTTGAACCAGAGTAGGGGTTTATGGTCTGTGACTAGCGTAAATTTGCGTCCGTATAAGTATGGACGAAAATGTTTGACGCAGTATATTATTGCTAATGCTTCCTTTTCGTAGGTGTCATATTTTATTTCATTATCGGTTAGTGTTCGAGATGCGTATGCTACTGGTCGATCTTTATTTATTTCTCCTTGTGACAAAATGCCTCCCACGGCTATTCCAGATGCGTCGGTGGTCAAAATAAATGGTTTAGAAAAATCAGGATATTGCAATACTGGTTCTTCGCATAATTTCTCTTTCAATGCTTCGAAAGAATCCTCTTGAGCGGATGCCCATTCGAAGCGAACGTCGTTTTTTAGCAAGTTAGACAGTGGTTTGGCTAGTGCAGAAAAATTTGGTATAAATCGCCTGTAATATCCCGCTAGTCCAAGAAACTGTTTAATATTTTTCGGAGTTTTTGGTCGAGGAAATTGTCTTACGGCTTCTAATTTTTTCGGATCGGGCTTAACACCGTTTCTACCTATTATATGCCCAAGGTATGTCACTTCAGTCTTCAGAAATTCACATTTATCAGGTTGTAATTTTTAAATTTGCTTTGCGGAGTCGATCCATTAATAAATTATATTTTCTTTCATGCTCTTCCAGTGAAGTAGCATAAATAACTATATCGTCCATATAGACGAATAATTCCTTGCCTTGCAATCCGGATAATACTAAATCCATTAAACGTTGGAAAGTCGCAGGTGCATTTTTTAATCCGAATGGCATTCGTTCGAATTCATAATGCCCGAAGGGAGTAGTAAATGCCGTTTTGTGACCATCGGCGGGGTCCATTTTTATTTGATGGAAACCAGAAGCTAGATCGCATACGGAGAAATATTCCGCTCCTCCTAATTGATCCAGGATGTCAACAATGTTAGGTAATGGATAAGCGTCGCCAATGGTTTTTTCATTTAAAGCGCGGAAATCTAAAACCATTCTCCAGCGTTTGTTTCCCTTTGAATCTTCCTTCTTAGGCACTATCCATATGGGCGTATTGTAAGGTGACTGAGATAATTTTACTACGCCTCCATCTAACAATTCTTCAACTTGTTTATTTATTTCTTCTTTATGAATTTGAGGAAATCGATATTGTCTAGTATTGATGGGTCGGTCGTCTGTTGTCGGTATTTGATGTTGCAACACGTGAGTCGCTGTTAATTTTTCTCCGGGTATGTGGAATCTATCCTGGCTGCCGGATATAAGACTTATTACGTTATCTCTTTCTTGGATATTTAAATGATCGAGACGTAATAACTCCATAATTTCTGCGAGCCTATTCTGCTCCAAATTTTCAGAAATTTGAAAACATTCGCGAGGTATTTTATTTTGCAAATCTTGCTTCTCTTCTTCTGTTTGAATTTGTTTACTTTTAAAATTTTCACTCATTTGTTGAGTTGAGGCAACATTTTCTGCAAGAGATTCATTTTCTTTAGAATAATATAACTTACTTATTTCGGGGGTCTCGGTTCTGTTCTCTTTGAAGGTATTTTTGTAATTGAATGAGAGATGTCATCGTTTCTTATGACCGTTTTGTTTCTAAGAGATTTTATTTTTTCTTGGGAAATAGAGGAACTTTTTCCTTCGGTTCCCTTAAAATAAAAACCGCATCGCTTGACGAGGTTTGGTAACTTCCCTCTTCACGATCGGCAGGAATGAAGTGCTCTGAGGGAGGGGTTTGGAAACATCCCTCACTAATAATTTTTAGATTCTTGGATAATCCATTAGAAGTTTGGTAGCTTCCCTCCGTTTGGATTTGTGAATCGCTAGATAATTTAGGAGGAATTGGGAATTCTCTCTCCCTAAGAATTTTAAGATTACTGGACAATCCAAGGCAGGTTTGGTGATTTCCGTTTTCTTGAATTTTTGAATCTCTGGGCAATTCAGGAGAGATTTGGAAGCCTCTTCCTCCAAAGTTTTGGAGATCTGGATTTTTGAAATTAAAATTGTTATTCAATTCTTCATTTTCCTTTAAGATTTTATCTTCAGTTTTCTCTTTTATTTTTGCCTCATTTTTAAATTGATTTTCCTTTATATTCATTCTTCCATTTTCCTTTTCTTCGAGATTTTTCATTTTTATTTGATTACTTAATTTCTCAATTTTTCCATCAATTAAATTTACCTTCTCGTAATGTGTATTATTTCCACCTTCATTATTAATTTCTTCGTTTACTTCTTCTTTGTTAGTCTTGCATTTTATTTCCATAATTTCTTCTAGTTCATTTGGCATCTCGATTTTATCCTCGTGATCGTCGAGTATATCATTCAAAGGCTTGAGATACAGAGTCGGTACTTGAACTTCTACTTCCTCATCCAAAGTACTTATAACATTCAGGTAGGCTTTTCCGTCAACGTTTTCTGCTATAGTTTCCTTTGAATAAATTCCATGGGCAATTTTTAATTTAGGTATGTACCCGATTTTTATATCAGGGTTCCCTACTCTCACATAAAATAATGATTCGGATCGTGGAGCTGCGGTAATAATTTCTGGAGAAAAGAAAGGAACGTTAGTGCCTGCTACGTTTAAATAACCATTAGCATAGTCGATTTTGGAAAATGTTTGTTGAAAGAAATCGTTACCTAATATACCGGATTGTGATATAGGAAAATTACTTGACACGATATGGAATGTTACTTCTTTCCCGAAAAGAGGAAGAACGATTTCTCCGAGAGTATAAACCGGGTATTCGTTTATTCCGCTTAACTTCAAAATATTATTGTAATTGATAACTATGTCCGTGGGTATAAAATGTTCTTTAATTATATTCGGTCCTGACCCAGTATCCAATAAAAAGGTAGTTTGCGGAATCGTTTCACAAAAATTTACCTGAACGGTAGGCACGCGACTATGCTTGTCAAGTATTTATGGTTACTTGGCGGGCGGTCAACACATGCTTATTTACTTGGTTTCTTTGGCTGGCGACGGGTGTGAGATCCTTCCGGACCCCTGCTGCACACCCGACGTCGAGGGTCCATCCGCGTTTCCCGAATTGTTTGCTTTTCTACGATTGTTGCTTGCAATTCGCAGTTCGCAATTCTCGAGGAGGTGCCCCTGCTCTTTGCAATATCGACAAACTACCAAATCTTTAGGTACCGCATCTACCTTTGGATTTGATCGACAATTTTTTGCGATATGCCCGAAATTATTGCAAATTTGACAGGTGATTTTTAATTTGTTCACCTCGCCGCGTTGCTCATTTTGTTTTTTCCAACAATTATTGGCCGTATGCCCTAGCCGATCACACCACTGGCAAACTAGAGAGGGCTTATTTTGAATATTAATTTTATTATTTCTACATGACTTAGCGTCATGCCCGGATTTAGAGCATAATTGACAAATGACGTTATTTTCCCGTATCATTCTAACAGACTGTCGAGTTTGAGGATCGCGTAACCGACATTTGTCGGCACTGTGCCCACGTTTTTTGCAAATTTGACATATTAAAATTTCAGTTCCTAAATCGGATCCGATATGACCCAGCTGAATTGTCTGAGTCAATTTTCTGCATTTTGAAGCTGAATGTCCCTCCTTGTAACAAATTTGACACGTTTCGCGCGGCCGACTAATAATTGTTTCTCGGTCGGCAGCGCTACCTTTGCCTTGTCGCAAGTCGGTCATTGAGCGTAGTTCGCGCTCTATTCTTAATGCATCGGATACGGTTTCGTGAACATTTAAATCTCTCGCGATTCTTTGCTCAATTTCCGGTTTCAATCCTCTAATGAAACATTTGCACATGTCTTTTTCCAGTGATATTTTTACATTATGATCGGGTGGGCCATTTCCCCATGCTTTATATGCTTCTAAGATTTGTTTTCCTAACAATTTTACTCTATTTGCATAAGTAATTACATCTTCTTCATTTTTTTGATAAATGCACCCTAATTCCCCTTGCAATTGATATACGGTCTTAGATGCCCCGTATACTTGTTTTAAATATGCGGTTAATTGAGCAACGGTATCGAAATTTTGATCCTGAATTGTACGGCGCGCTTCGCCGACGATTCGTGTTCTAATTATGCGAGCAAATTGAAGCTCCGCCTCGGCGGGTAGCATGGACTTAGCTTCCTCGCATCCTTCAATAAAATAAGATAACGGAATATTTTGTCCATCAAAGAAAGGGACGGCTTCTACCGCGTACTTCAAAGAAGCGAACGGATTTGAGTGAGCCATTCCGGGTGGTTTAGTTTTAACGATAAGTTCGGGTCCCTCTATTCTTTTTACTGTATCGTCTCCCGCAACGTCGGAGTCGTCGAAACCAGGTATTAGCGTCTTGTCGCCACCTCCCAACGAACTCTCCGAATCATGCAAAGTAAGATCAAATAATCTAGGAATTTTTTTAAAGGATGTGGTGGGAGTTGATGTCTGTGTAATTGTGACTGGTTTACGTCCAGGTATACCCTGGTTTTCAACAGCAGATTTATAAATGTTATCGATTTCTTCTTTATTTGATCCGGACCTCGTAGTCATTCCTGCTCTTAAAAATTGCACTTTTCATCCCGGACGAGCCCCCAAATTTCTCAAATGGTCTGTTACGTCCAGAATTCTCGAAATAAGTCTCTCGGGTCGGTTGGCAGGTAGAGACTTAGAGAAATAATTCGAGCGAGGTAGGAAGGACGGAACAAGCCTAATCTCTCGCACACATGTCTCCGGGCGAGTGCGACGAGTCGAATGCGTCAGGTGAGTCAGAATGTAGGTCAGGTGTCGAGGATGACGACCTATGACTCTCATTCAGACTCTTGCATTCGTGTAGTCCTTATTTTGCGTAAACGAATCGAATCGCTTTTACGCGGGATCGGACTAAGTGCAATTTTATCGGAGCGGGAATTAGAGGTGGTTGAAGTAAAGAAAAATGATTGAGACTAAGAATTACAATTTATTTTAACATAATAAAAGAAATAACCAATTACAATGATAGGTGATGACTAAAATAATAATTATTAATGTACAAATAATATTTTTGTTCAGTAGAAAACATGTATAATAAAAAGAAGAAAAATCTTATGTTCTTAATAACAAAAAAAAATTGTGTAATATAACTTAAATTCTAGTTGGTTATAAGTGTGCATGTGTAGGTGTATTTTATGATCAAGGAATTTAGTTATCCAGGTAGGCTTTGGAGCGAGTCGAAGATTTCTTCAAATTCATTGAGTACTCTTCGATTCGCTTCGATATTTTCATTTACTATATTCTCTACCTGTTCGGAAGTAAATAATGAATCGGAATGCGGGTTTTCTTGGGGAAACTCTAGCGCGGGGGAATATGGATCTTCCGGAGGTCTTCGAACAGGTGAATCGGAATTACGATAAAAAAAATCGGGGGAAGGTGTAGGAGGAAAGTCTGTAGGAGAAAAGGTTGAATCCCGAGGAGAGGCTAAGGGTTCTGCAAAAGGATCGAAGGTAGAAGACGGTGACCCTGGTGGTTGTTTAAAATCTGGTTCTACATGAGATCCAGGAGAGTAAGAGGGGGAAGGATAACGACAGGGGGAAAAAGAGTGTGATTCAGGGACGGATTTGAGACTGGCGGAGATGAGTCGGTCGGTTCGTCGGAAGTACTCAAATTAATTAGAGCGTTAGGCAAAACAGAAATTTTTGCTCGCTGTTTGCGTAATTTACCGCAGAGCGACAACGATGCGCCAAGCCTCCGGAGCTTCTTATTTCGGCGATTCCGACAGTTCTTAATGGCTCTTCGAGTTTTATGGTCAGGGACTCGCTTACGCACTAAAATGAATTTGAGAATTGAGGCTACGTTCTCTCTTTCTTATAAAGGGAAATAAAATTTATATTATAACTTCTTGAAAGAAGAAAAAGGAAAGCAAAAGAAAAAAAGGTTTGAATTAATAAAAGGAACAGAATTCTTCGTTTCCGCTGGAAGCAAAGAAACTGCGAATTCAATCGAACGGGAGTTCGATTGTATCCAGCAGGGAATAAAGAGAGTCGTGGACCCAATCGAAAGAGCTCGATTGTATCCTACGGGAAATAAAAAGAGTCGCGGACCCAATCGAAAGAGCTCGACTGTATCCTGCGGGAAATAAAGAGAGTCGTGGACCCAATCGAAAGAGCTCGATTGTATCCTACGGGAAATAAAAAGAGTCGCGGATCCAATCGAAAGAGCTCGACTGTATCCTGCGGGAAATAAAGAGAGTCGTGGACCCAATCGAAAAGAGCTCGATTGTATCCTACGGGAAATAAAAAGAGTCGCGGACCCAATCGAAAGAGCTCGATTGTATCCTACGGGAAATAAAAAGAGTCGCGGACCCAATCGAAAGAGCTCGACTGTATCCTGCGGGAAATAAAGAGAGTCGTGGACCCAATCGAAAGAGCTCGATTGTATCCTACGGAAAATAAAAGAGTCGCGGACCCAATCGAAAGAGCTCGATTGTATCCTGCGGAAATAAAGAGAGTCGTGGACCCAATCGAAAGAGCTCGATTGTATCCTACGGAAATAAAAAGAGTCGCGGACCCAATCGAAAGAGCTCGACTGTATCCTGCGGGAAATAAAGAGAGTCGTGGACCCAATCGAAAGAGCTCGATTGTATCCTACGGGAAATAAAAAGAGTCGCGGACCCAATCGAAAGAGCTCGACTGTATCCTGCGGGAAATAAAGAGACTGAGAGTAATAGAGGAGAAAAGGAGGGTAGTGCAATAATACTGAATATATGAATGTTTTGAAAAATATAAATCAACAAAACAAATATCTTATGAGAGAGAGAAGGTAGTCTTATGAAGAGTAAAAATAAAAAATAAAAATAATGGACGGCTGAGACTTACTGTTGGGTGAAGTTTGAAGGTGCGAACGATTTAGTGGTTGGCAGAGCGGATTCAGCTTACAACGGCGGACGGTTGGTCGACGGTTGGCACTCAGAGTGTTCGGATCTCACAATGCCGCGTCGAATTTAAGTACGGTGAATACGAATCCGAACGTCACAAACTCGGACATATAATGTCACGGAATGTGCGCCGGATCGAACTAGAGTGAATCGCGAAGCGAAAAATGAGCGATTGATCAGAATGAAAAAAAGGTGCGGTATGTGCCCGTAAGTGACTGTAAATGATTGTAAGAAAGTAAGTAAGTAAGTGCCGAGTAAGTGCTCGCGGGCTCCGGAGCTCCTTCCTTTTATACCTGATTCTGCCTATGATTTCTATGGGATTTTAATCCGCAGGTGTACTGCTTCCTATTGTCGTCCGCGCGCTACTTTTTAATTGTACGACAAGTGTTTCGTGTCGATGGGGTCAATCATCCGCCAAAATCGGCACGTGTCAAGGATGGACCAGCCGTATTGACTCGACTTTAGTGTATCTGCGCGGTTAAGGTAGATCATCTTTTCGAAATTTTCGGTTGCTTGGCTGCATCGATTTCGAAAGAAAAGAATTGTTACTCCACAGGACGTAACAATTGTTAAAACAGTAGTATAGAATGCTGTCGCTTTGCGAGCATCATTTAGTATGCTTGATGATTTTGTTTTGTATTAATCGCTACGAATTTGTAAGTATAATAATATTTTTAATATTTTTAATTTTTAAAAATTAAATAATTATTTTATTTATTTAAATATCATCTATTACTCTCACAAATCTTACTTTATCATTAATTGGAATATTCACCTTATCCTTATTTGATATATTTTTATTATAGCTTTGCACAGAAATACCTTGTGGAACTCTTTAATCTAACAAAATTTTTCTTTTCTGACAAAGAAAAATAATTTTAAAGTAAATACAATGTATACAATGTTTTATTACTTTAAGAGTGTAAATTAACTCTTGGTCTTTAATATAAATAATATAATATAAATATCATAAGCAAGAAAATAGAGTGCATAACTACCTTTTAAATGTAATTATTAGTTTCACTTTAAACACATATTTTATCATTTATCATTTTTAGATAAAATGCAGTTCAATTCGAAAAACGTAATAATGCTGCTAATGAGTGCTTTATTTTTAAATATGCCTCAAACTCCCACCACCAAAACAGAAATAGAAGTAAAACAGAAAATAGAAAATTTGTTATAAAATATTTATGAAAATAAGTAGAAGTAGAAGAAGAGTCTCTGGATTTTTAAAAATTATTTGACATTTCGGAAACAAACTTAATAACAGACAAAGAATGGAATGAAGCAAAACAATTTACATACGATGTAAAGGAAATGACATGTGAAAATAACATGATTCCAATAGAATATAAAAGAAGAGCTGTTGAGTATTGGAGACCTGCTAATTCAGTTAGGCCAAAATCATTTGGGAATGTAAAACATAAATTTCGAAAACTCACTTCATCGCCCAAATTATGACGACGGCAGAAACAAGAAGTGGTACTAGATTGGAGAAGCTGAAAAAAATTTCATCGTATACGTTAAATGAATTCGAGGAAGCAGTACAGAACGGTATTATTATTCATGACACTGATATTACTCAATGGGCGCTGAAAGCACAACAGGAAATTAACTGTCCAGGATTTAAAGCATCACTTCAATAGATATATAGATTTAAGATAGCACATCGTATTGTATCCCGAAAAGTTACAAAATTTATAACGAAGAGAACTCTACAATCAAAAGATAATCTAAAGGCAAAAGATAATAAATTTATCAAAAACGTTAAATATTACATTACGCGTTACGGATTCGAAAATATTTACAATTCGGATTTCAAGATTTTTACAAAGCGGATTTCAATTAGAATTGCATGCCGGTCATTCATTGGCAGTTGAAGGTACAAAAAAAGTTGAACGCGTAGTACAATCGATGTTTGCAACAACGCATAGTTATACAATTCAGCCAATAATTTCAAGCGATGGTAGATTATTATTTCTTCGTTCTATAGTTTTAAAAGAACCAAGCGGAACGTTTGGCCCCACAGTACAGGAAACAATGTTTAGAGAGAACAATATTTTTGTTTTGGCTTCTAAATCTGGTAAGTTAACATCACATCATTTTGAAATATGGTTAAGAGAAGTTTATTTTCCCAATGTTGGTCCAAAGTCGGTTTTATTATTGGATTTGTAGACTGGCCATTGTCCCGATGTAATTGCAAGAAATTAGCGGAAACAACAGGTCAGAGACAACTATTAAACGTATATGGTTTCCGCTTATAGAAAAACTTTTTAAAACATTTTTCGGATGTTGTCATGCTTCTGGATTTAAAAGTTAAACTACATTCACGAGATTCTGTTTTAAAATTGCAATCACTAACATTTCCAATTTTCATCACCAAGGTTTAGGAATTTGTTTAAATACGCATGGTATAAAAGTGGATATATAGATATAAGGCCGGAATTTGAGATATCAGTAGACTTTTGTTTCAAAACACTTTCAAAACCAGCATGTGTTATTTTCGGCGGGATTGCTATAATAACTTGCGCGTGGTGTAAAAAGAGTTTGTGTTTGAAACATTTTTTTCACAATCATCACCTTTGTTATAATTATGAATTCTAAATTGTATAAACATGCATCTTTATTCATGTAATTTCATTACATTAATGTATTATTACAAAATTCACTTTTATTCATGTAATTTTATTACATTAATGTATTATTACAAAATTTGTCTTATAACTAATAAACTACATCTTATAATTTGTAACGTTACGCCCCTCCGGTTACGCCCCTACGCACCGCCACTCCGGTTCAAACGCCGATCACAACGCGTAAGACCGAGCACGTGCACGCGCTCGGCTAAGCTTGCCGCGATCACGCGCTACCATGCGTGTCGCGCGCTGCGTTCGGCAAGCGTTCCCACTCCGGCCGGCCCAACCGCGCGCGCTGATTGGTACGTCCGACCGCGCGGACCGCTATATAAGCCGGCAGCGGGCAGCCAAAATCAGATCGCTCCGAGCCACCGATCTCGCACTTACTCCGCTCCTGCGCTGGGTATCCTCGGCGCTCCTTAGCTTGGGTATTCTCAAGCACTTCCTCGGGAACGGGTATTCTTGTTCCAACTATCTCACGACGGGCATACTCATCGGTCCTAACGGCTGGGAATACTCGGTCGATCCCATCCTCCGTCCGCGACGGAAATACTTGTCGTTTCCACGGCTGGGTATTCTCGGCCAATTGGAACCGTCCGTCCTGCACGTCCGTTCTCGGGGATTCTCAAGACCAATACCGTCGTCGGGGATACTCGACGCCGTTCTCCGGCTCAATCCGTAAACCTATTCCCCACGGATTGACAACACCCCGCGGGGTAAGACCACTTAGGTCTCTAACGTCGACCACTCTCGCGTATTGCGGAACCGTCTGCTGCACCGCGCGCCGCCGATTCCACGATCGCGACCGTCCGTCGCGCGGGCCAATCACGGCCCGTTTAACTGCACTTTAAGTTAGCCGCTTTATGGCAACTCCGATTATTACCTCCGAGCGCACAGCGCATAATACTAGTCCATCCGTTTCTTTAGTTATCCGAATCCGTTCTTTTGTTTAAATATTAAGTTACGCCGCGAATTATATTTTGTCCGACCCGACCAATCGTCGTTCTTTTACTTTGCGCGGGTCCGATTAATTGTTTAACCGAGCACTCAGGTGCCTGATTATTACTTGTGTATTTCTGAACTATATCTGTTAAATATATTGTTACGTTTGTATCATTGCACTCAACACGGAGTTCTCATTACTACCGAAAAACCCTGGCATCCGCGAGCACATCCGAGCAACCGATCACGATATCCCAACGCACCGAAAGATATCCCGATACTCCCGCCGTACCGGAAAAGTACCAGCGTTACAAACTAATAAAGAAATTTAATATAATGTTTATTTTGATTTAATAGAATAAATTTGTGTAAATGTTAACTTTTTTTTCTTTCTTCTTATTTTCTTCGTCCTTTTATATTTTTATCTTTAATTAGCTACTCTAGTACCATAAAAGACACTTTCGTCTTCACAACATAAAATTTTTATTTTTTTATTTTTCTTAATCTTTTTTATTTCAAAAGTTTTCAACAATTTTCACGAGCTCATTGACTTTCTCTCTCTTGCATCTCTCATATCGCTTGAATTATGGCTCTTCTACCGAGATTTCTGTGCCGATTAACTTCAGCTGTAAGATCAGCTTTTTCCCGCGGTGGACCACTATATTAGGATGATGACTTTCCACTTCCGTATGGCTTGTATAATTGCTCCTCTTCCGCCACCGTGCCTTCTGATTTCAGCAGCTGTAAGTTGATGAGTTTTTGAAAAATTTATTTCACCAATGAGCGATCGTACCTTATTTACCGGGACACTTGCTTTACAAGTGTCGCATTTTGAAGGAAGCCATTATAGTAGATAACAAAATAAAAACATTAATAATAAAAAGTACAAATAATTAATGGTGTTCATGTAAATAATTGTAACGACCGTGTTTCGCGCACGGACGGTCGACGGTACAGGATCGGGCGCGAAAGGTCGCTTGGAGGAATTAGACGTTTTCTTAAAGGTAGAAAAATAACAACGTGTTTATTCTATTCGACGTTTTTACATTTGGCATCGGCGGTTGTACGGATGCGGTACAGAGCCTTGTGTTCGAATGCGCGGACGAACGTGATACAAACTTGTTGAACTCATATTTACAAGACGCGCGGACGGACGCGACACAAACTTACTTCTCCTAGACGCTCGGACGGACGCGGTACATACTTAATTTTCCTAGACGCTCGGACGGACGCGATACATATATCCAGAGTTATATCGGTTAAGCGCGCGGACGGACGTGACACAGCAATTCGGCTCGGCGTAGTCTGTATACGCGGGAATCTGTTTACAGGTGCACCTGTTGTGCGGTTCGGCGAATTTAGTCGCGTGTTTTTCGGCGAATCCCGGCGGCCTTGTTTTCGTGGCTGTGACGTTCGGCGGTAGCGCGGCGCGGGGAGCGGTGAGCGCGGCGCGTACACGGATTCATGTTTTCTCCGTTAGCTTCGTAGCGCGGACCGTCGCGAGGCGGTTAAGACCGCGAATGTTCGCCGGGGGACACCCCCTCACGCCAAGTGCGCTTGGTGGAGGCACGGAGCACCGTTCCCCCGTACGTGAAGTGGCGTCGGACTCGGGAGGCGGGGTGGATGGAGAATCGCCCTCGTGTCAAGTGACTTGACGGGGCCCAAGTGTACTTGAGTCCAGGTTGACGAGTCGGGAAGCGGAGCGCGGGATCGGACTCGGAAGCGGCTGTCAGCTAAGTAACTTAGCGGAGACCGAGGCGCTCGATCTCAGTGACAACCTGGGGAGACTTCTGTTCGGCGGACCGGCCAGAAGCGGATCAGGTCCCTGCCTCCGGCGAACGTCGCCTTATATACCCGAGGATCGTGGTGAGGGGGATGCGCGGCGCGTTACGGCGGAGCGGTCCGGCGGCAGCATCCCCGCCACTCGATCTCGGGTCTCTCGCTCCGGATCACGCGCGCATATTGTGGCTACGGACGGCGCGGGAACGAGAGCGCGTGCGCGCGAAGATGAGAGCGCGGGAGCGATCGCTTGTTTGCTCCGATATTTGTGTATTTATTAGGCGCTATGCGCCGTTTAACGGCCGTCCGGCGGATGTTCGGCCGGACGGTTTGGCGGTCCGGGGGGGGGGTCGGAAGGCGGTTCGTTACATAATAAAAGAACTTACTGGAAGTTAGGTCGATGAAGCGTATTACATTTTGAACATGGTATCATCTTGCACAATTTAATAATATAATAAATAATGCAAAAAGTATTCCCCTTAATTATATAATGCAACAGAAGTTTACGTAACTTTGAATTATTTATACTTTAGAATTTAATCTTTCACGTTTCGACACTATTGATATGTCTTGGCATTACAGATCCTATTAACATACTGAAATGTCTAGTCGTGAAAATATTTTCCTCGATAATGCAATTCGAGGAAGTTACACATTTACGTTACACTTGAATGTGTTAATTGTATTCGGATTGTATTATTCAGTTGACCTTCACCTTTGCAAATCAGGACTTGAGGATTGTGTAAGAGACAGCCTGTTTCAGGGCCACACGTAACCTATTAATGGCGCGGCGCCACTGTTCAGCGCCATATCGTTCGCGCATTACACACATTGCGTCACTGCCAGCTCACTGGCAGTAGAGACCCTATAATAAGAGTCGCGCCATCATGCGATCTTGGCAAAATCCAGTGAGCGAAAAGTATATATACTCTTATCTCTTTCTTTCTTTAATCTGGATTAAAGAAAGAAAGAGATAAGAGTATATATACTTCTCGCTCACTGAATTTTGCCAAGATCGCTTGATGGCGCGACTCTTATTATAAGATCTCTAACTAGCAGCAGGCACTTCGGAGGGCCTGATTGGTCGCGTCGTCACACGAGATGTCGTGGCGGGTCGTCTTGCAAAGAAAACACGCCACGGCAGTGAGTGTTAAGTCGTCGTATATGTAAGAGCAAATCCGGCCATGTTGGTGCCGGGCAATAAAGACTATTCGAGAACACGTGTGAGTGCTTTCCTTCCTGACTCGCTAACTTTCTCCCAAAACCACCCTGACACCCTCTTATAGCTCAGAAGTGGGATAAACCTCCTCATCTTTCCTTTGCTACCTATACTCACATAGTTTTCTCTCGGGACGTTTTCTGTCTCTCTCCCGCGAGTGCCGCGTTCTCATCAGACTTTTTCCCGCGTACTCGCGCCCGCGTGTAGCATTCTCGTCAGAAGACTGTTCTCGCGTGCTCGTGTTCGAGTGCCGCGTTCTCATCAGAAGACTGTTTCCGCGTGCTCGTGTTCGAGTGCCGCGTTCTCATCAGACTTTTTCCCGCGTGCTCGCGCCCGCGTACAGCGTTCTCGTCAGAAGTCTCTCCCGCGTGCTCGTAAACGAGTGCGGCGTTCTCATCAGAAGATTCTCCCCGCGTGCTCGTGTTCGAGTGCAGCGTTCTCATCTCCTAGACGGTCTCACGCGTGTACCGCGTTCTCGTCACAAAAACTTTCCGTGTGCGCGCTGTTGGGCAAGAAAAACGATCGCCATTCTCGCATTAATAGTTGGCGTCCAGCGACGGCGACACGCCATACGTTCCTCGCCGTTAGAGAATCGCGCGAAGCGGCAGGCTTTTGTTGTCGTGCGCTCGCTTGTTGGACCGCCATAGCTATTGGTGAACGAGTCGATATCTGTTGATACCGGCTTAACTCTGTTACGGTCACGTAATCAAGATAGACCGACATCAATTAAAAAAATTTTCCTTTCCGGAATTATGCGCTAAAGTTGAAAAATACGGACTAAGTCCGCAAAGCACACCAGAAAAGTGTATTGATGCGCTGATGTCGCATTTTGAAAGAAACGCGCCAAATGATTGATTAACCCTTGGCGACAAAAGGGGCGCGCAACTGTCCTCGTCAAGTGCGCCTCAACTTGAGGCCCCTTCAGCAGGCATATCTAATGCATCGCTACAATATTCGCTGCAACAGCTTACCGAGCAAGTTAAACTATTAGTTCAATTAAATATGGGCCATGCTCCCAGCATCAGTCCGACACAGAGACACGTGCTTCAATTATGGTAGACCAGTGGAACTCCAGTTTGTCTATCCAACGTTTCTCAACCAGGGAATACTAGTAAAATCCCTGTTAACACAACGAACGTTTTTCAACCAGGATACATGCACAATTGGTTTAATAATCCAATGGGAGCACCGCCATCAGTATTATTGCAAGTGCCACCGGCCCAAACGATTACGTTGTTTGCTTCTCAGCTTTCGACATACATAGGTGCTGAAGGAGATGATGTTGAAGTATAGATGAAAAGGGGGATGGAATCGTACACGGCGTCAACGAATCCATCAAATTAACAGCGTGTATAAGCAAGCTCTCAAAAAACGCTCGAGAGTGGTACGACCGACAATCTGAATTGCTGTGTGGTTCCTGGTCTCTCTTCAAAGAAGCCATCATCAAACGATTTCATAATCGTTTCACTCACGCAGAAATAGTTCAACGTGCGGAGGCAAGGCGATGGAATTATAGAAAAGAGAGCTTCGAGGACTACGTCTCACATAAATTAAAACTACTACACCCTCTTTAGTTAACAGAGGCTGTTAGCATTAGCTACATTATTCGAGGAATAAACAATTTAGCCGTCCGAAGTGCAGCCTCAGTTACAGGGGCTACGACTATCGACGAGTTCCTGGACAGAATGCAGGTCATTACCAGCTCATCCAATTTAGTGGTTAAAAAATTTTCTCCAATTCTTCTAAAGCAGGAGAAAAAGGAAGAATCGGTGTTAGCAAAAGACTCCAAAATAGTGCAGTGTACCTATTGCAAGGCGAATGGACATTCAAAAACGGAATGCTTTAAACTAGAAAGGAAGGAGCAGGCTACTACACAATCCTCGGCGGCAGCAGCTCTCAAAGCTTCGACAACGTCTGAAGCTAAAAAGGCATCCACGTCCCAGGTCGGGTTCGTCGCAGAAAAAGGATCTACGAATCTAGAAATAAGCCACTCAATTATTACGATTGATAGGATAAACGGTATCGCGTGTAATTTAAAAGCATTAGTGGACACGGGCAGTCCAATTTCTTTTATTTTGTCGTCAATTTACGGGAAATTTTTTGATAAGAGACCAAATTTTTAGAGACTGAATCTAATATATTTTCTACTTTGAGCGACTCTACTATTAAAGTAACTGGTTGATGTAAAACAAAAATAAGCTTAACGCCACTACTCTCGGTCGAGCTTCTAGTTGAACTACGAATTGTAGACAACGACATTTGGTCCACCCAGGTTATATTAGGTCGAAATTTCCTACCCCGTAGGGGTCCGGGGTCGATCCGTGGTCTTTCGAGGCTGCGGATCGACTCCGGATACAGGAAGCGGCGTTCCTGCGGTTCCCGAGCTCGCTAGGGGGTCTACGGTCTTGCTGACCGCAGACTCAGGGATCTCAGCGACCCTGGCGCCCGAGCTGAATACCGTAATCCATCACGTGCTGAAATTATGCACGGGACCGGGGGCCTGGGCGTCACCGCCCGGGCCGCGAGGAGTAAACCTCTATAAAAAATCCAAGGGTGGCGTCCGCGGCGCGGAGTCTGGTGTCGTGTAACAGCGGTGCTGGTCTCTGTGTTGCGGGTGCCACTTCTGAATAGGTGGGCCGCGATAGCACTCGCTCTCAGCGTGAGAGCGGGTGCTGGGCCCTGGCCATCGCGCGGGGGCCTACTATCGTATGGAGGGGGCCGATGACCTCTGTGACCGGGGACTACGTCGCTCTGCGGCTCACCCCCGGGCGTGGGGGAAGCGGCTCCCCTCGGGGAAGGACGGGTCGGCGGGACCTCGGTGTTACCGAACCCGCCGGGCTGGGCCGTTTTTGAGCCGCCCGGACGTTTCCGGGGCAGGGTCGGAGCGGCGTGGGATGTCCCAGCGCGTGCATCGCGGGAAACTCTCCCCGGTGCATCGGGCTGGGACGGCCCTCGGGCCGCTCGGACGTTTCCGAGGCGGGGCCGAGGGCGTGAATTGCACGGGGCGATAGGCGTTTCCGCGAAGGGACTCGTCCCGGAGCGGGGCGACTGTCGTTTCCCGGGCAGAAGGGACGGGCCGCTGGGACCCCGGTATACCGGACCCAGCGGGCTGGACCGTCTCCGGGCCGCCCGGAAGTTTTCCGGGGCAGGGTTGGAGCGGCGGAGGATGGTTCAGCGCGTGTCTCGTGGGAAACCCTCCCCGAGGGTGCGGGCTGGACCGACCCCGGGGCCGCTCGGAGCCACTCCGAGCTGGGCCCGGGGTGCTGCGTTGGTTTGACGACAGGCGGCGACCGTTTCCCGTTCCGAAGTCGCCTGTCGTCGGCCGGGGTGCCCTCTCTGCTGGATAGACCAGGGGGAGGGCGGAGCGGTCAGCTGGTCGCCACGGCGGGTAAGGTGGGGCCGGGGAGCGGCGACCCACACCCCAACCGTCCGTGGGGCCCTCCTGGGATATCCAAGCCTGGCAAGCGGTAGTGCGGTGCCTGCGAGGTCGGAGGCGCGGGAGCCCTGAAAAGCCCTCCAGCAATGGGGGGCCTAGTAGGCCCGGAGTCCAGCGGGGAGATGATTTCCCTCTCCCAGAGACATATGTCCACCCCCCGGGGGAACTCGGGGCCCGGCCGGGTCATGTTTTCGGCCGGCGAGGGTACACCCTGGTGGACGGAGCCGCACTGCTCCCGGGAGAAAAAACCAATAATGAATGTTCACAAAAACAAAAAGAGAAGCAAGGGAGGCGTTAAGGAGAAGGTGCCGCTAGCGCAATCCTCGTCCTCGGATTCGGAGACGGGGGTTGCGAGCGGCTCCGAGAACGACACGGTGAGGAATCGGAGTCCCCTCCGCAACAACCAGAGGAGCCTCTCGGCCCCTAGGGTGGTCTCGGTGGAGCCCCTACTCGATGTGAGGGTTAGGCTGGACAAGCGTCCAGAGCTAGCCCGCAAGACGATGCCTCCACCGGCGCCGACACCGGAGCCCTCGGGAGAAGTCCCGGGAGATTCGGTCGCGCCGGGGGGGGCATCGTCTTGTGGGCTAGCTCTGGACGCTTGTCCAGCCTAACCCTCACATCGAGTGAGGGACTGGAGGCCAGGTCGCAGGTTTTCGCGACCCCCCTGCCACCACGGGAAGGTGCCACGACGGAGGGGGGAAATGTGTTTGTTCCCTCGGGAGCCCTTACTGCTCCCTCTTCGCCGGTCAAGAGACCGAGGGGCAGGCCCTCTACGACCGGGGAATATATGGGTTACGGAAAAGCCAAAATTTTTGCCGCCGAAGCGCAAGCTAAGGCGAACGAGGAGATGGCTGTTGCGGAGTTCATTCGAGCAAAGGCAGCAAGAAACAAAGAAACGGAGTTCTTCGCTGCCAAGCTAGCCGACCTAGGTGTCACTGGGGAGGAAGCGAGGAGAGCCGTTCTTGTCCGGCGTCTGGAAGACGCCGCAGACGTGGGAAAAAAGGTGGCCACTAGCTCGCGCAATCTGAAGGGAACGTATATAAAAGCCCTGAAAGATATGGCCGAAGGAATCTTGGAGAACTCCAAGGAATTGGGGGCCCTTACAGCGACAAAGGAGGTGCGGAGGCTGGAAAGGGATAACACCAGCCTCCGCGAAGAACTGGCGCAGTTGAAAACAGAAATTGCGTCAGTTAAGCAAAATCTCCTGAAGAGGCGTCCTGCCCGAAGGAGGACACTGGACGACCAGTCGTCGGACGAGGACGATGCGAGAGCCCAGTCTCCGCAGCCTCCCCGTAAGACCAAAAGGCCAAACTGGGGCGAGGAGCTGCCCGAGGCCTCCCCGGTGAGAAGAGGAGGGTCAACTGCGACCCCCCCTGTACCGGAGGTGGAACCGTTGGCGGTTCCCCCAATGGAAGTGTGTGAGGATGCGGCCCCTCCCCCACCCCCTGCTTCGGAGGACTGGAGGGAGGAGCTGATATCCAGCATTATGAGGCAGGTGGGTGGGATGGTGAGCGCTAGGCTGGAGGTCTTCGAGTCTCGCCTCCCGCGAGAGGAAGTCCTCCGTCCCCCCCTTGCCTCTGTCAAGAAGAGCGGAACGGGGTCAGCGGTGCCTCCCTCAGTCAAAGGGGCGAGGACCAAAATGGCCCCATCGGTAGCCACCAAGGTTGGCAAGGGACAGAACAAGCCCCAGCCCCAACCGGTGGGATCGAGGGCTCCTGCCCCTGCCTCGAAAAAACTGGACGGAATGGGCGAACGCCGTGGCGACGACGCCGCATCGTACGCCGAAGTCACGAAGAAAAGTAAAAAGAGGAGGGGTCCCACGGTCCCTCCTCCATCGGCCAAGGAACGGTCCGGGGGGGTTCCCACCGCAAACCAGTCGGCGGGACCCTCTAACAAAAAAGGACTGCCCACGGCTACCACCAAGTCGACGTCTGCTGCGGCCAAAAAGGCTCCAGCTAACAAGGGGGCCCCTCCCCAGAAACCCAAAATGGGAAAAAAGGGGAGAAAGGGGGGTAAGGTCAGGACGGCAGCTGTCGTCCTGACGGTCCCCTCTGAAATGGCGGAGCAACTCCCATACTCGGAGGTGATGAAGGCCGCGAGGACCAAAGTGGAAAGATCTAGAAATAGATCACCTCCGCATGCGAAAAGCTGCGACCGGGGGCATCATATTGGAGGTCCCCGGTCAGGAAAGTGCCCCCAAAGCGGATCGCCTCGCCGAGAGGCTGACCGCTGCTCTGGGGGAAAGCGGTGTCAAGGTCTCCAGGCCGGTGCCCAGAGCCGAGCTCAGGGTCACCGGTCTGGATGACTCTATAACCGCAGAGGAAGTCGCTGCGGCGATCTCGGTGGCGGGGGGTTGCTCCGCTGCCGAGGTACAAGTTAGCGGGCTTAGACCCGGGGCGGGTGGGCTCCGCGGGGCCTGGACCCAGGTCCCACGGGCCGCTGCCGCAAAAATAGCGAAGGCGGTGAGGATACGCGTCGGGTGGGTGATGGCTCGCGTTGAGCTACTCGAAGCCCGCCCGATGCAGTGTCACCGCTGCCTGGAGGTGGGGCACACAAGAAACAAGTGCCCCGCTGAGGTGGACCGCAGCGGTCTGTGCTACCGCTGCGGTCTAGAGGGCCATATCGCTGGGTCATGCACGGCCCCGCCAAAATGCCCTAGATGTGAGGCACGCGGCCGCCCCTCCAACCATCGGATGGGGGGAAAGGCCTGCGTCGCCACCCCCCCTCCCAAAAAGAGGGGTGGCCAGGCAAAAACGGCGGCCTCAGCCCCTGGCACCGCAGCAGCGGTGGCCGCCACAAGGAAGGACATGGGTGGCACGACGACCAGCACCGCCCCGCCTACCATAGTGGAGGGAGCTCCAGCCCCCTCCTCAGCTATGGAAGTAGTCAGCCTGGAGGAGGCCATGGAAACAGGTAAGTAATGCCAGACACCGGTCTCCGCCTCCTCCAGGCAAACTTGAACCACTCCGCGAGGGCGCAGGATCTCATGTGCCAGCATCTCGCGGAGTGGTCCATAGATCTGGCGATCGCCGCCGAGCCATACCTGGTTCACGATCGGGCCGAGTGGCTCGGTGACCAGGATGGCTCGGTGGTGATAATTGGTGGTGGTGGTCCGCGAGCTCTCCCCCTCTCTCTCATTGAGAGGGGGGAGGGCTACGTGGCCGCAAGATAGGGCGGGACGGTGGTTGTGGGGGTTTACGCCCCACCGAGCCGCCGTCTCGCCCAATTTGAGAAACTTCTCGAGAGGGTGGGACTGGTCGTCGACCGGTCCCGCCCCTCACCAACAATCGTCGCCGGGGACTTCAATGCCAAGCTGGAGGATTGCGGGTCCCCAGCGATATGTCTACGTGGGGACTCCCTGAGAAATTGGGCCCTGAAATTAGGGCTCAATTTTCTAAACAGGGGGTCCGTGGACACTTGCGTGAGGCACAACGGGGGCTCCATTGTGGACCATACCCTTGGATGCACCCGTGCCTCGCGCAAGGTGTCCGGGTGGCGGGTCTTGGAGGGGGAGGAGACTCTATCGGATCACCGATACATTCGATTCGAGGTCTCCGATCCCTCCGACGGCCGCCAGCGACAAGCTCAAGAGCAAACCGCTGATGGCGACAGGGAGGGCCGAACGCCGTGCCGCTGGGCCGTCAGGAAGCTCAATGTTGACTTCTTGATGGCCGCGGCTGAGTCAGTGGCCTGGTCAGGCATTTTGACCACGCCCATGGCCGACGTGGATGAGGGAGCGGCACGGCTGCGGGGTGCGCTCACAGACATCTGTGATGCCGCAATGCCCCGCATCCGAAAGCCCCCCACCCCGCAAGAAGTGGGTGTACTGGTGGACGCCCAAGATCGCGCAGCTCAGGCGCGAGTGCAATCGGGCGATCCACCGGTGCACCCATTATGCGCGCAAGCGCGTAAAGGACCCGGAGGTAATAGCCTCGCTGAGGGACCAGCGGCGCGATGCCAAAAGGTCCCTCCAGCGAGCCATCGGAGAATCCAAGGCCAGGGCCTGGGAAGAGCTGGTCGAGACGGTCGACCGTGACCCGTGGGGGCGCCCATATAAACTTGTTCGTAACAAATTCAGGGCGGCGGGCGCACCCCTAACGGAGAGTCTCGACCAGCAGTTCCTCGAGACCGTGGTCACCACCCTGTTCCCTGAGGGGCCAGGGAAGATGGCTCATCTTGGCGTGCCCCCTTCGCCGGTGCCTGACCGGTGGGGGGAAGCGCGCGAGGTCTCGAGGGACGAGATAATGGGGGTTGCCAAACGGCTCAGGGCGAAGAACACAGCCCCGGGCCCGGACGGCATCCCCGCTAAGGTCCTGGCCTTGGTGTCAGGAAAGTTGATGGACGGCCTCCAGCACTAGTTCGGGAAGTGTCTGGAGGCTGGGCGGTTCCCCACCGCGTGGAAGGAGGCGAAATTGGTGCTCCTCCGGAAGGAGGGCAAGCCCGAGGGATCGCCTTCGGCTTACCGCCCCATTTGCCTGCTCGACGAGGCGAGCAAGATGCTGGAACGCGTTCTGGCTGCTCGCCTCCGAGAGCACCTGTCCCGGGAGGGCCCCGATCTGGCCGACTGCCAGTTCGGATTCCGAGAGGGCAGATCAACCGTCGATGCTGTTCGGCGGGTCCGTGCCCTCTCGGATGAGGCTGTCTCTCGCGGGAAGGTGTTGGCGGTCTCATTAGACATAGCCAACGCCTTCAATACTCTCCCGTGGGAGTGTATACGCCAGGCACTCCGATTCCATCGGGTGCCGGCGTATATGCAGAAGGTAATCGGGGATTACCTTCGGGACAGGGGCATATGCTACGTGGAACGGTACGGGCGACGTTACAAACGGGGGATCCACCGGGGAGTCCCGCAGGGATCGGTCCTTGGACCACTCCTGTGGGCCCTCGGATACAACTGGGTCCTCCGGGGCGCCCTCCTTCGTGGGCTGGGGGTGGTGTGTTACGCCGATGACACACTACTCCTGGTCTGGGGGAAAGATTGGAGGAGCACTATTCGCCTCGCCGAGGTTGGCGTGGCACAACTGGTGGGTCGAATACGGAGGCTGGGCCTACGCGTGGCTTCCCAAAAGACCAAGGTCGTCTGGTCCGCCGGACCTCGGGTGAGGGGACCAATGCGCGGGGCCCAGCTTACCGCAGAGGGGGTTCGAGTCCCAATTGGGACTCAGATGAAGTATCTGGGTCTCATCCTCGACAGCAGATGGAGTTTCGTGCCGCACTTCCTGCGGTTGGTCCCCCGGGTGAGGGTAGTGTCTGCCAGACTTGGCAGACTAATGCCCAATCTCGGGGGACCTGGAGGAGGAGCTCGCCGCCTGTACCTTGGCGTGGTCCGGTCCATGGCGCTATATGGCGCCCCCGTGTGGTACACGGATATGGTGGCCAACCATCGCTCAAGGGATCTCCTACAGAGATCCCAACGTGGATTGGTCGTCCGTGCTGCACGGGGTTACCGGACCATCGCCACCAGAGCGGCGATGCTGGTGGCCGGAGAGCTCCCGTGGGCGCTCGAGGCGCGCATATACGCTCTTGCCTACGAGGAAAAGCATGCGCGTCTTCGGGCCCCCGGGACTCCCTGGACACCGCAAGAGCAGGAAGTGTTGCGCCTCCAAGCGAGGAGGCGCGCTGTCGAGGACTGGGGTGAGAGCCTGACCTTAGATGGGCCAGGCTCTCGCGTCGTCGGCGCCATTGGACCCGTTCTGATGGAATGGATGGGCCGGCGACGCTTCGGATCCCTTACTTACAGGCTGGGGCAGGTGCTCACCGGGCATGGTTGCTTCGGTGAGTTCCTGCACCGCATAGGCCGTGAACCCACCAGTGTGTGCCACCACTGCGGGGCTCGGGTGGACTCGGCGGATCACACCCTGCTGGAATGTCCGGCATGGGACGGTGACCGCCAGGTTTTACTACGGGCCCTAAACATCAACCAGACTTCTCCCTGGAGAGCATGGTGAGTGCCATGCTCGAAGGGGAGGAGACCTGGGCAGCCGCGCTCTCCTTCTGCGAGTCCGTAATCTCGCAGAAGGAGACCGAAGAACGACGGAGGGAGTCGGCCCCGAACGCCGACTCCTGCAGAAGGAAAAGACCGGGGAGAAGGGCTCGGGTTTTATAACCCTCTCCCCCACTAACAGTCACGGGCTGGAGGGAGGCACGGGCGAATCAGCCTGGCCCTCCAGCCCGTGGCTGCTGGGAGCTGCAGGGATGGGGTGCGGGGGCACCCTATCCCATTGCACGCAGCTCTTCGGTAGGGGAGACCGTTGCGTGGTGGTCCCGCAACGGTCTCCAGTTAGGACGATCCTCTCCCTAGTGGGAGAGGGAAGGGGCTTGGGGGGGAGGGCGCCCGTTGGAGTATGCCTCAGCTATCCCGGGGCGCCTCCCATGTCCCATGTGAAGGTGGACCACCATGGGGTTTTAGCCGGTAAGAGTCCGGCATAACCGCCTCCCTTCCCTCCGGAAGGGAGGGGTATTCATGAGGATTTCCCTATGTAAAAAAAAAGGTCAAAATTTCCTAATAAGTAATCGTCTTAAATTAATATTTAGTTCTAGCCAGAACAACTCTTTGAACAAATTAAAACTTCTGAAAGAAGTTGCCTCAGCAAACATTTTAGAATCTACAGACCCTTTTGAGACTCTCAAAACAGATTTTGATATTGAAACCGATATACGTTTAAAAAAAGTCATCAAGGAGGTTAATAGTACTCCTGTTGACAAAATAGAAGACGATTATTTCGTGGAAGTTACACTCAAAGATGATAGTATCTACGCGTTTGCACCTAGGAAATTTGCGCACGCAAAGTGCTTACAAATGAGAGAGATAACAGACGATCTTCTCAGGAGGGGATTTATCAAACGGAGCACATCCCCATATTGTGCGCTTGTTGTGCTAGTGTGGAAAAAGAACGGTAAAATGCGGTTATGTATCGATTTAAGACCATTAAACAGTCGCGTTATAAAACAAAAATTTCCGTTCCCAATGATGGAAAATCATGTTGCAGGTATCGCTAACAAAAAGATTTTTTCAAAAATTGATCTATGGAACAATTTTATCTTTTAAAAATCTATCCCAACCATACCAAATTTTTTTCCTTTGCCACTCCGGAGGGGCAATTTGAATTCGTACGGTTGCCGTTTAGCTTCTGTGAGGCTCCGGCCGAGTTCCAAAAAGAATTAATTTCATCTTGCAGCCCCTAATAAGAGAGGACAAAGTTCTGGTAAATATGGAAGATATCTTAATACCGTCCTCAACAATAGAGGAGAATCTAGCAACGGTTAGACAAACCTTATTATGTCTAAAGCAATATGATTTTACCGTCAACTGGGAGAAGAGTTAATTTCTAAGAAAAACTATCGAATACCTTGGGTATACAATTTCGGAAGCCGGAATTACTCTTAGTGATCACCACGTAATAGCAAGTCAAACGATTCCCCATTACGTCCTCTGTAAATGAGCTCTAAAGATTCCTGGGACTCTCCAATTATTTTCGAAAATTTATAGAAAACTACGCTGCAAAGGTTAAGCCATTAAACGATCTGTTACGTTAAGACAAAAAATTCATTTTTGATGAAAACTGCATAAAGGCTTTTCACTCTATCAAAACAGAGCTAACCTCATACCCAGTCCTAAGATTATATTAGGAGTATAAATAAGTTTCCGCCGTCTCACAAAGAATGGCGCCACTATTATGTTATAGTTGAAATTGTCTGTTGTAAAACGTTATATCGTAAGGTTGGACATCTGGCAACAACATAACCTTAAAATATTAGCGATTTTGTATCAGCATCATATATCTTTTTTCGTGCAAAAATGTCGAGTTTTGAGCCGAATAAACGTCATTTGCGGGAGCTTTTGATTTATTTCTTTAATTTGAAGAAATCTGCAGCTGAGGCGCATCGATTACTTGTAGAAGCATATGGTGAGGCTGCTTTAAGTGAGAGAAGTTGCCGTGAGAGGTTTCACAAGTTTAAGAACGGTGACGTCGAAGACAAAGAACGTAGCGGAAAGCCGAAAGTGTACGAAGATGCGGAATTGGAAACATTATTAGATGAAGATTCGTGCCAAACGCAAGAAGCACTTGCACTTACATTAGGAGTGACTCAACCAGCAATTTCACATCGCTTAAAATCATTGGGAATGATTCAAAAACAAGGAAACTGGGTTCCATATGAACTGAAGCCAAGAAACGTTGAACGCCGATTCACATGTGAAATGCTGCTTGCCAGGCATAAACAAAAGGGTTTTTTGCATCGTATAGTCACTGGTGATAAAAAATGGATCCACCTCGATAACCCAAAGAAGAAGAAATCATAGGGACCACCTGGCCATGCTTCAACATCGATAGCCAAGCCGAACATTCATGGAAAAAAGCTCATGTTGTGTATTTGGTGGGATCAGCTTGGTGTCGTGTATTATGAGTTCCTCAAACCGAATGAAACCGTTACTGGTTATTGATGAGATTGAACCGAGTACTCAAGGAAAAACGTGCCCACTGCTGCTCCAGACACGACAAAGTTATTCTTCTGCATGATAATGCTCGTCCACATGTTGCGGCGCCGGTCAAAACCTACCTGGAAACACTCAATTGGGAAGTTTTACCTCACCCGCCGTATTCACCAGACATTGCTCCTTCTGATTACTACCTGTTTCGATTGATGGTGCATGGCCTGTCTGAGCAACACTTCACATCATATAAAGATACAAAAAATTGGGTCGATTTGTGGATAGCTTCAAAAGATAAAGCATTCTTCCGACGCGGTATCCGTATGCTGCCAGAAAGATGGGAAAAAGTAGTGGCTAGCGATGGACAATACTTCGAATAAAACATTAGGTACCGTTCTTTCACAATAAATGCCCAATTTTTGATAAAAAACGGCGGAAACTTATTTATACTCCTAATACAATCACAATAAAGAAACTCAGTTGCATACCGACGTCAGTTTAATTGCGTTAGCAGCTATTCTGTTGCAAAAACAAGACTCCGGGGCTTTGGCTCCCGTAGCATACTACAGCCAAGCAACAAACGACGCCGAGTCACGATATCACTCCTGCGAAACTAGAAATGTTGGTCATAGTGAAAGCGGTCGAGAGATTTTATATATACCTATATGGCATAAAATTTAAAATTATAACAGATTGTCATGCCTTAGTCTTCACAGTTAAAAAAGCTAATATTAATCCCCGCATAGCGAGGTGGATCATCCGTCTACAAGATTTCACCTTTGAAATAGAACACCGTAGCGATGAAAAAATGACACATGTCGACACCCTAAGCCGGGTTGTCGCGGCGATAGAATCAATGCCCTTAGAAAAAAAGCATCAATTCCGCCAGTTAGCGGACATTAACCTAAAGGTTTTAGCTTGTAAATTAGAAGAAGATGAGAAGTTTGAACTTATAGACGGTCTTATCTATAGAAAATGGCCAAATGAGCCAAAGTTTGTTGTACCAGAATGTATGATAAACCAGTTACTCCGAATTTATCACGACGAGTCCGCTCACTGCGGAATTGAGAAAACTTGTTTTGGACTTACAAGGAAACACAGGGAAGTGTCCGCCTCAGATTAAAACAAGCTTTCAATATGTTGCAGTACAGATAAAAATAAGGAACACGTATTTTTTTATACGTGCCCATACGCACTTTAAGGGGGTGAAACACGCTTTGAAGAAAATCGGTTTTTTTCTTTTGAAGCGTATACCGTCAAAATTATAAAAGATAGAAAAAAATGTTTTAAATAAAAGTTGAATAGCTCGAAGAATAATTTATAACAGCAAAAAAAAATTTTTTTAAATTCTTTTTATTACTTTTCCCCACTACTTACTTTTTTCAAAATTTTTATTTTTTTTTATAAGCAAAATAAAGCTTATTTTATTACGAATTCAACGGTATATGATAAAGTTACGATACAACATTCCCATTTTCTAAAAATAATTAAAAACCTCTCTATACGCACCGTACGCGCACTCGTGCGCTACGGAAGTGACTCTCTCCAATTTTGACGTGCCTTTAACATGTCGTACAGATTAAAATAAGGGACACGTATTTTTTTACACGTGCCCTAAAACACTTTTAAGGGTGAAATGCCCCTTTAAAGAAATTCGGGTTTTTTCTTTTGAAGAGTGTATCGTCGAAATTATAAGAGATAGAGAAAAATGTTCTTAATGAAAGTTGAATGCATGTTTTTCTCGCATAAGATGACAAAAACGTTTCGAGGACAGTCTGTGTCTAACGGGCGGATTCCGATAGCACAAAGGACCGATAGCACACCACCACTCACAGCGATCGATGACTAGAGTTTTTCCGTTGGTTGGGTTAGATAAGTCAAGATGATTGGTTGGTGGGCTATTGCAACGTGCGCTATCGGATCTCGTAGGTGTCTAACATGAAAACGCAGATATCGAGAAAAACATTAACGTAACTCTTGAATTTATACATGTCAATACTGCCAAGACGTAAACATTCTATTTTAAGAAATGACCCAAAGTGCACACGATAAGAAAATTGACTTTAACAATTTGTCTACATTCGCTTGACAAATTGAATTCAATATATACTGAATTGACTAAAACATTTTTGTCGCATTAAATGAAAGACAACGTAATAGCAATTAACACACACACACACACGCGCGCGCGCGCGCGCGCACACACACACACACACACACACACACACACATATGCGCACGCACACGCACACACACACGCGCGCGCGCATTGATCATAATTAGTTCTAATCCTCAGGTTCTGACTTGCAAAGGCGAAGCTCAGATGAATAATGCAATTCGAATATAATGAACACATTCAATTGTTATGTAAATGTGCAGTTTCTTCGAAATTGCATTATCGAGGAAAATATTTTCACGACTAGATATATCAGTATATAAATAGAATCTGTAATGCCGAAACATATCGATAGTGTCGAAACGTGGAAGATTAAACTCTGAAGTATAATTTCCTATCTTGAAATAGAATATTTACGTTTCGGCAGTATTGACATGTATAGATTCAAGATTTACGTATGTAAGGAAATGACCCAAAGTGCACGCGCCAGTAGCGTGGTTATGCATATTTCTACACTAATTGAATTTAATAAATATATTAATTGAATTGTATAAATGCAGTTTAAAAGATGAAATTTCTAACTAATTTTTTAATTAGTTTCATGTTAGTTCTCTTGTTGTTATTTGGTGAGTTGGCGTTGGATAGTGAAGGTATGGAATGTGTGAGTAATAATTTTTTGTAATCCAAATCTCCTTATCTGTAAAATGTTGAAGAGAACAAATATTATAGTCAAATCCTGTAGACCAGTATTGTTCGCGCGGAATTGTCGCCGCGAACGGGCACTCTTTAATGATGCTCGAGCTCCGCATGCGAGCATTACAAATGCTCGTAGGGGGGCCTCGACAGTAGCGAATTTGAGACCCTTATCTCCATCTCGCGGAACGTCGCAAGATTCGGCGGTCGCGTTCCCGAGCCTCGCGCTTTTTCTCCCCCCCTGATCGGATCCTCGGTCAGCAATTTTCCGAGCGCGAGTCTTAGCTTACTGTACGACTTCGAGAGAACACCTGTGCGAAAATCGAATTAAGCGTCCGCTCTTGTTAATCGCGTGCGCATTATACCACCCGGCTCGACTCCTCGTCCTCTCACAACTTAACTTCATTTAAACAAGAACTATTTGGGAACGCCTTCCTGCAGCGGGAAATGCGCCACCAAGTATATAAATGTTTAACTTATATTAATTACATATTATTTTCTAAACAAGAAATTAATGTCTTACAACACCGTAATTGTTGTTATTCTTTAGTGTAGTGTCGTTTTATTTTGTAGTAAATGTTTTTCTTGATGTCTGCATTTTCACAGTTAGACACAGACTGTCCTCGAAATGTTTTTGTCATCTTATGCGAGAAAAACATGCATTCAAATTTCATTGAGAACATTTTTCTCTATCTCTTATAATTTCGACACGCTTCGAAAGAAAAAACCCGATTTTCTTCAAAGGGGTGTTTTACCCTAAAAAGTGTTTTAGGACACGTGTAAAAAAATACGTGTCCCTTATTTTAATCTGTACAACATGTTAAAGGCACGTCGAAATCGGAAGGAGTCACTTCCGTAGCGCACGAGTGCGTACCGTGCGTATAGAGAGGTTTTTAATTATTTTTAGAAAATGGGAATATTGTATCGTAACTTTATCATATACCGTTGAATTCGTAATAAAATAAGCTTTATTTTGCTTATAAAAAAAAAATAAAAACTTTGAAAAAAGTAAGTAAGTAGTGGGGAAAAGTAATAAAAAGAATTAAAAAAAAAAATTTTTTTTCGCTGTTATAAATTACTCTTTGAGCCATTCAACTTTCATTTAAAACATTTTTTTTCTATCTCTTATAGTTTTGACGGTATTCGCTTCAAAAGAAAAAAAAACGATTTTCTTCAAAGGGGTGTGTTTCACCCCCTTAAAGTGCGTATGGGAACTTATAAAAAAAAACGTGTCTCTTATTTTTACCTGTGCTACATGTTAAAAGCTCGTTTTAATCTGAGGCGGACACTTCCCTGTGTTTCCTTGTTAGTAACAACTATTGGTTCCCGTCCATACGTCACAAAGTACATCGACAACTGTTTAATCTGTTTGTTAGCAAATGCGTCCTCGCACGTAAAAGAAGGGGATATGCAAATTACGCCGGCTGTTAAACTATTCTAACTATGAATACGGACCATTTCGGTCCTTTGTCTGAAGCCAAATCAGGGCTCAAATATATATTAGTTTTAATAGATTCGTTCACATGTTTTACCTGGCTATTACCAGTTAAGAACGCTTTTTCAAAAAAAGTAATAAAAAATTTTAGCCCTATCTTTAATACTTTCGGCAATCCAGAGGAAATCATATCAGATCGCGGAACAGCCTTCACGTCGGCGGAATTCGCAGAATTCCTCAAAAGTCGAAAAATAAAAAACACTAGTCGCAGTGGCAGCCCCATGGGCAATTGGATTGGTGGAACGTGTCAATCGATTGCTGAAATCATCCTTAAAGAAAACCGTAGAAACGGCCCCAGAGTGGCCAGAGTCCGTGCCAATTATTCAGTATACAATAAACAACACTTACCACATTTCCATAAAATCCGCTCCCGCTAAGCTGCAGCTGGGATACGATTAAAAAAATCATGCCGACCGTAATCTAGTCTCGTTGATCAAAGAGATAGCCAAAGATAATGTTTCTTGTGATAAAATTAGAGATAATCAGCGTCAATTAGCAATAGATACAACAAAGAAACTCAAGGAGTACAATAAGATCTATTACAACAAGCGTCATAAGACCCCGACGTTATACAAAACGGGTGACTATGTCCTAATCCGTGACTCTACTATTAAAGCGGGGGAAGATAAAAAATCAAAGCCATTGTTTAAGTCCGTATCTAGTTAAAAAACTTCTCAATAAAAATTTAGGTCCGTATCTAGTTGAAAAACCTCTCAATAAAAATAGGTATGTTGTAACGGACATCCCTGGGTTTAACATCACGTAAAAACCATACAATTCGATTCTCTTCCCGGATAGGATAAAACCTTGGATAAATCGTAAATTCCTTGAAAATAAACAATAATTTACTTTTCTTACATTATTTTC
The DNA here is from genome assembly GCF_016802725.1 of Solenopsis invicta. Lineage (NCBI taxonomy): Eukaryota > Metazoa > Arthropoda > Insecta > Hymenoptera > Formicidae > Solenopsis > Solenopsis invicta. Next base: position 11,703,362 of record NC_052679.1, read on the forward strand.
ATTTTGTTCAAAAGCATTAGATTAATATTTAGTTAAAAAAAAAAATTTATTATAATCTAAGTGCGCTAAGTATATTGCTTTCTTTCTACTTATTTGTCAAATTGTTCAAGAAACGTTCGGGCCGAACGCAAACTGCAGAATGGCCGAACTGTAAGAGACAGCCTGTCTCAGGCAGGGCTGGTAAAATTTTGCCTAACCCAGTTAAACCCACCCGGTTAAAACCGGTTTTAACCAAGTGAAAACCCCATAATAAAACCCACACACGTTTTATTTTACTATACAGTTTTAAAGAAAACACTAATAAAATTAATATCTAGATTGTAAATCACAAAAAAAACAAAAATTGCACTTTATTATTTATATTTATTATACATGTATTTTTAAATTATAATGTTAGTTAATACATATAATATAAAAATATATAAAATAAAACATAAAATAAAATAATACACAAAATAAAAATAAAAATAAAAATAATACATAAAATTATATAATAAAAATTATATAATATAATTATATAATAAAATAATTTTTACTTTGTTAAATGAATTAAATATGATTCAAAATAATTTAATTCAAACTTGAGTAGTCTAATTTAAGTAGATATTAAATTATTAAAGATTAAAAATATTTATTTATTTTGATATCTGTAAATCTTAACAAGTTTGTCAACTTTTTGTGGAGCCAATGAATTTTTCAACTTGCTCCAGATATGACCAAATGTAGAAAAAATTCTTTCTATAGCTGCCGATGAAGCTGGACAACTGAAGAGATTTGCCATAAAAATGCAAAATTCTTTTTTAGGGCCATTACTAATATCCATTTTGTCGCATTTATTAGCTAAAATAATACACCATTTATGTGATGACATTGTTGAAATTACTTGATTAGAAAACGTGTTGGATGGGTATTTATCAATATCTTTAATTTTGAAACTTAATATAGGTATCATCAACATACTCTGGATAATTCTTTAGAATTAACTCTTCAGCTTCCTTTTCTTCATTACTGCTCAGATCTTTCCCAAAGTATTTAGGATCCATATAATTAGCTAAGAAATGATAGGGAGTAACTGCCTGATTATATCTTATTTTTATTTCGTTTGAATATTGCTGTAATTGTTTATCGTTTAATAAATTTTTCCAAATTATAAATGCCTCGGATAAATTTATTTGATCATTTTGCAATTTATTCAAAGCATTTCCTATTATTTTTAACTGTTTTTGCAAGTCTAGTGAATTGGAATATATGTTAATATTAGAAATTTTATTTTTAATTTGTTTGTAATCAGCATTGCTTTCAAATAAAGATTCATTTTTTACAACTATATCTCGATATATGTGATAATTATTTATAAAAGTATCAACACAATTAATTTGTGAGTTCCACCTAGTATCATTTGGCAGTTGGGGCATTTTAGAATTTATTTTTTCTTTTAAAAGTCCATGAGGCTGATGATGATTACGAAAAAACTTTTAAATATCTACGATATGTCTTAATACTGTTTTTGGTGTAAGTTCTTTTTCTATTAAATTTAAATAATGGGCAGAGCACTCATAACTTATAATATTTGGATATATTTCATGTAAAGATTTTCTCATTTTAACCATTTTATGTTCATTGTCAGTACAAATAGCAAATACTTTTTTACCGAATTTCACATGTTTTTATTGAATCGACAGCAACTTCCAAACAATACTCTGCGGTCTTTTTTTTGTTTTACAATCAATGGTATTTAATAAATAAAAATGTTTGCCTGTGTGAATTGAAGTGGCAATTATTGGATCATTTTTCACGCTCGACCATCCATCCTGCAGAATTGTAATGGGCCTATCTTCCTGCATCAATTCAGATGTCATCATAAGGTCATTTTTTTTTGACACGATGTCTAGTAAAGGTCCTGATAATTCCTTTCTATTAGGCGGATTATATCCTGGACGAAGAAGATTTAAAAATCGCAAAAAAGATGGATGTTCTACTTTTTCGAATGCCAGATTTGAAGCATAAAAAAACTCAGCTAAAGCTTCATCAAATTAATTCTTTTGTTGTTTTGTGGTTGGAATTATGTAATCATACAATGTCTCTTTTCGTTTTAGTTTTTTAGGAAGATTGTCATCGGATCCTAAGAAATTTTAAAAACACGTAATGTAATGTATAATAACCAAAAATATATATAATATTTAATATAACATTTACTTACTATTTTTAACTGTATTAAAAGAGCTAATTTCTAATGGTTCTGTTTCATTTATTTTTGTTGATGTTGCTACAGATGTTGAATGACTTGAGTTTGAGTCAGTGTTTGAATTGGAATCATTTTTGTTAAACTTAGTGCATTTCTTTAAATGTGTTCTGATTCTTTCAATTTTTGGAATAAGAACACAATCACAATATTTACATTTTGTTATTGTTTTCTTGTTATTTTTTTCAATTAATACATGTATCCATTCTAAAGACATTTTTCTTCCACCTTTTTGTTTCTCACTAATTCCACTATAACTTACCATCTTGTTGATAATTAATTTTCTACTATAATAAGAAGTTATATATAGAGAGAGTTTTATTTGCTATAAGTATTAAGATTATCTTAATACTTGCATATACAGCACATAAGTCGAGTCGTGTAATGTTTATAGGTTATGTCAATGCGATCTTGTGTCTTGTGTGGCGTTCGTAAACTAACGCCACACAAGGTCGCGTTGATATAATGCTGTTATGCTGCCATCTAAATTAAAAAACTAACAATACTTAATATATTATTATAGGTGTAGTAAAAAGAAATCCATTATTTTTCCAATAGATGGATTTAGTAATCTGTATCTCGCGTTGTATAAGTGCGACCGGGTTACACTGATGGCGTTAAAAAGATAAGATTTCGTACTAAAAAAACTTCTAGCAGACAATTTTCTGATTGCTTGACTCAGTATTGTTTGAGCGCGCGTCAAAAATAATGGATTTCTTTTCACTACACCTAATAGTTTTATGAAAAACGGATTTAACCGGGCAAAACTAAATAAAACCGGTTATAACCGAGTGGCTTGGGTTTAACGTGAAAAACCCAGGTTTTTACCAGCCCTGGTATCAGGGCCACACGTAACCTATTAATGGCGCGGCACTACTGTCCAGCGCCATATCGTTCGTGCATTACACGCATTGCGTCACTGGCAGCAGGCACCTCCGAGGGCCTGATTGGTCGCGTCGTCACGCGAGATGTCATGGCGGGTCGTCTTGCGAAGAAGGCACGCCACGGCAGTGAGTGAGTGTTAAGTCGTCGTCGAAGTAAGAGCGAAACCGGCCATGTTGGTGCCGGGCAATAAAGACTATTCGAGAACACGTGCGAGTGCTTTCCTTTCTGACTCGCTAACTTTCTCCCAAAACCACCCTGACACCTTCTTATAATTGGAACTAATTATGATTAACGTGTGTGTGTGTGTGTGTGTGTGTGTGTGTGCGTGTGCGTGTGTGTGTGTTAATTACTATTACGTTGTCTTTTATTTAATGCGACAAAAATGTTTTGGTCAATTCAGTATATGCTGATTCAATTGTCAAGCAAATGTAGAAAAATTATTAAAATGTCGCCTTTTGAAGGAGGCCACTATAGTAGATAACAAAATAAAAACATTAATAATAAAAAGTACAAATAATTAATGGTATTCATGTAAATAATAAAAGAACTTACTGGAAGTTAGGTCGATGAAGCGTACCACATTTTGAACATGGTATCATCTTGCACAATTTAATAATATAATAAATGATGCAAAAAATATTCCCCTTAATTATTATAATGCAACAGAAGTTTACGTCATTTAAGTCATTTATACTTTAGAATTTAATTGTCAAGCAAATGTAAAAAAATTATTAAAGTCAATTTTCTTAGCGCGTGCACTTTGGATCATTTAAGTATATCTTGAAATTTAATTCTTACGTCTCGGCAATATTGACCTTGATCATTATAGATTTAAGAGTTACTTAAATGTTTTTCTCGATGTCTGCGTTTTTGTGATATTTATGCAACTATCCTCGAAATGTTTTTGTTATTTATTATGCGAAAAAAACATGCATTCAATTAGAAAATTTTTTTCTATCTCTTATAGTTTCGACGATATACGCTTCGAAAGAAAAAAACCGATTTTCTTCAAAGAAGTGTTTCACCCTTAAAAGGGCACGTATTAGGGCACGTATAAAAAAATACGTGTCCCTTATTTTTATTTGTACAACATATTAAAAGTGGCAAAATTGGGAGTAACTTTCGTAGCGCCCAAACGCGCGGACGGGTGCGCGTACCATGTGTATAGAGAAATTTTAATTATTTTTGGAAAATGGAAATATCGCATCGTAACTTTATCATATACCGTTAAATTTGTAATAAAATAACCTTTATTTTGTTTATAAAAAAAATAAAAGTTTTGAAAAAAATAGGTAAATAGTGAGGAAAAGTATAAAAAATAAATTTTAAAAAATATTTTTTTTGCCGTTATAAAGTATTCTTCGATCCATTCAACTTTTATTTAAAATATGTTTTTCTATCTTTTATAGTTTCGACGATATACGCTTCAAAAGAAAAAAAACCGATTTTCTTCAAAAAAGTGTTTCACTCCCTAAAAGTGCAAAGGGGTACGTATTAAAAAATACGTGTCTCTTATTTTTATCTGTACTATAACATCCCAGATAGCCAAATAATTGCAAGTTGTCGACAACTTGTCACAAATATTCATATTAGTTGTCAGCAAAGCAACAGAAGGGGGTATCCTCTTACCATTACGTTCTTGCCAGCAATAGTTTTTAAAATATAATACCAGCAAGTTTCCAACAACTTATCAGCATTATACTTATTACAAGTTATAAATGGGAATTGTTGCTCACATGTTGCTGTCATGTTGCTCGCAGATTGCTATAAACAATTTTTAAAATATAGTAATGGCAAGTTCTAAACACAACTTACCACAATATAATAACACAGATTGACTTCAATAATTTTTCTCGACAATAAAACTCAGCATATTGATACTAAATTGACTAAAACATTTTTGTTGCATTAAATAAAAGGCAACGTAATAGCAATTAACAAGCAATTTAATCTGCGCGATGATTTGCTTTAGATTGAGTTATCACGTTTTGCTATCTGGGATTTTGTTGTGCTCGTTCGGCCGAGCTTGAGAAGCTGGCCGAAGGAAGATTTATCGATCAGACAGAAGAAGCGCGGCCGGCTTTTGTTTGTTCTGTTCAGGACGCGGAGCCGTCAAGAATTATTCCGTACAATTACGCTACAATATTATTATAAAAAGTTCCAGGATTAAAGCTTGAGTTCTTTTGTAAAGAGTGTTAATTCATTTCGTGTCGCGCGTTCAAGTGTCCTAGCGTGAGTGAAGTGTGTGCTCGTATCGTCAAGTATAACAATATTAAAAGCTCGTTTTAATCTAAGGCGGACACTTCCATTAGTTTCCTTGTTAGATTTTTTTTTCTTTTGCGAAACAAACGCATATCATTTTTATTAGATTATACAGTTTCAAAATATTTATTTTAAGTAAATACAACTTAGCTTGAAATAAGAGATTTTATAGAAAATATTAATACATACCGTTTTGATTGATATTGCATTACTTTACGTTTAGAATCTGTTAAACATCACTTTGATGACTAGAATTGTTTCAGTTTCAATATAAAAAACTAATTATAAACAAATTTTTTTTTCGATAAAATAAAAATAGATGTCATATTACCTTCTTTTCCTCTAAAATTGGAATTTTACATTTGTAACCATTTATCTCTTATCGATTATGATAAATTCAATAATCCATGATTCAGAATCGTTGAAAATTAAATATCAAATAGAAAATTTAAATTGTTATTTACTAATAAAAATGTTTTATGTTCTAGAGTGTTTTCAAATTTTCATAATAACATTTTTAAGAATTTTTCATATTTTAAATATATATAAAAGTTTGTAAAAAAATTTTCAAAATTTTTCATATTTTATAAGTTTTTTTTTTTAATTATAGAATAAGGAATCTTAAAATGTTGTCAAAACTTATTGTTCGCGTGTGTTGTGTGAATGCAACAATAGTTATATGGGCTTTCTGAACGCAATCAGAGGATCACTAGATAGCGCTAGTGTCTATTGTAGTAATGTGGTATGCCTGTGTGTGCTCTATAGCTTTTCGTTTTTCTTTAGCTTTGTTTCCTGTCTTAGAGTAAACCTTTACAATTCAGTAGTCACAATTATTATTCACACGTTTTGTAATTTGCATAAAGTATTTGTTCAGATTAAATCTGTATTGGCATTACCAAGTGTAATGAAACAAGTTTTATACTGCCTATTTCCAAACATCATTCTTAACCTTTTATAGGTTATGGGCCCAGGTTACGTGGCATAAAGAGAAATAATGGCAGATTATACGCGGTTTAATATTACAAAACTAAACAATACAAATTTCCAAGTATGGAAATGTAAGTTAGAATTGCTACTGATAAGGGAAGACTTGTGGCATACGGTTAGTAAAGAGAGACCAGCAGCACCGGACGAGCAATGGCTCAAAGCGGATAGACAGGCACGTGCTACGATCGGCTTGTTGGTTGAAGATGATCAATTAAGGCATATCAGGGATACAACCAGTGCAAAGGAAGCATGGACAGCGTTGCAAAGTTATCATCAGAAAGCCTCGCTAACGAATCAGGTATTTCTGTTCAAAAAGATTTGTAGCATGAAACTCTCAGAGACCGGTGATATGGAAAGTCATTTGAATGCAATGCTCAATTCGGTGGATCAGCTCGCTGCTCTAGGTGAGGCGTTAAAAGATAAAATGATAATAGCGTTGTTATTGTGTAGTCTGCCGGAATCATATAACACTCTAATTAGAGACAAGGTCGGAAGACGAGTTAACCATAGAGCAAGGGAAAACTTTTAGACGAGGACAGAAGACGAAAAAATGCGAAAGATCATACAGACGAACGCGATGATAAAGCGCTTAAGGCACAATCTAAAAAATTTGTAAAAACTACACAAAAGCAAGACGCGAAAGATGTTATATGTTTTTTCTGCCACAAATTAGGTCACCTGAAGAAAGACTGCATAAAGTACAAGAAGTGGAAAGCAGGAAAGGAAAAAGAGAAGGCAAATCAAGCAGTTAACGAAAATAATGATCCTCACATTTGTTTCGGTGTCAAGGACAGGAGCCGCAGTAAACAAACGTGGTATATTGACTCAGGGGCCACTAGTCATATGACCAACGACAGAAATTTTTTCGAGGTACTTAATACTTGCACAAACGAAAACATAATGCTGGCGAATGGAGATAATGCAAGAGTACAAGGAGTTGGAGATGGTTATCTCACTTGTAATGACGATAAAGGTAAACGAAATACAATTATGGTTAAAGAAGTATTATACGTTCCTACGCTAGAAGAAAATTTATTATCTGTAAGGAAATTAACGGAAAAGGGCCTTCAAGTAAAGTTTACAGCAAAAGAATGCAGGATAATAAAAGATAAAGTTACTATAGCTACTGCAGACCTTAGCGGAAATCTATACAGATTGCGGTTTGATCACAAGGCTTTAATGGCAGTAAACAAGCACACGAAAGATTGCCAACACATGTTACATAGGAAACTTGGTCACAGGGATCCAGAAGCGGTAAAACAGATGATAATACAAGATCTAGTAACAGGCTTGAAAATTGCAAATTGCGGTATTAGAAGCGTCTGTGAGACATGTATAAAGGGAAAAATGACGAGGAAGCCATTCCCAAAGAAGTCATCCAGTAAATCGGAAGAGTCACTAGATCTAATACACACAGATGTTTGCGGACCCATGCAAACGGTAACTCCTGGAAAGAAGCGCTACGTGCTTACCCTAATAAACGATTACAGCAAGTATACGGAGGTATATTTAATGGAACATAAATCGGAAGTAACGGAGAAGATCAAGGATTATGTAAGAAGTATGAAAACAAAAATGAAGAAAGTACCTAAAGTCATTCGATCTGATCAAGGCAAAGAGTACGTAAATGCAAATTTGAAGAATTTTCTACGCGAAGAAGGCATCGAGATGCAGTACACCGTTGGATATGCTCCAGAGCAAAATGGTACAGCTGAAAGGAAAAATAGGTATCTAATGGAAATGGCAAGGTGCTTGCTGATTGATGCAGATCTACCAAACAAATATTGGGGAGAAGCGGTGTGCACGGCTAATTACCTACAGAACAGATTGTATACAAAGGTTACAGGTACGACACCATTTGAAAGATGGTATAAGAAGAAACCGCCGTTGCAACATTTACACATATTCGGCTCTAAGGTGTATGCACACACTCCAAAGAATTAAGAAGAAAATTGGATGAAAAAGCAAAGGAGTTTGTATTCGTGGGTTATGCGGAAAATGCAAAAGGATATCGTTTGTTAAACACGAGTACAGATAAAGTTATAATAAGTAGAGATGTTAATTTTCTTGATGAAGGTAACGAAACTAAAGAAGTAATCATACAAAAGGAACAGAAACAAGAAATAAAGGATAATAAAGAAGTTATATGGAGTCCATTAAAAAAGGAAATTGAAAATAAAGAAAGCATTCAAGAAAAAGAAGGTCAAGAAGAAAAGGAGACAGACATACAGGTGGAGAGCAACAGTAAGGATAAAGAGTTACGAAGATCACAAAGGAAAAATAAAGGAGTCCCACCAGATCGATATTGTAACCTAGCATATTATTCAGGAGGAGAAGAATCGTTTGAACCAGACACATACGAGGAAGCAGTATCTTCATCAGACAATATCATGTGGATGAAGAGCATGAAGGAAGAATATGATTCACTCATAAAAGCTGGTATGTGGACATTGGTGGACGAGCCTATAGATAAGAACGTCGTGGGATGCAGATGGGTCTACAAAGCAAAGTCAGATGCTCAAGGACGCATAGTGAGGTATAAAGCAAGACTAGTTGCGCAGGGCTACTCTCAGGAGTATGGAGTGGACTACACGGAGGTATTTGCACCTGTGGCAAGGCACACTACGTTCAGGACGTTATTGGCTGTAGCGAGTAAGCAGAATTTAACAGTTCGGCACTATAATGTAAAGAATGCGTTCTTAAATGGAATACTCGATGAAACGATCTATATGGCACAACCCAAGGGCTTCGAGGTAAAGGGAAAAGAAAACATGGTATGTAAGTTGAACAAAAACATTTATGGTTTAAAACAAGCTGCTAAAGTTTGGAACGAAAAGTTAAGTAGTATTTTAATTAAAGAAGGATATAAGCAAAGTCAAGTAGATTTGTGTTTGTATACTAAAAAGGTCAGTAATGATAAAGTTTATATGATGTTATATGTAGACGATATAATAATAGCAAGTAATAATATAAAGTATATATCAAACATGTATAAAAGATTATGTAATCATTTTGAGTTAACAGATCTCGGAGACATTAGTTTTTATTTAGGTATTAGTGTTACTAAGGATAAAGATGGTATATACAGCATTGGTCAAACGGGTTATATTGAAAAGCTACTAAGGATATATAAGATGGAGGATGCAAAGGAGTCTAAAATTCCACTCGACATAGGTTACAGAAACATGAAGGAGTCAAATAAGATTGAAAAGAAGAAATACCAAAGTTTAATTGGAGCGTTAATATATATTGCTACGAATACTAGGGTAGATATAACAGCTAGCGTATCGATACTCAGTAGAAAAATGAATTGTCCTACAGAACAAGATTGGATAGAAGCGAAGAGAATAGTTCGTTATTTAAAGGGCACTAAGCATTTAAAGTTAAAATTAGGTTCCACAGAAAAAGATGAAAAGGATGTTCTAGTTGGATATGCGGACGCTGATTGGGCACAGGATATAGAAGATAGAAAGTCTAACAGCGGGTATTTATTCAAATTTAACGGAGGCACAATAAGTTGGGCCTGTAGAAAGCAGACGTGCGTAGCACTGTCTTCTACAGAAGCCGAGTATATCGCCCTAGCAGAGGCATGTCAGGAAGCGATATGGTTGCAAAATTTACTTAAAGATTTAAATGAAAAGCAAGTGTATCCAACTATAATATTCGAAGATAATCAAAGCTGTATCAAATTAGTAAATAAGGATAAGTACAGTAAAAGAACTAAACATGTCAGTACTAAGTATAATTTTGTAAAGGATTTAAGCGATACGGGCGTTATAAGTTATAAGTACTGTCCGACGGAAACAATGATTGCGGATATTTTAACCAAACCACTTGAGCGAATAAGATTAAGGAATTTAAGACAGCTGAGTGGTATGAATGGATAACTAATTATTGTTGAGGAGGAGTGTTGGAATGCAACAATAGTTATATGGGCTTTCTGAACGCAATCAGAGGATCACTAGACAGCGCTAGTGTCTATTGTAGTAATGTGGTATGCCTGTGTGTGCTCTATAGCTTTCCGTTTTTCTTTGGCTTTGTTTCCTGTCTTAGAGTAAACCTTTACAATTCAGTAGTCACAATTATTATTCACACGTTTTGTAATTTGCATAAAGTATTTGTTCAGATTAAATCTGTATTGGCATTACCAAGTGTAATAAAACAAGTTTTATACTGCCTATTTCCAAACATCATTCTTAACCTTTTATAGCGTGGAATTGTCGTCGCGAACGGGCACTCTTTAATGATGCTCGAGCTCCGCATGCGAGCATTACGAATGCTCGTAGGGGGGCCTCGACAGTAGCGAATTTGAGACCCTTATCTCCATCTCGTGGAACGTCGCAAGATTCGGCGGTCGCGTTCCCGAGCCTCGCGCTTTTTCTCTCCCACCCCCCTCCCTGATCAGCTCCTCGGTCAGCGATTTTCCGAGCGCGAGCCTTAGCTTACTGTACGACTTCGAGAGAGAAACACCTGTGCGAAATTCGAATAAAGTGTCCGCTCTTGTTAATCGCGTGCGCGTTATACCCCCCGGCTCGACTACTTCTCGTTCTCTCGCAACTTAACTTAATTTAAACGAAACTATTTGGGAATGCCTTCCTGCAGTGGGAAGTGCGCCACCACTTATAAATGTTGTTAGAATTTATAATTTAAAAAATTCTGCGTTAACGAGAAAAATGAGCATGGAAAAAATGCGTTTTCTTCGGTTCGGTCAGAGTATGCCTATTTTACTCCTTCCATACCGCCAAATTCTACAAACTAGACCTCAAGTCAGTTATAACTGCAAGCGATCACGGGCGCATAAATCCTAACTTATTATGTTCAATAATTAATCGTCACATATAGCGATATTGTGTTCTCCAGTTTTTTCAGTGTAGAGTTGAACAAGTTTTAAACGTGGAAATAGGAAATTTTATCTACATATTCCATTTAGAGAGAGCAAATTGTGTAAGATAATGATGCATACGGCACTACGGAGTAACGCAAATTGTTAAAGTTTGTCTTCTAGTAGAAAACTGCGTGATTATTCTCTCTGTGAACGCAATCAAAGAGAAATCTGAGAGCAGCTATGCCAGCTTTTTTCAGTAACGCACGAAATTTCTTGCGCATTTTTCCTATGGTGGGGACAGAAAAATCTGCCCTAACTATGTTTCTTTATCACAGACATGAACCACATTTATTCTACGAGACAAGATTTTAATGGCACAATCGTTAAATGTACGTGATTTGTAATTCACATTCCGTGCGAAAATGGATGAAATCGTTAGTGCGCGGGGAGTTTTGAGCGTTACGAAAAAAAAGTCGACATGCTTCTTGTCTGACATGGTATAGAAAAGGTAGATTATTTAAGTGTGTTTGAAGTGTTTCATATAAAAGAATTTAAGAAATTTTCTAAAAAATTATTAAATTGTATAAAATTTATAAAAAATTTTTAAATTTATACAAGAATTCTGAAAAATTACGTTAAAATTAAAAAAATTACTAAAATGCTTATTATTTTTGATAAAATTTAAAGATTTTTGCCTTATTAGAAAAGATAAATACCAGCTACATCCATATTTTTCTTGGCAGTTTCCACCAATAGTCTGTCCGCCGCTAGAACTTCGTCCGTTAAAAGCCTACCATAATTGATTTTATTTCCTTCAATGTAATTCATCGTGTCCACTTTGGGTACTGTTTTCTCTCCTGATCTACACGGTCTGACCTATAAACAAATGAGAGTAGTAAAAATAGATAATTTCTAAAATATCTCTAAAGATCTGTCTTTCTTTAATTTCTTACAATATAAACTTTGTTTAGAAGATTATTAAAGATAGCCGAATCTGCTCGGCTTACCGATAAGATATGCCCGTTCAGCGATCATTGTTGCTAGGCGCGCGGAGAATTCTTCAAGCGCGTCGCTCATTTATTAGCGCTTATACGAGAACTGTTTGATAAATATCCGTGTTAGGAAAAAAAACATTAAAAAAAAATTTTTTTTACTTATTTCTTTACATAATCTCCTTTGAGCTCGATACATTTAGCCCAGCGATATTTCAACATTTTTATACCGTTTAAAAAATACGATTGGTTTAACTCCTTAAAATAGGCATCTATTTCGGCGATGTCTTCTTCGTTTGATGCAAAACGCTTTCCACCAAGCCATTTTTTCATGTTTGGAAATAAGTAGAAATCGCAGGGCGCCAAATCTGAAGAATAGGATGAATGAGACAACAATTCGTAGCATAATTCAACCAGTTTTGCTATGGCAATTGCGGACGAATGAGCTGGTGCGTTATTATGGTAAAAAAGCATGTTTTTCACTAAATAAAACCATTTTTTCTTCAATTTAGCGTCGAATCCAATAAATCTGTATGGTATTGTCCTGTGATTGTCCTTCCCTTCTCCAAATAGTTGGTGAAAATGATGCCTCGCGAATCTCAAAAGAACGGTGGCCATGATCTTTCCGGCTGATAGAACCGTTTTTGCCTTCTTTGGAGCAGATTCCCCTGATTTAGTCCACTGTTTAGACTGTTCTTTTGTTTCTGGTGTGTAATGGTGAATCTATGTTTTGTCAACAGTGACGAAACGCCGCAGAAACTCTTTCGGGTTGCGCTTAAACATTTCCAAACAGTGCTTTGAAATTGTCATGCGATTCCGTTTTTGTTCCACTGTAAGCAAACGCGACACCCATCTCGCCGATAGCTTTCTTATACTCAATGTTTCGTGTAGGACATTTTGTATGCGCTCAGTTGAGATCTTTACAATATTAGCAATCTCTCTGATCTTTACCCAACGTTCTTCCGTAGTCACTTCATTGGACGACCTGAGCGCTTTTCATGAAAAATGGATGTTCGGCCACGCTTAAATTCGTTGTACCAATATCTTATGGTAGTCGTCAAAGGTACATTGTCCTTATATACGGTATGCAACTTTCTTTTAATTTCTTCACACGTCTTCCCATCCAAAACAGGAATTGAATCACAGACAAATATTGCTGTTTTTCTATGATTGCAAACAAACTCGTCAACTTTCAATTGTTATAAAAACTAAATTAACCGGTAAAGCTGTCTAAAATTTTTACTGGCGTCATTCAAAAGATGGCGTTACACGATAGTATACAGTAGAATCCCTAGAAGTAGAGAGTCTGGACATCTGTTCCTAAAATGTCGGTGATGATTATGTCAGTGTATGTACGTGAGCTTTATGTATGTGTATGTTTATCGTTGTGTGCACTTGAACGTGTTGTATGCTGTTATCGCATTGGCTAAAGAGGATTAAACAGGGATCCGTATTGGTGCTGCCATTTTAGGTGCACAATCACGTGTATCCAATCACGTGGAACCCCGAGATGTCCAGACTCTCTACTTCTAGGGACTCTAGTATACAGACTTTTTGTCAGTGGGCCCCTCAGTCATTAAACAAGGGTACTTATCAAATAGCCCTCGTAATATACAATTCTCCACATACCTCGCAGCGTCGGGCAGTCTCCAACCTGAAATGACTTATTGAATCGATGTTGATTTGACATTGAAAACATTGATCGAAAACTAAGCGAAATACTCATCGACTTCGATGGATTTATGACACACCTTTTGATGAATTATCGATTTAAGAATGATTCAATTTTGACTTGATTTCGAATACTGTTTTCTTACTGCAGCTGTATTGAATTGGGTTCCTAAAGCCTTATTTTTTAAGCTTTAATCTAAATATAATATGAATAATTGTATACGAAAATGATAGTTTCTCGAGTGTAATTAGCCGATTGTATTCAAAACTGTTATTTTCGTATGCAAAAGTTATTCGTATGAACTTGAAAATGGGTCCCACACTGAGACAGGAGAATGGTTGCAATTGCCAAAATTCAACTATAATTTATAATGATTTTTAGTGCAAACTATAAATTCATAGTTATTTTAACCATGCAAATTATAGCTGCCTGAACAATGAATTATGATTATTATAACTATAATATGCCTTAACGCAACTACCCAGAAAACATTTTGCGGGTAAACGTCCAGCAAATCACACGCAAAAAGGATTCCTACAACGCAAGCAAAACCTTATCCAACTGCGTCGTTATAGCGCTAGCAAAACACTAGCACACTTTGTGCGCAATTTCAATAAACGATATGCACGCAAAACGCTAGCACACTTTGCACGCGACCTCAATAAGCGATGTGCACGCAAAACGCTAGCATACTTTGCGCGCGATCTCAATAAGCTATACCCTGCCGAAAATGTGCTATTAAAATCGATTTAAAAAAAGTTAATTTGAATTTATCGGAATTTCTGCACCGAAAATACGGTATTTAAGACCGATTGAAAAATAAGATCCAAACCCAGATAGATTTATTAAAACAGAATACATTAATGTAAACGTAATAAATGTTTAGTTTACAAAAAAAAATATTTCTTGTATTCTTTTCGTTAAAAAAGATTTAAAAAAAGAAAAAATTTGAATTAAATATTTAATTTATGTACAAGATTAAATAACAATACAAATTGTTATTTACATGTAAAAATATAAAATTTTATGTGGAACAGCGTTTCACACACACGCTATGTTTGAAAAGAATGAGAGCGAATATTCGTCTCGAGGTTACAAAAAGCAGCTCCTAAAAGTGTCACTAAAGTATGAGCTGACGAGTTGGCGGCGATGGCGCCTAAATATAACGCCTGTGGCCGCACTCAACTCACGAGAAAATCTCCTGCGGCGTGACCGCCTAGCGGTGGCGTTAGCACTCACTTGTTAAACCCATTTCAATCTGAAATTACAGAATTTCAACTTGTTGGCAAAACTCACGCAAACCGTGTACACAGTTTACATGCATAAGACGCGCAAACTTTGCGCGTAGAAAAATGTTATCTGGGTGCAAGCAACTTACGAGCAAATATAATTATCCAATACACCAGCAAATCACATGCAAAATGGTATCCATTTGCATGTGATATGCTGGTGTATCGGACAATACATGAGCTTAACTAATTTGCGGGCAAAACTCACGCAAACCGCGTGCACAGTTTACATGCATAAGACGCGCAAAGTTTGCGCGCAAAAAATGTTATTTGGGGAGCAAACGACTAGCAATATGTTAGCCATCTGCATGTAATTTGCCAGTACATGGGACAATACATGAGCTAGCCACTTTTAAGCAATATACACGATGTAACACGTTCTACGAACAAAACGCATGCAAATCTGTTACAAAGTTCGCATACACATCGCGCGCAAAACTTGCCAGCAAGAAATGTTATCTGGGTATTGTGTATGGTTACACTGAGATAAAGAATGGTTGTAATTACCATAATTTAACTATAATTTATAGTGATTCTGAATTATAATATTCTACCTTTTATGTATAGTTACTTCTATTATGTTTATATGGTTCCTATATTGGAAGTTTAAAAAAGTTAGTTTTAATCATAGTAAATCAAAACATCTTCCACTTGATTTCATTTTCAAGGGAATTCATCAAAAAAATTATTTTACTATAGTGAAACATCAGTGAAAAATCTCATAATGCTTCGCCTTTTGTACCATTTATGTGTTTTCTTTCTTACGAGAAAAAAACGCCATAGCAGCCATCTAATGACGGTTTTGTGTACTGTTATACGCAGAGAAAAAAGTATGTAATATTTGTGACTATAATTGCATGGTTCAGAAAATAATTATATTCACTCTACGTCTAGCGCCCAAAAACTTCTTTATTTTTCCGCACCATCCGTACATGTGTTAATATAATTATACATGTGTTAATATAATTTACAATACAGCTACTTTTTTCCCCAAAAAATACAATTAATATTAATTATAACAAGAAATTTGGAATATAAAAATAAATTCAATTCAGTTGGCATCTTCAAATTAGAATTTATATAGTTATAATTGAAACAGCTACGCGTAATTGTTTATTTTTTGTAATACTCCTTACTATATTTAAAAATATAAATAATAATAAAATAGTGAATTCAAGATTGCATGATAATTGCGTGTACCGACTGTTATTGCGTCATACACGTTAAACTAAGATAACCTCGGGTAAAGATGACCATAGTTTTTCAAAATGCAAAAAACGCATTTTTATTTTTGTTATTTTTTAATAATGTTTGACATATTGACTTCACTGAATCTTAAAGTTAATAATACTATTAAACTTAAGAAAAAAACACTTATTAGAAATCAAATATTGACAAAATATTATAACATATGCATTGGCCATCTTACTTAAATTTTAAGGAAAAGATGGCCATAGTATTATGGGACAATTGGCTATACAGGATTCATGTTAAAAATGAATGTAATATTTTCTAAAGTAATAAATAAAACTTATAATTTTATATATTTAATACAAACACACACACACGCACGCACGCACACGCACACGCGCACACGCACACGCACACGCACACGCACACACACACTGTGACGGTGGAACTTGTGTTGTTACATAAGCCGCGAAGCTCGACCACGAGGAGCGACACGGATGCTACGTCCTTCCTTCAGCTCGGGAGCAGGCGCGATTTCGTTGGCGCGAAAGTGCGTGTAATCGTCTTTGTACCTTTCTTACAATGGTAAATAATTTTAAGTAAGCATCAGGAAAATCTAAGAGAGAATTAGTGGCTGCAAGAAACATTCTTGTACAATTTTGACATCTCGTCCGTTCAAAGAGAAAGCAAGAAACCGAGGATTACCACCGAGAGATTGACAAGGCACCCGGAATCGGGGGCTGACAATATCTAGAATATTCCGCGGAATTCGGAGGATTATGCAACACGGTAACTGCATAAAAAAACGCTAACTTAGCCGTAATATAACTAATGGGCGCCAGGCGTGAATTATCGCGCCACGTAAACTTCGATAACCGCAGGAAAATCTTGATACGCGTCCGCCTGTTCCTCACTCAGTATCTGGCAGAGAGGTGCGACTTCGTTTATGCATTTTGAAACCAGGATTACTTCGGGAAAACGCAATAACTAGTACAAGTTTAACAGACAATAATTAGAATATATTATAGTGAGAATTGGATATTTAACACAGATATGATACAAAATTCTCCTTACGTATAAAATACCTATAACATATAGGATAAGAGACACTTGAAATTTGGCTTCAACCTTTGACGCAGTTAACAATTACCGGTAACATTGATTCCACGGCAAAATTCTAACATCTCGCGGTATTCAATATACAGATCCTCGCGTTCTCACAACTTGCGTCTGTTTATCAAAGTAAACGAAAGTCCCGACGATTTGCGGCTCAATATATGGCGTCATATATGTACGAGGTGTGTTCAAAAAGTATCGCGAATTTTGTGTTTTTTCAAAAATTATTTATTTATTCATGAATATCTATTTTGTCCCCTTCAAAGTAATCCCCATGAGATATTATACACTTGTGCCAACGGTTTTTCCAATCTTCGAAGCACTTCAAAAAATCATTTTTTTTTTATCTTGTTCAGCTCCTCCTTCGATGCCGTCTTTATCTCGTCAAGCGTAGCGTAACGTCGTCCTTTCATGGGCCTCTTCAGTTTAGGGAACAAGAAAAAGTCACAGGGGGCCAGATCTGGGGAATACGGTGGTTGCGGCATCATTAGTGTGTTGTTTTTGGCCAAAATGTCGCGCACAAGCAACGATGTGTGAGCAGGGGCGTTTGGTACGAATTTCGCGGCGACCCGTCTCATGCCCAAATCATTGATAAAAATCGAATGGCACGAGCCAATCGATATGTTTAGGTCCTCAGCAACTTCTCTAACGGTGA
This sequence comes from Solenopsis invicta, assembly GCF_016802725.1. Lineage (NCBI taxonomy): Eukaryota > Metazoa > Arthropoda > Insecta > Hymenoptera > Formicidae > Solenopsis > Solenopsis invicta. The sequence continues at coordinate 11,721,478 of NC_052679.1, forward strand.
TTCGACGATTGGCCAATACCATTTTCTCCACTTCATTAATTTTTTCGTCTGTTGTTGAAGTGCTCGGGCGTCCGGCACGCTCTTCGTCGTTCACATCTTCTCGGCCGTCTGAGAACATTTTGTACCACCGATAAACGTTGCTTCGGTCCAAGGTAGCTTCTCCGTATGCCACAGTCAACATTCGGAATGCATCCGCGCACTTAATTTCGTTTTTCACACAAAATTTGATACAGGTTCTTTGATCCATTTTTTTGAATAGGTAAAAATCGAAGACGATCCAAAACACGTGCAAGCAAAGCAGCTGTCAACAATTAAGTGAACATTCAAAATGGCCGAGCTTGTCGGCATAAGTGAGAGACATGAGTACCAACATAACGCCACAAAAAGATCGAAATTCGAATATACGTAACCCGCGAAAATTCAAAATTCGCGATACTTTTTGAACACACCTCGTATACACAATACTAACGGACACTCAATATTAACGGATTTCTTTTGGTGGTGATTCCACGGAGTCTTGCGGAGACGACAATAAAACGGTAGCTATAATCTCACTAAAACCGGGCCCTGAAATTCTTGCTTATGCAAAATTCTACGCAACAAAATAACATTTTTTTTGTGTCATCCATTTATTATTACAACTGTTTCAACTATAGAACATTCAGCAATACATTAGTCACAGTATACAAGTCAAATAGAATACACAACTTATATCATAACACTGTATAATACCTAGGCATAGTAGCGATCCAGCGGATATGCCACGCGTAAGTACAGTTAATAAAATTATAAAACTATGCATTGTTAATTCAGTAAGTCTGAAGTAAAGTAACTTCCTCTTAAGTTTTTGTGCCAATCTCCTATCTCGCATAAAGCTAATAATGAAGCTGTTCGGATGGTCTTCCAGCTTGTCTCTATATCTTAGACCAGAGCTCACAACGATCTGCACATTTCGGGCCGATTCCTGAAGCGACGCTCAATTACTGTAAAATTTACAGTATAAAATATTTTAATTCTGAGCCATATATTTTATTTTCTTTGATTTTTTAGTGGACTAGGTCTACTGGGAAAACCACATAAAAAAAAAACGCATCAATAATAGTACCTCATGGGTGATGTGGAAAGCTATGTACAGTAATTAGAATTTAGACAATAGCTTTCCACATTACCCTTGAGATACTTTAGTAGAAGGGTATATATTCAACATACTTCTGAGATGGGGACGCCTCTGAGGCCACAGCCCTCGGCGCGCGATCGGCAGCTCGGTCGACGAGCCTCGAGAGGTAGTGGGGGGGGGGGGCGCCAGTGGGCGTCGCTTCAAGAATCGGCCCGAAATGTGCAGATCGTTGCGAGCTTTGTCTTAGACAGTACTCCTTGATAGCTTCTTTGACAGTTATCTTCAAACGCAGTTCTTATTATAATCAAAATCAACATTTATTTGACTTATAACTTTGCGGTATTACATTATAGGCATTAGGACTGTGATCTTATAACAAGAACCAGCAGTTATTTCTCTATATTATATTGTAGGCATTAAACATATATGTAATCTTGTAATCAAAGTCAACATTTATTTGTCTTGAAACTTCACAGCATTATATTGTAAGTATTTTAACAGTTTATTTTAACAAAATATATGATTTTGTAACAAAATACTTTGTGCTAAAAAAAAGTAAAATAAATTTTTTTACAATGATAGTAAGAAAGCCTTCTTTGGTCGCAGCTAGGTCTTAGTGCTTATATTTATTTCTGTAATTTTATACACTTCCCCAAGTTCAACCAGAATGTGCGCCGAATTAATTTTTGGTCGTAACACATCATGTCAAATAAGAATTAGTAATATCACTATTTATATTTAATTATATTAATTTAATATAATAATTGATGCTGATTTGCATCTATATACCCATTCCCCCCTGAAAAAACTGTAAGAAATTTATTGCGAAAAATAACACCCCACCCAGGGTTCGAACCTGGCACCTCCGGAATCTTACCACCGGTCCCGGTGTCTTACCACCTCGACCACTGGGGTATAGTGATATTTCTCGCAATATTCGTATATGAGTGACAACGCATTTGAGGCGCGTGATTCAAATTACAAATATGTTATTGGACCGATAGTGTAACAACACAATGATAATAAGAAAGCCTTCTTTGGTCGCAGCTAGGTATTAAATTAATTAATTTAATATAAATAGTGATATTACTAATTCTTATTCAACATGCTGTGTTACAACCAAAAATTAATTCGGCGCACATTCTGGTTGAATTCGGAGAAGTATATAGAATCACACAAATAAATATAAGCACTAAGACCTAGCTGCGACCAAAGAAGGCTTTCTTACTACCATTGTGTTGTTACACTATCGGTCCAATAACATATTTGTAATTAAAATTTTTTAAATTTATTTTGGTTAACCATATTCACTATTTTTTCTCTTTTACCGATTATGCAGTGTGTCACATTTTTATAAATCACGTCCTAAGTAATAAATATTTCATTATTTTGAGTCTAGAATCTATTAAACAACACTTTAACAAATATAATCATTCAATTTTGAATATAAAATATTGATTATTGACAAAGTTATTCAATAAAATAAAAATAAGTGCGATATTAGCCTCTTCTTCTCTATTAATTGTTTGTATTCTATTTCTCTCTTATCTCTACCCATGTTATTACACTTTACCTCTCTCGTAATCGGCGTTATGCTCTCCAGTTTATCGAGTAATACCGGATCAGTCACTTCAATAGCTTTCTTCATATAATCGTCCGTCAAAGATGTACTTGCAACTTTTCGAAAAGATTTTTTTCGATCTAGTAGTTTTTCATCTCTTTTATTGTCGTTTTTATTATTTTTCTTATTCTCCGAATCGTTTAAAATCAGTTCATCTTGATAAGCAAATGCTTTGCCGGCTAGTAAATTTTTCAGTTCAATAACTTTTTTGTTGATATTGGAGATGAGTTTGTCTCGAGCATAATCGGCTGCAAACTGAAAAAAAGATAATACATGTACGAGACAAGTAAAATTTTTCTGGTATTGCTGAAGATAGCAGGAGGGCTGAGAGACAATCAAATAATTTAATTAATCATTTAGTGACTAAATTTTATTCGCTCGTGTGTTGAAGTACATTCTTGGATTTGTGTAATGGATAAGGCGCAACCTTTTTAAAGCACATTATTGTTGTTGCCGATAAATGAAATATTATTTGAAGATGATAGTTTATTGATACGCAAGAAATTAGCAAATTTAACGTTTTCCTAAAAAATTTACCATGAGATTAAAATATGATTCAACAAAGAAACAATAATAAGTCATATCGAACTGACGAAATTAAAACATAACATTACAAAAGCAAAAACGGACAGGATATGTATACGCATTTACAGATAGAAACGGATAGGATGCATATACGCATTTGCAGACAGAAACGAACAGGATGTGTATGTATTCAATTGCAGACAAAAACAGATAGGATACGTATGTATCTAATTGCAGTCAGAAATGGACAGGATGCGTATACGCATTTGCAGACAAAAACAGACAGGGTGCGTGTGTATCCAATTGCAGATAAAAACGGATAGGATACGTATGTATCCAATTGCAGTCAAAAACGAACAGGATGTGTATACACATTTGCTGACAGAAATGGATAGAACTTGCAGTTGTCTCTCCGTTTTTAAAGACAGAAACTGATAGATTGGAAAATATATTCTATCAGTTTCTGTACTTAATTACAAATTAAGAAACGCGTAGTAAAGCAGACAGGTACAAATAGGATATGTTTTCTGTCCGTTACTATCCGTAATTTTTACTAGGGTAGTGCCAGCATTGTTAGGTTTGGGATGAGCATGTGAAAGCTTTTTTCTTTCTCGCAAAAAAAAAATAAAAGGTAACAGCAGCACGAGGTCATCAAATCAACTTTTACAATGCATAATTTTATACAAGCTATATTTCCTATAATATCATATAATATCCTATAATATATTATAATATCCTATACCTATTTTATAATATCCTATAATATTTTATAATATCCTATAATATTCTATAATATCTTATTTCTTACAAAACTTGTGCGTGCGTGCGTGCGTGCGTGTGTGCGTATGCGTGTGCGTATACGTGTGTGTGCGTGTGTGTATATAAACATAAATGTTTGTACATAAAAGATTTACATACATTATATATACAGGGTGATTCAGAATAACCTTATGTCTTTGAAGAGACATATTCCTGAGGTTATTCTAAAACAACTTTTTTTTTGTCAAAAACTTGTCCGAACCATAGCTTTAAATAATAAAAGAAAATAGTTATCCAATAACCGGGCGCGTATAGCAGTGAGGCAGGGCCGGCGCAACTCACCGTTCGATACCGGGCGATTACGTGAGGTGATCGCAGTGATAAACTGACAGCTAGAACACTGCTTTTCTTTCCTTCCTTCTTTCTCTCACTCTCTCTCCCGCTCTTTCAAAGCCTCTATCCCATTCCCATTTTCATTAGTGTAACAAACTGCCTTTTCGCGCCCCCCTCGGACTGTCCACCGTTCCAGACTGCCCGGCCGAGCAACCGCCGGACAGCGAGAAACCGGCGCACAGCGTCAACAAAAACTTCAAAACCGGCGTAGCGCGCGTATACGCATTCGCGCGTTGAGAGATCTCCGCGCGCACGCGCTCCATGAAGCGACCAAAGTGGCGGTCGCTACCGATCTCGAGCGGTAGGGATTCCCCTTCCGTAACCGCACTGTTCCGTACCCCCGCACCATTCCTGCCCACGAGATTCGGCTATATAAGCGCCGCCGCTCCGATAGCCAGGGCTTCTTTTCCCGTCCGTCTTCCGTCCGAGAAAGAAGTACACCCTGAACGCTAGTCGGAGTTAAGAGAACTTAGCTTCCGTCAAGTGATCTTGACAACTAGCCATCCGCTTCCCAGACCGCCGGTTCACGGGCTCAAGTCCACCTTGGGCTCCACCAGGAGATCCTGCTAGCCGGCACTTTCCCGATCCGCTGTCCTGTTATGGCATCGACTCACGACTCGGAGTGTGGAGCTCCGCGCCTCCACCAAGTGATCTTGGCGTGAGTCGATTGCCACCGCCGTATAACATCGCGGTACTAACCGCAGCCCGTCGCGATCGGATTCGAGGTAAAGTACGGCCGTACCGCGCGCGCGACGTCTTCAGCCGTGGCCGCGGTCTTCGGCAAGGCCACGGCACTAGCACGTCAACAGGGATTCCGAATTCCGAGAAGCTCGGCTCGGAATCCCTCACTTGTAAATAAACACCGCCAGTAAATAACGCGTTTAAATCCGACCGTTCCGATCACCGCGTTCGACTTTCCGCCTTTGTTCGTCCGCGCGTTCTGATTTTCCGTTTGTCCGTCCGCGCATAAATATAAGCCTTTGTTACGTCCGTCCGAGCGTCATCATCATTCGTCCGTCCGTGCGCCGCGTCCAGAACGCTGCTATCTTGTACCGCACCGTCTAAGCAAAATAAAGAGTATTTTATCTACCATCCACGACGTCTAGTTCTCTTGGCGACCTCATCCGCGTCCTCGTCCCCCGAACTCACGTCGCCCCGTGCACGGAAAAATCAGGTCGTTACATTCTATTCTTATTTATTTATCAATTTATACACTAACACTAAAATAATGCTAGAATTAAAAACGATATTTAATTATTTGACGTCTCGTTTTTAATAATTTTGTACGTGTAAAAAAATATTTTTTTTTTAGTCAAAAATACCATATTTAAAATGCGTGATTGAAAAATAAAAATGCAGAGTGCGAAAGAAAGAGACGAGACTGATCAAATTTGAACGTGTATACTCACTTATCACCCTGCACAGCAATCAGCCTTTATTGTCACGAAGACAAAATATCCATATTAAACTCGAGATTTTTCTCTTTTTTTTTTAAATGACATCATTTGTCACATACCCTGCAATTATTCTCTTAATCAAAAAATATTAATTTATACAAATTACTATCGTCAATTACCATTAGTCACTACGTAATCGCCCGTATCGAACGATGACTTGCGCCGGCCCTATCTCACTGCTATACGCGCCCGGTTATTGGATAACTATTTCTTTTTATTATTTAAAAACTATAGTTCGGACAAGTTTTTGACAAAGAAAAATTGTTTTAGAATAACCTCAGGAATATGTCTCTTCAAAGACATAAGGTTATTCTGAATCACCCTGTATATATACTTATATAAGGTGTACTCGTATCTTAAAAAGCGCCCACTAATTATATAGCATTATTCCTTGCTAAAACTGAGTCGAAACCCACGTAGTACATAACAGTTTCAAATACGTTTTTAAAACGTATCCATAGTTTCATAACAGTAAAGAACCTTTAAAAAACGTTTAAATAGAAACGTTTTAAAACCGTAGTTTAAGAAACGTATTTTTTACGTTTCTTCTTAACTGTAAAAACGTAACAAGGTGAGACGAGTGTCATCGACATTGTAAAGTCACTGATTTCGCGATCGAATGCGGGTGACGCCGCGGCGAGCTAATTGGAATAGCGTTCTTCTGTAGTTGTCTAGTATTTGCGTGTAGTATTGTAAAGTCTGTTAGAGTCACAATTTCCGCTGCCGCATCATTGTTCGCCCGATCCCGCTGCACAGTGGTCTAAATCTCGAAAAAGTTGGCCAAAAATAGAAAGAGGTTTTAGATTTAAAAAACAAAAAAAACACATAAGCGTTTTCGAGGTCGCTAATAACGAATTTGATAAGAAAATTTCAAAATTCAAAATGGCGAATCTAAATGGCAGAACATTTTATTAAAAATTGTTCGGAATTTTATATAAATTTGTGTATTCATGATTGCTAAATACATTTATAGGATTACAATTGCAAAATTAAGAACAGTGTATGTATGGTTGATTTTTATTTCAAAAATTTCGCAGAAAAATATAATAAAATTTAATTAAAAAAACAATTATCAAGATTGAAAAAAAAGATTAAAACGGTTAAAAATATGTAAAGAAAAGATTTATAAAAGAGATTAAAGATAAAAAAAATTTTTTTAAATTTTAGAGAAGTTCAATTTTAAAGAAATCAGTCACAATCACTATCGGAATCATTATCATCTTTAAAATCAAAATTGGAATCATAATTGTCGCAAGTTTCTACAGAATTTTCAGACTCATTAAGGAAAAGTTAAGCTCTCAGGCCTCCAATGATAACTTTTTCTTTTTTTAAGGGTCATTTGTCTCATACTCATAATTAACGGATCCGAAGATACCAATAAAACACATCTGCCATTGTGTTTTTGCGTAAATTTTTTTTGGAAAATCTTTCACAATATTTTTTTATATCCTTATTTTTCTGGGCATCTTCGGATAATTAACCAATTGGCAATACGACTGATTAAATTATTTGAGCTTCATGTATTAAAACTTTGTGAACTGGAGTGCAGACCATTTTATATTATAAATACGCGATCCTAAAATACAGATATAATGTAGTATTAAATATAAACAGATTTTTCTCTCAGAATAAGCATTATTTAATTGTGAAATAAAAAAAATTATTTATACAATTTAATATTTTTGAGGAATGTTATTTGAATGATTAATTGCAAAAATTTATGAAAATTCAACAATACAGTACAATAAGACGGTATATATATTCCCGGTATATATATTCAAATTATCTTAACAATAAAAAATCGACGTTTACTATTTATTTTTCAAAAGCAGATAGTCCCCAACCCTTCTGCATGCCTGTGCGTCGCACCTAACCTAAGAGCCTAAGAGCAGGCTCGACATCGTTAAAAATTTACAACGACAGAGGCAGAAATGGACAGAATTTTCTTCAAAATTTTATTAAAAAACATCTTAAGCTATATGCTCAATATGACACCTTTGCAGCTCTTCTTGGCGTGATAACTTTTACGGTGATTTACGATAAAAGTTTTTATAAGAGAGGCAATTGTACAGGTAGGACTTTGACATGATTTTTATTCATGCCGAGTATACATTCATAAAAAAACAATATACGTAAATATTCTACATATCTTCGTTAATACCCTCCATCAAACAGAATTCAGAAAAAACATTCCAATAAAATGTTATACGGACTTGAAGAACGTCAAATTTCGTATTTCGGACGCACTCAGCGTGATTCATGTGTTGTGAGAACGGTCACTTTGAACTAATGTAGCACCGCAGGTATTGTCACTTTCCCTTTGGAATAACTAGAAGCAGTGACCTCTCTACAAGATTCTATGATACTAAATTCATAATTATGACTTTCATTTTTTGCATTTTTGGCCACTTTTTTCGAGATCTATACCACTTAGCGTAATTTTCTATTTTCCGGTATTAGCGCCTGTATCGCCACAGCTAAGCCGTCGTTGTATCGTAAGTCTGTGTGATTGTATGTGTGAGTTTCGTGTATGTTTCCGGGTGGAATTTTGCTTAGGAGCGGTAATACTTCCCAGCAAACACAGAAAATAATGGTTACATAACTTGTGTGTGTCACGTTATATAACAAATTTTTATATTCTTGCAATATTATAGTTATGTAAAATTGAATTGTTGATATTACAACACCATACAGTACAACAACTTATAACAGTCATATAACTGCCATTTATTAGGTTTATATAACAAACATTTTATTTTAGTGATATAATTGTTATAAAACTGAATTATTAATACAACTGTTGTATAACAAATATAATGCAACTGTTATGTAACTATTATTTTTCTTATGAATGGGAAATTACAACTAACATGGATATTACATGTAACGCACATGTTATATTGCGTGTTACTTCCGATTTTATTCTATTAACATTGCTATTATGCAACTGTGTTTGCTGGGTTGTGAGAGAATTGCGAGATTCTTCGTCTAGCGTGAGTTATTTCGCGATATTTAATTATTGACGTGTGCACCTTTTCTCACGGCGACCGTATCGCTGAAATTATTGAACCTTTCCACTTGTAATTGTTGCACGGCATTGCCCGATAAGTGAGCCGCTCCGCGTAACATCCCGCGATTTTGTAATGCATACCGCACGCCGGCAAATCACGTACGGCATCTTGTATCTTACTAACCCAAAAATTTCGAAATATACGTTGTTACATTTTTATTGTTAATTTTCGCCTAATCATTGTGTGATTCTTCCTTGCTTTCTTAATCACTACCTGCTCGCACCAAATCTCCCCTGCGCCTCTACCGACTTAGTTGCCAGCTTGCCGTACCGTCGACGTTCACGGTGATTAATGTCGATAATCGTGTGTAAGAATTAACGGTTAAAGAAGAGTGGTACGCTCTTTCGTGCCTAGCACCCAATTTTGTCGCATAAATAATTGCAAGAGACAACTGTCGCGGAGTAGATCTACACTGTGAACGAACAACAAAAAATTGTGTTAGGTGCATAAAGGCAGGGAAGGAACAGTGGGGAGAGGGGACCCTCACAGCGCCGACTAGATTGGACAGAGGACCCTCTCCACTGTTGAAGAGATACGCCTTGGGCGGAATCAGGGTAGTTGCCCGACTGATTTGTCTGGGTCTTGGGATGCGGGAGTGCAAACCAAAGGCTCTTTTAGGGGCCCGTCGCACCTCTGGCACCTCGGTTCGGGCGATTGAGACTTGACTTCGGTCGAGTCTCGGTCGCTAACTCCGGAGGAGAGTCTCCGCTCTCGGGCGGAAACTTGTTTGGGTTAGGACGAATCGCGGTGCATGCTAGTTCAATCCCATGATCCGTCCCAAGCTCAGACGCCGGAAAAAGTTGGATTTTAGTGGGTATGCTGGCCAAGTCTAGGTCGGAGAGTCCCACATACCCCGCGTCCTGTCCCCACAGGCGCGAGGACCTATAAAGGCGTTTCCCAAATTTGAAAAAAAGATGCATAAAAGCAGCCGTCACAATATATATATATATATATATATATATATATATATATATATGACCGTGTTTATATGACAGGCTCCTGTTATAAGACGAAATTAACCGCTATGAGATTGCACGAGAGTTGTTCCTCGGTATAAGTCTTATGGTGGCCCTAAAAAGGGCCGTTTGAGAACGCCTGTTAGCGCTCTTTATGGTGTTGAGAACGCAGCTTACGCGTTCGCCTTTTCGTACTCACGCTGGTGACGTGGAATGTGTAGAGGGCTCTACACGTTTTGCGTTGTCGCGCCTGTCCGCCGGCGAGTAGCGAGACTCCCGGCGATGGCGTGATGGTGCTGCGATATGGCGGGAATCCCGTGGACGTCGCTCGGTGGTATGGCGACTCCTTGAGTAACTTCGCCGTACCCGGTTACGATGTCTGCAGGGAAGCTCCGATCCAGGCGCGTTCTTTTGTGACTCGTGAGTGAAAGAAGTCATAGCTGAACCTGGCGGCTGCGACGGGCTGTCCGCAGCTTGTGTGGCGACGTTGGCAGTAGAAGTTGGTTCGCACTGGGTGCCGACGTCTCGTTCGACGGTTCTCACTCGCTGTCCGTTGAATCCGCCTCAACTTGAATGCCTTGATGAACCCTTGGAGGCCTCTCGGTTTGCGTGGCGGTGTCGTAAGGCGTCGCTTGTCCAAAGACAGTAATGGAGAACGTGGCCTCGGTATTCCTCTGAACCTTGGGGACATGTAGCGCCAGATGCGTCCATCCTCGGCTGCCAGGGAAACCCTCGGTGACCGGGTGAAAGAAGGAGGCAATAGCGTCAGTGGAATTAATTTTCACGGCGGCGGCTCCGGATTTGCTGCAGCGGTTGCGGATCTTTGTCGATGTTCCTTTCTCATGGGAAGAAGGAAATCGAAAATGCGTTTTTACTCCACGAGTTTATTTAACGCCTCATGATCTGGGAAAAGTGATTTTCTCTTGTTGTGGCGTGCCTTATATTCATTCTTTGCAGGATTTTAAACGCGAATAACTCTTTGTTTTTGGCCACTTGTTTTTGCCTCCAAGAATCTGTATCACGCACGGTGCGCGTGCTGTTTTTGGGGATGCGTATGGCATAATTTTCATCAATTACCTGCAGAAGGGAAGAACAGTTACGGGAGAGTTTTATGCAGCGTTATTGGAAAAACTGAACGACGAAATAAAGAAAAAAACGGCCCCATATGACAAAGAAAAAAGTTCAGTACTATCACGATACCGCACCGTCACACACGTTAAGGTCCTCATCACAGCCATTTGAATGTTTCCAATTGTCCCAAAATGATTTCTTTTTAGGACAGATTTGATGAGAAGAAACAAAAATAAACCGCACAAGGCCATGTCTAGGCTGTAGGGTGGTTGTGGAAGCGTTGGAATGTTATTAGTAGCCAAAAACTCCTTCACCGTTAACGCAGTGTGGCTCGACATTTTGATCCGATATCGTTGTTAAGGGATGTCCAGAACGTCGTTCGTCTTCGACGTTTTTGCGTCCATCCTCGAAGGCTTTATGCCATCGGAAAACTTGAGTAGGGGACAGAGCTTTTTTTGCATTGACTTGCCGTAACATTTCAAGTGTTTCCGTGCCCGTTTTTCCGAGTTTTACACAAAACTTTATCGCGTACCGTTGTTCAAGTGTACATTGCATTTTGGTGCATGCATAAATGAAACAGCACCTTATTTAAAAAGCAATCTACACTCTGCGCAAACTCAGAGACGGCTCACTCTAATTTAACCGTTTACCTGACATTCTCCATCATCCGCCCAAGCCGACACATTCGTCTCCCAACGCTTCTGGCAGTCGAAAAAAAACATTCTCATTACTTTCCGGACAAACTATGTATATATTGTGACGTGGTAGATTTTCTGCTTCGCTACTTTGTCCCTCCGCCTACGCGGAACACAACGGTGCGCATACGACCGGGCCAGGCTCCACTCAGCGAGAAAGCGAGATCTCCGGCGGGATTGTATCGCGTGCATTATTTCATTTTATTTATTCGCGACTTATTTTCATGTCAAATCGGGCACCTTGACAAACATCGCTGAAAAGCAGCATCAACGAGGGATGTCGATTACAGCGAGAGGACACGGGAGCAATCGTCCAAGACCGGCACATCTGGAACCGTCGACGAAAAATCGAACGCGGCAGAGCACAACGGAAAATAGGCGCGCCAATCATAGTAGCCGATGCCTAGAGTATTTCCGTTGGTTGGGTTAGATTAGATAACGTGATTAGTGGTGTTCGGTCGGGTTTGTGTGCAACTGGGCCTCACCCGGCTGGCCAGGATGTGCTCTTTCCCGGCGATTCCCAGGACCGGAGGACAAGGAGGAGTGAAGCTGTGTCATCAAGTTGATCCTCCTACAATTCGTGTAAAGCCACGCATAAAGCTGACCGCGTCGACCCGCTCGTGTTCTGAGGTGGAGACATTGGTGTTAGTGTGCAAGTGCGTGGCGATTGAACGCACTCTTTTTGGTGATTACTGGGCAATCCACCTCAAGCACGAGACGCTGTCAAACCATTCAGCTCTCGACTGCCGCGTTTCACGATATCTGTCCCGCCATGGAAACTTGCGGACGATCGGCTTCCTGAGAAGACGCAAAGCCTTCGCGTACGTGCGCGAGTCGTGCCGCGGTCCTGATCGCACAGCCCGGCCGTTGGGTATATCGGTGCATTGTAGTACAGATTGTTTTGATAATTTTGTTTTCAGTTATAACAACTGCATTGTCGCCAACGTGTACATTTTATTGCGTTCCTCTTGAATTAATAAAATTTTATTAGCGGAGGCTCGACTATCGTGATCTCGCCGCGTCGTTCTAAACGCGCCCTATTGGCTGTTGTATTTCGCGTGCAATTAACCTCCGTAATATTCGCTTAAGTGTAGCCGTCGCGCAATTTAGATTAAGTTGACGTCCCTTCTATTTTCTTACGCCAACATTTTGCGTAATTCTTTTTTCGGTCGTTCCTGTGCATCCGTTTCATTCTTTTGTTTGTACGTCATTTACATTACTTACTACAATATATTTTATGCCTGCTTGTTACATTGGCCAGACTTTTCTTAATTTCTTGCCTACCTGCCTCCTTCCGTATGAGAGCCGCTATGCCCCTATTTTCACATTTTCGCCCCTCTACCAGTTAGAGGAGCTAACTGGCAGAGTGCGAGAAACGATTTCGCGTTTTCGCTTAAAGTCTGTTTGTGAATTATCGCGTCTTGGAATTAATTTCTGTTTAGTGTTGAATATCGAACCCAGTGATGCAACCGATAATCACGACTTGTGCTCAGCTTGGTGATATAGCAACAATTTGGATACCGGAGCTCTTTGTCGCTTTCGCGCGTGTTCGCGTCAAATCTTTTGCCTCCTCTGATCGCGTATTTCGCCGTAGCTCTCCGGCGACTTAGAAAATACGTGACAATATATACATATAGATGTATACATATAGATATATATGGTACATATAGATATGTGTGTGTGTGTGTGTGTGTGTGTGTGTGTATGTGTGTGTGTGTGTGTGTGTGCGAGTGCGCGTGTGCATGTGCGTGCGCGCGCGCGCGCGCGTGCCTGCGTGTGTGTGTGTGTGTGTGTGTGTGTGTGTGTGTGTGTGTGAATATATATATATATATATATATATATATATATATATATATACTTGACACCAAAATTAAGGGATCACTTATTCTGAGTCCGAAAAATAGGCGTAATTCAAGAGGGGGTAGCTTTGTCAAAAACGATCGTAAAAAAATTTAGAAAAAGCATTTTAAAGCTTGAAATCTTTAGTTTTGAGATCGATAAATTATTAGACGATTTACAAATTGTTTACAAAGTTACGCGCATTCAAATGGGGATGCGTCAAATCTTAAAATTTTTTACAAACTTTGCAAAGCTCCACGACGCAAAAGGGTACCCTCGTAACAAGGGTACATGTGAAGTTGGTCATATAAATTTTACTATACAACATAAAAAATATTTTTTAATAATTTCGTGTTGATTGGTATATTATTTTTATGTAAATCACCATGATGATTTCCTAACACCATCAACTTTGATAGTCGATTTTACACCTTTAATGTTAACCATTGCAGATAAAAAAAAATACATGTGTATTACTTTTGTCTACTCTACAAATGTACAAAATTTCAATGAAATCGGCGAGTCACGCAAAGGTAGGTCTACTTGTGAGTTAGGCAACACTGAAGCAAAAATGGCCTCTTTTGCTTCAATGTTGAACAATTCAGTGAATAATAATCGTACAACGCTCAACAAAAACGCAAATTAAAGATAAAGATTCACGCTTTTAAATGCTGTACACTGCATTTTTGTGGAATTTTTATTTCATACCGTGTCGCTTCGCAAAGTTTGTAAAAAATATCCGACAAATGTTAAAATATTATAAAAATTTTGTCAAACATCGTGAAATGAAAATCGCACACAAATGCAGTTTACATCATTTGAAAGCGTGGATCTTTACCTTTAATTTGCACTTTTGTTGAGCTGTGTACGATTTTTTTCACTGAGTTAGGCAACACTGAAAAAAAATGGCTCCTTTTTCAATGTTAAATAAATCAGTGAATAAAAATTGCATAATGCTCAACAAGTACGCAAATTAAAGATAAAAATTCACGTTTTCGAACGCTGCAAACTACATTTGTATACGATTTTTAATTCACGTTAAATAAACTCGCAAAATTTGTAATAAATTTTGCTGCATTTTTATTTTTATCCCTAAAAAATCAGTATATGTTTTTAAAGTCGATATTAAAAGTGAATGTAGAAACATTAATCTGTAAAATGTGTTTTGAAACATTTGTTTTATCATTTTTGTTGATTTATCATGTTACACTTTCTTTCGGAGAGTAACTGTTGGTGATCCTTTAATTTTGCTGTTGAACGCTCACTTAATCTTTGCTGAAATTAATATTTGAACTTTGTGAAAAACAAATTATAAAACTATCTTCCAAGACTAATTTTAAAGGGCAAAACCTTTCAATTATTTTAGTTGATTTTTCTCGAAGATTTTTTTACACTAGGAAATAAAGTAAGAAATTTAAAAAAGATTTTTAAAAATCAAAAGTTTTCCAAATTTAAACAAATTTAGGAAGTTGCTAATTTTTTGCCATTTAAATTAACATGAAATCAAAAGTTGAAAAACCCTTTAAAAAGATTTAGTAAGCAAGAAATAATCCACAAAATTTTTAATGTTTTAATGCATTATGAAAAATTTATTTT
Source organism: Solenopsis invicta (assembly GCF_016802725.1). Taxonomy (NCBI): domain Eukaryota; kingdom Metazoa; phylum Arthropoda; class Insecta; order Hymenoptera; family Formicidae; genus Solenopsis; species Solenopsis invicta. The sequence goes on from NC_052679.1 coordinate 11,736,578, forward strand.
GCAAATTTTTAATTTTTAAAATTTTTTTGAACTTCTTCCTTTATTTCCTAGTGTAAAAGAATCTTCGAGAAAAATCAACCCAGATAAAAGAAACCTTTAAATCATTTTAAAAGTTTCGCCCTTTAAAATAAGCCCTGGAAGATCGTTTTATAATTTTTTTTTTTTACAAAGTTTAAATATCGACTTCAGGAAAGATTAAGAAGCGTACAACAGCAAAATTAAAGGATCATCAACAGTTACTCTCCAAAAAAAGAGTTTAACATGTGTAACAAAACGCCTCCCCCCCCACCTCGCACGCACTGCAACTCCGCTCCGTACACCCGAGCACCTCGGCAGCGAGAACCACGTGCGCGCACCAGCTAACTTCTCCATCATGCGGCAGCACGCGCTGTCTGTGGCGTTCCGCAACGTCCCCACGCCGAGCCAGCCGACCAAGCGCACGGATTGGTTTGTCCAGCCCAGGGGGTACAAACTCCTATTCTAGATAGGAGACATATATACAGTAGTGCCATCTGTCTCTGGACTCGGATGTAGTTGAACTAAAATAGATCACGTGATACGGAGTGGGAGTACGCGCCAGCCCAAAGAATATCTCATTATTTTTTGACGCCAACCGAGCAAGTCTCAGCAAGTCAAAGCAAACCCAAGTGAGTGAGAGTGAGCAAGAACGAGCAATAAAAACAAGGGTAATTATCAATATAATTATCTATCATTTTTTGGCACCAATTCAAAGAATATCTCCTTATTTTTTGGCGCCAACCGAGCAAGTCTCATCAAGTCTAAACAAATCCAAGTGAGTGAGAGTGAGCAAGAACAGGCAATAAAATCAAGGGTAATTATCAATATAATTATTTATCATTTTTATCACTAACGGGTAGTAATAACAATAATAATAACAGTAGAAGCAATAATAGTATATTAATTTAGTGCTCAATCTAACCTAGTTTATCTCTATTTTCTTTGACTATTTTCTTTGATATTTAACTAAATATTTATCTTATATTTATGTTATATCTACTTATAATTTGTTTTATATCTTTATAATTATAACTAATTTAATTATAATAGATCTATAATTAACATGTAATAATAATATTAGTATATACTTATATATATTTAAGTTGCATATTTTGCATGTTAATGGTTACATGATTAGTTTATTAATAAAATATATTAAATTTTCTTACAGTTAACAAAAATGGTGTGGAAATGTTGCGTGCCGGGATGCACATCATCAGCAAGAGTCCCGAGTCATAAGCTTCCCACCCAACATATTAAAATGCAGGCTTGGTTAAAAACAATCGGATTAGACAACTTGATAAGTAAGTAATTGCTTGAATAAATTATGTTAAATATTTTTTTGTATTTTAAAATTTAAACAATTTTTTATGTTACAGATGCACCGAAAAATGTCACAGCTAAATTAAGAATTTGTACTTTACATTTCCCCGAAGAGATGATAAAACCATATGGGCAGAAGCGATGTCTCAAAGACAATGCAATGCCAATATTGTTTTTAAATGTAAATGTGGCAGATGATGCCAATATCAGTTTTACTGATAATGGTACTATTGCTACATTGCAACCTTTGGATGATGTTGAAGACAATTCTGATTTTATGCCAGTAGCATCAACGTCAACAGCCGAAGAAGTACAACTTATTGATAAAATAAAATACACGAACATCACTAAAGACATTGTTCCAAGAAGAATCACCCAGCTTCGAGCCAAAGTACGACGCTATAGAAAACTGCTGTCCAAAAGGAACAAAACCATTTCCAAATATAAAGAAAAGGGAAAGGATATACGTCGTCGCAGAACTTGGGAAGATGTTACTGCGAATTTGTCCGGCGTTCAAAAAACATTCTTTGAGATGATTTCTCGTAATTTTTCTCATGCACCAGAGGTATGCTCATTAATTAATAAAAAGTTATTCCTGGGAAAAATTTTTTTATTTATATGATCATGCACAGATAGCATAGAGATTTAAAAAGAAATAAAAAAAAAGAATTCTGATATCAATTCAGAATTTATTCTGAGATGCAAACAAAAATTTTTTTTGTTTTTTTTTGTATCTCAAAATAAATTCTAAATTGATGGCATAAGCTTAAATTCTTTTTTAATTCTCTGTACTATCTGGGCATATAATTAAATAGGAAATATATATAATTAATTATTTTAATATATATGGGCAAATGTTATATCTATAATTATATATTATATTAATATACAATAATATATGATTAGATATAACATTTGCCCATATATATTAAAAAATTTTTTTCCGGGTTATACAAGAGGTTAAAAAGGTAGTATTTTTCGTACATATATATCTTTTTATATAAATTAGTTTTATTTTTAAATGTTATTTATAATATATTTGTTTAATATATATGCTTAAAGTAGTGCTTTATATATGTATAACAGTATTTTACATATAGTAGTTGCTTTATATATTTATAATTTATAATTTTTAGATAAATATTTATAAATATATTTTTTTTTAATGTATTCGTACATTTGTTATATATTCATAACATGTTTAATGTTATATATGTAGGAGCCAATTATCCCCGCAAGAAATATAAAAATAGATACAATAATATAATCAAATTATATTTTTTTAGTATATACTTGTAATAGTGAAAATTTTATTCCGGCATGTTTATTTACATGTATAAAATTCATTGTAGTACACTGCATGCATGCTTATATGTGCTTATAAATTTTTCTTTAGCAATTTAGTAAGCAATGTAATTAAGTGCTTCATCTATCATTAAGTACATCACATACTAACAAGGAAACACAGGGAAGTGTCCGCCTCAGATTAAAACGAGTTTTTAATATGTTGTAGTACAGATAAAAATAAGGGACACGTATTTTTTTATACGTGCCCATACGCACTTTAAGGGGGTGAAACACCTCTTTGAAAAAAATCGGTTTTTTTCTTTCGAAGCGTATGCCGTCGAAATTATAAGAGATAGAAAAAAATGTTTTAAATAAAAGTTGAATGGCTCGAAGAGTAATTTATAAGAGCGGAAAAAAAAAATTTTTTTTTAATTCTTTTTAATACTTTCCCCCACCACTTACTTATTTTTTTCAAAATTTTTATTTTTTTTATAAGCAAAATAAAGCTTATTTTATTACGAATTCAACGGTATATGATAAAGTTACAATACAACATTCCCATTTTCCAAAAATAATTAAAAACCTCTCTATACGTACGGTACGCGCACCCGTCCGCGCGTTCGTGCGCTACGGAAGTGACTCCCTCCGATTTCGACGTGCCTTTAATATGTTGTACAGATTAAAATAAGGGACACGTATTTTTTACACATGTCCTAATACACTTTTAAGGGTAAAACACCCCTTTGAAGAAAATCGGGTTTTTTCTTTCGAAACGTGTATCGTCGAAACTATAAGAGATAAAGAAAAATGTTCTCAATAAAAGTTGAATGCATGTTTTTCTCGCATAAGATGACAAAAACATTTCGAGGACAGTGTTTAATATGAAAACGCAGACATTGAGAAAAACATTTACTACAAAATAAAACGACACTACACTAAAGAATAACAACAATTACGGTGTTGTAAGACATTAATTTCTTGTTTAGAAAATAATATGTAATTAATATAAGTTAAACATTTATTTACTGGTCTACATGATTTGACTAGAATAGTTGTTTTCTTCAATATTTTACAGATAAGGAGACTTGGATTACACAAAATTATTACTCACACATTCCATATCTTCACTATTTAACGCCAGCACATCAACTAACAACAAGAGAACTAACATAAAACTAATTAAAAAATTAGTTAGAAATTTCATCTTTTATACTGCATTTATACAATTCAATTAAAGTGTTTATTAAATTCCATTAGTGTAGAAATATGCATAACCACGCTACTGGTGCGTGCACTTAGGGTCATTTCCTATCTTGAAATAGAATGTTTACGTCTCGGCTGTATTGACATGTATAGATTCAAGAGCTACGTATGTAAGGAAATGACCCAAAGTGCACGCGCCAGTTACGCACCGTTAATTCCATTAGTGTAGAAATATGCATAACCACGCACAGCGTGGTTATGCATATTTCTACACTAATGGAATTTAATAAATACTTTAATTGAATTGTATAAACGCAGTATAAAAAATGAAATTTCTAACTAATTTTTTAATTAGTTTTATGTTAGTTCTTTTGTTGTTAGTTGATGAGCTGGCGTTAGATAGTGAAGATATGGAATGTGTAAGTAATAATTTTTTGTAATCCAAGTCTCCTTATCTATAAAATGTTGAAGAAAACAACTATTCTAGTCGAATCATGTAGACCAGTAAATAAATGTTTAACTTATATTAATTACATATTATTTTCTAAACAAGAAATTAATGTCTTACAACACCGTAATTGTTGTTATTTTTTAGTGTAGTGTCGTTTTATTTTGTAGTAAATATTTTTTTCAATGTCTGCATTTTCATGTTAGACACAGACTGTCCTCGAAATGTTTTTGTCATCTTATGCGAGAAAAACATGCATTCAACTTTCATTGAGAACATTTTTCTTTATCTCTTATAGTTTCGACGATACACGTTTCGAAAGAAAAAACCCGATTTTCTTCAAAGGGGTGTTTCACCCTTAAAAGTGTATTAGGACACGTGTAAAAAATACGTGTCCCTTATTTTAAACTGTACAACATATTAAAGGCATGTCGAAATCGGAGGGAGTCACTTCCGTAGTGCACAAACGCGCGGACGGGTGCGCGTACCGTGTGTGTAGAGAGGTTTTTAATTATTTTTGGAAAATGGGAATGTTGTATCGTAACTTTATCATATACCGTTGAATTCGTAATAAAATAAGCTTTATTTTGATTATAAAAAAAATAAAAATTTTGAAAAGAAATAGGTAAGTGGTGGGGGAAAGTATTTAAAAAAATTAAAAAAAGAAAATTTTTTTCCGCTGTTATAAATTACTCTTCGAGCCATTCAACTTTCATTTAAAACATTTTTTTCTATCTCTTATAATTTCGACGGCATACGCTTCGAAAGAAAAAAACCGATTTTCTTCAAAGGGGTGTTTCACCCGCTTAAAGTGCGTATGGGCACGTATAAAAAAATACGTGTCCCTTATTTTTATCTGTACTACAACATATTAAAAACTTGTTTTAATCTGAGGCGGACACTTCTCTGTGTTTCCTTGTAAGTATATTGTAAGTATTATTTCAGGTAATATTCCAGAATTTTGAAGGATTCTGTACATATAGAATGTATTTAAAAAGAATAAAAGAAGATTTGTTGTATTTGATAATACAACAAATTTCTTTTATTTATGCTTTTATTTTTAGGAAAATAAGGCTCTCAATGCCTCTAGGAAAGCAAGGTTCTCATTTGTCCCATCAATATTAATATCATTGAATGACAAATGTGATAACAAAAAAAGTAATAATTACTTCGTGGAAGAAATGCAAACGGTACGGATGTCAGGCGACATTCAGAAATCCGTTATGCTAGAAGAAGTAAGTTTCACTGTAACTGTAACTTGGTTTTTTTTTTCTTGCTATCGGTGTTTTGTATCTCCTCGATTTCTATTGTCAATCTGTTTTCATGTTAACAAATTTTGTTATATATTTGTGATATTCCGTCATCTTATATAATACCTTGCATGAAATTTTGATATGCCTTTTGCTGGCACAATTTATTAACTTTGAAATTTGTTCAAATAATATATTCATGCTTGAGTGGAGATAAAATTAGAAAAAATAAATATTACAAATATGAAATATTTTTAATTTTATAATATGTTAACACACTATTCCATTATGTAATTATAACCTTTTATTTCTTTACGTGATTTTTCAGCACATTTTTTTGAGAAAATTCTGTCTACGCATGCATGAATATTAATATTTTTAGTGTAGAAGAAACCACATCTGATTGCTAATTATAATTTGTTAATATAAAGATATACCGAAAACTGAAACTTTGGAATTTTATTTATACAATATATATATGTGTGTATACACACACACACACACACACACACACACACACACACACACACACACATTCTTATTTCTGATTAGTTAATTATACGTAATGTTGTATTTGTCTTACTTTCATAGAATGCTTTTTGCTAATCTATTTATTGAAATAAACTTTTTCATGTCATATACTGCTTGAAATAATTTTTGTTATTGTACATTCATGTATTAATCAGTATTTTGCCTCTGGTATGGTTTTGCATGAAATAATATGCTTCTTGTTGTTTTATATATTTATTGCATTAGATTATACTAATCATGATATATACACATTTTTGGTTAACACAATTTGGCAGAAATGTTATGCATGTGTATAATGTGTATTACATTTATAGAAGACAAATATTTTTCTAATATTTGTGTTCATGCATATATTTTTACTTTACAATATATTCTAGGGACGTCGATACGAAAATAAAGAAAAAGCTTTAGCTCTAACTTTATACAAAACGATGGGAAAGCGTGGCTATAATTGCTTACGAAATGTTTTTCAACACATCCCGTCAATACAAACATTACAGTTGGTACTTCAAAAGATTCCTTTAACTCTTGGATTAAACCCTTTGATTTTGCGACATTTGGAAAATATATCCAAAAAAATGACAATTAAAAATAAAGTTTGTATCTTAATATGGGACGAAGTATCTATACAATCTAATGTCATGTACGATGTGCGAAGGGATATTATATATGGCTATGAAGATTGGGGCAACAATCGCACAAGCAAAGTCGCAGATCATGCTTTGGTATTTATGTTGCGTGGATTAAATACGGGGTGGAAAATGCCAATATCCTACAACTTTTGCTCGAAAACGACAAATACAGCCCAACTAATTAGATGTATCAAAGAACACGTACATAAAATAAGCAAAGCAGGTTTCCACATAATTGCAACAGTCTGTGACCAAGGAGCTACAAATACAGCCGCTATTAAACACTTATTATTACAAACAGATATGAAACGGAATTTAGAAAAAAGAACACAAGGTAAATAATTTATATTAATGGTATTTCTATGCACATTACGTATAAATATATTTTTTAAATTATTATTTACAGCTCAAACTTTTGAAGTTGGAAATGTAGAGATTGTTCCTTTATACGATCCTCCTCATCTTATTAAAGGAATAAGAAACAATTTCTTAACCAAAAATCTAGCGATTAGCTGCAACAGTTTTCAACGTGTAGCATCGTGGGATATCGTGAAGACAGCATGGATAATAGATAAGAAGATAAATATAATACGTCCACAGTTAAAAAAAATAACGCAAGAACATATTATTGAGGACAAAATTAAAAAAATGCGTGTTAAGTATGCAACGCAAGTGCTGAGTGGAACGGTTGCGAGCTGCATTGAGATACTTACAAGATCAAGATGTAAGTTTTATTTAATATAGATATATATCTTAAGCATCATAATAAGATGAATCTGTTCACATCAATAATTTGTTTTTTGTAGGTGCCGTGCAGATTGATAATAATGAGGTAAAAATTGATATGGAAGAAGGAATCGCAACAGCAGAGGTAGTAAATTTTTTTAATGATTTATTTGACTCCGTGAACAGTAGTGAGGTGAGGTAAAAGACAATGATTTGCGATCTCCAGTGGTAGAGGACAGTGTACATCATGTGTTTTGGACGAATGCAAAAGGTATGCTCAGAAATTTGTCTTACGTTGACAAAGTAACACGCGAACTTATAAAATCAGTGCCTAGTTTAAAAAATTGGTTATTAACTATAGACGGTTTCGAAAAAATCTGGAAAATAATTCATTCTAAGTACGAATTTACATCTTTTAAAACGCGTTATTGTAATCAGGATCCAATTGAGAACTTTTTCGGTCAAATTAGAAGTCATGCGGTTCGTAATACAAATCCAACACCTAAACAATTTGAAGATTCTTTCATTACACTTCTAGTGAGTAACATGAAATCGGTATTTATTGTTGGCGGTAATTGTGAAGCTAGCCAAGATTCCTTTATGTTATTTTCCCTGGAAAAGTATTTGGAAGATAATCTTTCAAATGTTGAAGTTAGTGATGATAAAGAACCACATGAAATGTTTACTACTGTTGTTGTTAGCGAAGAATCAAGTACGGAATTTTTACCAAATTATTTAGATGAAGTTATTACCGTCATTGTCAAAGAACTTAATTATTGTGAAGAATGTAATTATAGTTTAAAAAGTAATGAATTTTCAGTATTTGCAAAACAAATAGTAAGAAGGATTATTAAATTGTTAGACACGCGATCTCATCGTCGTAATATTTTAAAAGTATTATTAGAGCATTTTGAAACTTGGAATGTAGATACAAATTGGCATATGTGTATAGAGCATCATTATAATATATTTAAAGTCACAGTACGCGTAATTTCAATTAAAACATTAATATGGTGTAAAAAAAATTCATTGATATCAAACAACGATTTGGATTCTGAATTACATGTCAAGGGTATTATGGAAATAAGGAAAGCGCGCGAAATATATAAGTATAAAAAAATATATATATTAAAGAAGAGACATTTAGGTAAAAAAAAAAAAAGTATTATGTATAAAAGATTGTTACTGTAAGTGTGAAGTGTGAATGGACAGTTTAATGAATGGTGTAGGTAGGATTCTTCTATTCTGGATCATCTGTCCTGAAGAAGTCATGTTTTCTCAAAAGGAAGACATGCCTTCAGGTCGGAGGAGGTGGAGATGAGATCAGAAGATCGGCGTCTTATCGAAAGAGAGACAAGTCGCATCTGAGAAGAAATTTAGGAGTGTGTATGATGAAAATCTACTTTTGCCCTAAGAGGTGAGGTATTATTCGAACTGAGAATATCTTCCTCGGTGGAGTTAGATTACCCTGCAATGAATTGCGTTGTATCAAAATATTATATTTGTTTTATGAGTGAAAAATAGTATGTACGAGGTGTGTTCAAAAAGTATCGCGAATTTTGAATTTTCGCGGGTTACGTATATTCGAATTTCGATCTTTTTGTGGCGTTATGTTGGTACTCATGTCTCTCACTTATGCCGACAAGCTCGGCCATTTTGAATGTTCACTTAATTGTTGACAGCTGCTTTGCTTGCACGTGTTTTGGATCGTCTTCGATTTTTACCTATTCAAAAAAATGAATCAAAGAACCTGTATCAAATTTTGTGTGAAAAACGAAATTAAGTGCGCGGATGCATTCCGAATGTTGACTGTGGCATACGGAGAAGCTACCTTGGACCGAAGCAACGTTTATCGGTGGTACAAAATGTTCTCAGAAGGGCGAGAAGATGTGAACGACGAAGAGCGTGCCGGACGCCCGAGCACTTCAACAACAGACGAAAAAATTAATGAAGTGGAGAAAATGGTATTGGCCAATCGTCGAATCACCGTTAGAGAAGTTGCTGAGGACCTAAACATATCGATTGGCTCGTGCCATTCGATTTTTATCAATGATTTGGGCATGAGACGGGTCGCCGCGAAATTCGTACCAAACGCCCCTGCTCACACATCGTTGCTTGTGCGCGACTTTTTGGCCAAAAACAACACACTAATGATGCCGCAGCCACCGTATTCCCCAGATCTGGCCCCTTGTGACTTTTTCTTGTTCCCTAAACTGAAGAGGCCCATGAAAGGACGACGTTACGCTACGCTTGACGAGATAAAGACGGCATCGAAGGAGGAGCTGAACAAGATAAAAAAAAATGATTTTTTGAAGTGCTTCGAAGATTGGAAAAACCGTTGGCACAAGTGTATAATATCTCATGGGGATTACTTTGAAGGGGACAAAATAGATATTCATGAATAAATAAATAATTTTTGAAAAAACACAAAATTCGCGATACTTTTTGAACACACCTCGTATGTTTTTAAATGTATTGTAAAGTATTTTTAAGTTGATGTGTGTGTATGTATGCATATATATATATATTTTTTTTTTTTTTTTTTAATGCATTGTCAAATATTGTTCAATGTATGTTGTTGTATGTATGTATGTATGTCGATGTATGTTATGTATATGCTTTATTTGTATTAATTATTTTTTGTTATGCGTGAATGATGATGTATAAGATTTGATATTAATTGTTAAGTATTGTTCAATGTATATATGTATGTATGTATGTATGTACGTATGTCAATGTATGTTAAACATTATTTGTATTAATTATTTTTTGTTATGCGTGAATGGTGATGTATAAGATTTGATATTAATTGTTAAGTATTGTTCAATGTATGTATGTATGTATATATGTATGTACGTATGTCAATGTATGTTAAACATTATTTGTATTAATTATTTTTTGTTATGCGTGAATGGTGATGTATGAGATCGATGCCGTGGTGCATTTAAAGTGCTTTGCATCATATTTTTTAACCACACCGGATATTTAATATTTCTATATCCGACAGTCCGCAGTCTGCTAAGTGGGACGGGAAAATATGTTGCATTGCATTTTTTTAATATACCCAATCAACGGGGTATACAAAAAAAAATATGTTAATGTTGTACATTCTTGAGTGATGTTAATAATTTCTGTTATTTTCATTATTTAAAATTGTGCAGAAAAATAACTTACAAAAGTGTCTTCTGGCTCCTTATTAAGTCTGAACACTTTTGTATAGGGTGTTTCTCAATGCAATTTAAATAATATTAATAACAACAAAATTTAATACAATCACTCAAGAATTTAGGTTATAGTATATGCTATATGCATATAGCTATGTGCGCGCGCGCGCATAGATTTCTATATGGCGGCTACTCCCCACTATTGGTCACGTGACCCATTTTAGTTCACTGTCTCCGGGTCCAGAGCCAGGCGGCGTTGAAGAAGTCGTCCCCTCTGTTTCCAAGAGGGGAGTCTGTACCCCCTGGTCCAGCCGCGCGTTCGGATATATAAGTCGGCAGTGGAAACACCGAGTCAGATCTTCCCGGTCCACCAAACCTGCCTAGTCGAGCATCCTCGACGCTCCCTACCTCCTCGAGGACGAGCCTACTCGCCTCTTTTGCCACACTCTCGACGAGAATCCTCGTCGTTTCCAGCAGCCGAGAATTCTCGGCTAGACCGAAAGCCTCTCCCCGGTGAGCATCTTCGCCGTAACCAGTCACGACGAGTATCCTCGTCAAGTCCTTAGGCCAGGCATACCTGACCAGACGTTCCGCAGGGGTCCGTGCTAGGCCCCCTGCTTTGGAACGCTGCATACGACAAGGTGCTCCGTGTGGCCCTCCCCCCTGGCTGCCACGTCGTTGGTTACGCGGACGACACGTTCGTGGTAGCCCGGGGAGCCTCCTGGGTGATGGCGATTGCCATGGGCAATTGGGCGGTGAACTGCGTCGTCGGCTCCATCAAGAGCCTGGGCTTGAGGGTGGCCCCGGAGAAGACGGAAGCCATCTTTTTCCATAATGGCTCTTCCCGAGTACCGCCCCGGGCTTTCGTCCGGGTGGACGGCACCCGAATCCGAGTGGGAGCAACCCTCAAATACCTGGGGTTGCAATTGGATGGTCGCTGGGCCTTTGTCAAACACTTTGACAAATTGGCCCAGCGATTGGGCAAAACGGCCTTCTGGGGTTGATGCCCAACCTCCGAGGTCCGGGAGTAGGTGCGAGGCGCGCATACGCCTACGCGGCCATGGCCGGGGCCCTGTACAGTGCTCCGGTATGGTTCCGCGAGGCGCTGGCCAGCCGCCGCATAAGAGACGTGCTGCACGCCGTGCAGCGGCGGCTGGATCGTGCGCGCCTATCGCACCGCCCCCAGCGCGGCGACCTTGGGATTGGCGGGGCTCCCCCCGGCGGAATTCACGGCCGACGCCCTGGCATGGTCATATGCCAGGGCGAAGGCCGTCCGCCTGCAGGGGGGAGTGGTTACCCCCAGAGTCGCCGCGCTATTGCGAGAAAGGGCTCGCCGGCGGGCCATAAGGTCTTGGCGGGAGAGTCTCGCCAATGACCCGCCGGCGGCGGGATCTCGGATCTTGGAGGCCGTCCTACCCCACTTGGACGAATGGGTGGACCGCCCTTGGGGCGGTTTGTCCTACCGGACAACACAGGTGCTCACCGGGCATGGCTGCTTTGGTGAGTACCTGTGCAGAATAAGGAAGGAGCCGACGACGCAGTGCCACCATTGCGACGCCGAAAGGGATTCCGCGCAGCACACGCTGGAACTCTGTCCAGCGTGGGAGGAGCTGCGCGGAGTCCTACAAAGAGAAATCGACGACGATCTCTCCTTGCGGGCCATCATTAGCCAGATGGTCCGCAGGGAGAGCGCTTGGGTCGCGGTCTCCTCCTTCTGCGATCAAGTTATGCGGCAGAAGGAGGAGGCCGAGACCATCAGAGAGAGGAGGCCGGAGGGACGTATGCCCCCCGGCGAGAATAACGACAGGGGCGGCGGGGACGGGGACATGACCCACCTTGGCTCCCCCCCCGACCGCCCCGAAGAAGAAGGCCCGCTCCCCGCCCCTCGGGCCGTAGTGGCCCGTCTGCCAAAAGACGGCGGGGGTGCGGGCGATCAGTTGCCGTCGCCCCCTCCCTTCCCGCAATTAGGGAGGAGGAAGAGAGCGACGGCGGCGATGATGTAGAAAGGGGGCGACCCTCCTCCCCAGCGGCTGCCGGCCCCGCCTTCGGGACGCGCAGTCGCGGGAGGAGGGGGGCCCCTCGTAATAACAATGGTGAACCCGGCGAGGCAGACCCAACCTGACGGTCCGGGGGGGACGACTCTGCGACGTAACGCGGAGCCGTACCCCCCCCCTCTGCCACGCCGGGGAGAGGGGTAGAGGGAGAATTCTCCTTCTCCCCCCCCAGGGTAGTCAGGAGGACCGCGCCGCCGTTAGTGCGGCGCGAAGAGGCCCGGAGTTACGGCGGGGGCCGGATACCCCGGGCTTTACCCCCAAACCACCAGGGGAAGAGGCGGGGGTGGGCTGGTGTCTCCTCCCCCGACCTAGGGCTGATCAGACCTACGAGCCCTGCCGGGTGCGCCCACGTTAGGGCGCACCCGGCGTGACGAATCGGCCAAGGCCGACCGGGTCCGGGGGGCTCCGGAAGTATGCTGCACGCGTTCCCGGAGCCCCCTAGCCATGGACCAGGGCAGGACACCCGGAGAGGTTTTAGTGGGTATGTCCCCGTCGACACGTCGTCGGCGGGGAAGAGCCCCACATAACCACCAGGCCTCCCCCGGGGTCTGGGGTATGCGGTAACGCATTTCCTCTCCGTTATCAAAAAAAAAGGCATACCTGACCAATCCGCCTCGTCTTCAAGCATCCTCGAGGAAATCACACCCGGGAAGCCTCCTCGACACCGACCAGTAACCCTAAACATCGCCAGGGCATCCGCGGTCTGACGATACTCATTTGCATGAGGCAGATCGGGCGAACCGCGGAAGCGCCCGCACATCGCAGCGTCCTCGACCAATCCGCGTCGCCGCGCTTACGGCCGCATCCACACCGATATCCACGCGTTCCGCGGCTCCCCGATACCCTCCGGATACCGAATCCGTTTAACTCCGAAAACATCGATACCTGCAGCAATATCCATCTAGCCAAAGCTCAGGCCAATTATATTTCGGTGTAATATACCGATGATTACCCCGACATTTTGTTTACCGCTAGATTAAATTCGTTCTTTCTCGCGTCCGATCGTTAGGCGCTGGTATCGTCACGCACAATAACGATAAGTTCTGTTTATAGTTTTGCGTTTCACAACCATTACCATCTCTTTTTGTGTGCGTTTGCCCGTTCCGAGACATTTCGTTTCATTCCAGTTCGTTACATTTTGCTTCATGTACCAACTGTATGTACTTTCCTTAAGTTTATCTTCAATAAATCTATTGTATTTATTTTCTACAAATCCGAATGCGATTATTTCTCCGAACCCGGCAATCCGGCGAGCTTATCCGTACCCCCCCCCCCCCCGTTTCTCCCGAAAATCCGAACTCCGCCCGAAAATCACCAGCGTTACACATGATAAATCAGAAAAATGATAAATCAAATGTTTCAAAACGCATTTTACAGATTAATGTTTCTACATTCACTTTTAATATCAAATTTGAAAACATACTGATTTTTTACGTATAAAAATAAAAATGCAACAAAATTTATTACGAATTTTGCGAGTTTATTTGACGTAAATTAAAAATCGCACAAATGCAGTTTGCAGCGTGAATTTTATCTTTAATTTGCGTACTTGTTAAGCGATGTACCATTTTTGTTTTAGTGTTGCCTAACTCACAATCAGTGAAAGAAAATCGTACAAAGCTCAACAAAAACGCAAATTAAAACTAAAAATCCACGCTTTTGAATGCGGTAAACCGCATTTGCGTGCAATGTTTATTTCGCATCGTGGAGCTTTGCAAAGTTTGTAAAAAATTTTAAGATTTGACACATCCCTATTTAAATGCGCGTAACTTCGTAAACAATGTGTAAGTCGTTTAATGATTTATCAATCTTAAAATTAGAGATTTCAAGCTTTAAAATGCTTTTTTAAAATTTTTTTACGATCATTTCTAACAAAGTTACACTGTCTTGAATTACGCTTATTTTTCGGAGTCAGAATAAGTGATCCTTTAATTTTGCTGTCGAGTGTATATACAGGTTGTGAAAAAAGTGTGAAAACCCTTAAATATTTCCGTTCCCTTGCATTTCACAAAAAAATGTTTCAAACAAAAGTTTTAGTGTTTTAAAAGATTTATTTACTGATTTTATCAGTTTGACCTTGGGTGGCGTCGCCAAGGAAAGATCGAAATCACATTAACTTTTTTAAATAGAACACTTTATTTTTGATTTTAGAATCTATAAGTTGGTGTCAAGACCTTTCTAAAACACTACAAGAAAGTTTATTTTCGTTGAGTACTTTCCGAGTTGTGAGGCTTGAAATCTACAGTGTACTGTAACTTTCAAGGGTCACATCTCGGAAAATTCTTAACAAAAATAAACTTTCTTGTAGTGTTTTGCAAAAGTCTCAAAATAAGCTACAAGAATATGCAATAAAAGATACAATATTAGAGTATCGGTAGTTTCCTAATTAAAAGGTATTGGTACATTCTTAACATTCTATATCTTTTATTGCATTTTTTTGTAGTCAATTTCAAGAGCTTTCCAAAACACTAAAAATAAGTTTATTTTTTTTAAGGACTTTTTGAGTTATGACGTTTGAAAGTTACAGTACACCGTAGGTTTCAAGCCTCACAACTCGGAAAGTACTCAACAAAAATAATTAAAACTTTGTTGTGGTGTTTTGGAAAGGTCTTGACACCAGCTATTAGATTCTGGAATCAAAAATAGGGTGTTTTATTTAAAAAAGTTAATGTGATTTTGATCTGACCTTGACAACGCCATCCAAGGTCAAAGTGATAAAATCATTTGTTGGGTTATAGTGAGAGAATCTCCGATAGATGCGTATGAAAATAAGATAGGTTTATTACAAACAGGCGAAGGTGTGTGTCGTCTGGCGGCTTACAGCAGAAGAAGGAGTACGCGGGAAGAACAGCGCGCCATGAGACATGAACATAGGGTATAAATCTAGTCAGATCGGAACTCGCATCACATAAATGTACTAGATCTACCAACCTCTTATAAACGAACTAACTAAAATCAAGTACGCAAAACTCTACATTTCCCCACCTGCGTGGAATGGTATAATTTTATAAAATAGCCGACATATATAAACACAAACTTTATCATTTTCTCTTTGGAACAATTAATATAGATTCAGTTCTTCACAACTCCACACAAGTTTTTCTTTGGTTACAGCTTTGGTCAAAAAATCCGCTTTCATTAAATTAGTATTAACATAAGATACATAAACACGCTCCTCGGCAATCTCATCTTTAATGTATTGTGACTTTAGTAAAACATGGCGTAATCTACGTGATGACCTCGCGTCTTTGAGTACGTCTATCGCCGATTGACTATCGCTTGCTATACACACAGGTAGTTTATAAAGTGTTTCGAAGCCAAGCTCCGATAATAATCCTATTAACCATTTTACATTTTTAATTACATCGTTAATCGCAAACAATTCTGCCTCACACGTAGAATCCGCTACACATTTCTGTTTACGACAGTTCCACATTATAAGCGATTTTTCTAATTGAATGACGCCACCCGAGAAAGATTTTATTTTAGTTCCATTTCCCCAATTCGCATCATTACTCGCGTTCAATCTGTCTTGTTCTCGACTATAACGGAGCTTATAATTCAAAGTGCTTGATAAGTAACGTAAAATTCTTTTGGCCATTACATAGTGACGCTTCTCTGGCCGTGCATTGAATTGTGATAAGTAATTTGTCGCGAATGTAATGTCTGGCCTAGATCTGTTTTACTAGGATAGATACTTAAATAGAGTAATTCTCCTATTATCTCTTGGTAGCCTTTTGGCTCAACAATATCATCAGGTGAATCAGGCTCTTTATCCTGTCCTGGTACTATCGGCGTACTTACTGGTTTACAATGTAACATACCGTATTTTTCTAGCGATGTTTTAATATACCTCTCTTGAGTTATCGTTATTTCTTTTTCGGTCTCTTTAATTTCCATGCCTAAAAATATACCTTTATTTATGGTTTTGTTAAGTTTAAATATTTTACATGTATTTTCTACAAGCATGTCACCTGCCTTTGTGTTGTTATCAATAATAGATAAATCGTCGACATAGACGCTCACGCATAGGAATATATTACCTCTGTTATGTATGAAAATACAATTATCGCTGGCTAATTGTTTAAGGCCTAAATTTAACAATTCTTTACGGAGTCGTTTAAACCAATTGCGCCCAGATTGTAGCAATCCATATATACTTTTTTGCAATCTACATATTTTATCAAGACCAATTGTTTTTTCAAATCCTGGGAGTGCCGTCATATATACAGTTTCGTCAATGGATCCGTACAGATACGTTGTCTTTACATCATAGAATCTCACACGCATATCTCGTTTAGCTGCAACACTCAACAGCAATCTCCATGCCTCAATTGTTACTACGAGGAAGTATGACTCTTCATAATCTTTATATTTTATTTGATTAAATCCTGCTGCCACTAATCGCGCCTTATATTTTTTAGTTTTATTTTCAGGATCATTTTTAATAGAATAGACCCATTTACTTTTTATAACTTTTACCCCTGGTATTTTGTCAACAACTTCCCATACATTATGATAATTCAATGACTCTATTTCATCTTTCATGGCTTTATACCACTCTCTACTTTCCTTTGCATCTTTAAAGTTACTAGGTACTATTTCAGTACTTGTTTCGTTAGCCTCAAAAATATTACTATCGTTTCTAGGTACATTACTTTTATCAGCGATTCGCTTAGATCTACGGACACCATGTTCCAATAGTTTTGCCTCACGATCGCGTTGTTGCTCAGATAAACGAGATTGCATTACCGCTTTCGTTGTCACTTCTGGCCTTCCCCTTCGTTTTTCGTTTACGTCTATATTTTGAGGTAGCTCATCTACGACATCTATTATATCTAAATCGTAGTCGGATCTCGCATCTACATCATGCTCATGTATTGCATCTATGTCCTCAACTAATTCTTCATTTGTTTCTTTAAATAATGACTCAACATCAAAATTCTTAAATTGTTCATCAAATGATTCTTTAGTTTTAAGTAGTGTATAACCCATAGTATTTTCATAAAACTTGGCTGTTCGTTCTTCGACTATCTTTTGATTTTTAATATCGTAGATCCGCTACGACTTCTAGCGTATCCTACCATTATTCCAATTTCACCTCTTGGTTCTAACTTATCACGATGCTGTTTAGGCACATAAAAAAAATGCAACGCAACCAAATACTTTCAAGTGTTCTAATGATGGCTTATGGCCAAAAAATGATTCAAACGGAGTACTATCTTTCCCTTTTCTAGGAGTTATATTCGATACGTGACACGCTGTTGCCACTGCTTCTCCCCAAAATTCAGAAGGCAATTTACTATCGTTTAGTATGATGCGTGCTCTGTCTAATAAAACGCGATTCGCTCTTTCCACTTTTCCGTTGTTCTGGATTAAACGGTACTGTTTTTTGATGACTAATCTCTGATTCATTTAAGTACTTGCGAAAATTCTCGTTGATAAATTCTCGGCCATTATCGGTCCTAATACTTTTAATTTTAGTTTCTAGTCTATTTTCAAATTTTTTCTGGAATTCCATAAAATGATCGAATGCTTCACTTTTATGTTTAAGAAAGTATACGAAATACATGCGCGAATAATCGTCTACTATCACTAACATATATCGAGAACCTTTAATTGAATTCGTTGGCATAGGCTCGCATAAATCAAGATATATTAACTCTAATGGTTTCTTTGTAACTTTATATTCTATTATTTTATGTGGCTTTTGTATTAATTTTGACATACTACACGACTCGCATTCGACTTCATTTTTTGGAATATTATGCGCATTTTCAACGAGTTATTCTTTAACTAGTCTGTTAGTATATTTAGAACTTAAGTGCGCCAATCGCTTGTGCCATAGCATTTCGTTACTCATGTTCCCTGTATTCTCTGTGCCCATGAAACACACGTCATTTGTAGTTTTGCCTTTTATAATATACTTTGATCCGTCTTTAATCCCTTTACCTACAATTTTTCTATCGCTATCGTAAATTAATGCTAACTCATTACCGAAAGTTATTTAATAGCCTATTTCATCTAATTATCTTACGGAAAGCAAATTATTTCTTAATTCCGGTACGTACAGAGTATCTTTCAGACATACATTGGCGCCATATTTATCATCAATTTCGAATCTACTATTGATTGAGCCTATTCCTCCTGATTTCGTTACATTTCCTTTACCGGTCAATAGAACATTACCATTTATGTGTTTAAAATCAATTACAAATTTTTCTTTTATCATATGGTTGCTACAACCGCTATCTAGGATCCAACTTACTATGTAACTGTCGCCGTCGCTCGCACACTCTTTGTCGCATACCTCGAACGCGTAGTCGTCGGTGGCTTCGTTGGCTTTCTCACTTTTATCGTTGCGTTCCTCCTGACGACTATGTTGCGAACGGCCCTAAGATTGAGTGTCACTGCGCTGATTCGTGCGCCCTTTGTCTGGTTGATCTTTCTTGTCGCCATCATCGTTGGATCTTCGGTGCCAGCACACCTTCGCCACGTGTCCTGGTTTTTTGCATACGTGGCACTTTTTCATACCGTAACGCTTTTCTTTTCTTGTTGCGTAAACCGCATCGTTGCTTTTCTTTTGAGTGTTTACCTCTCTTTCTTCCTCTCGTAAATCCTCTAATACGTCGTCGAGCCTCTTGTCTCGTTGCGTCTTAAGTGTGTTCCTTATTCGACTGAATTTGCCATTCAATCCTCTCATGACGTAGTACACGAGCTCGCGATCTGTGATGTTCACGTTCAATCCTTTGCACTTCGATGCTAGGCCTCGTGCACGTGTCACGTTGTCTGCTGCTGTTTCCTTGTCTTCCATTGTGATGCTACGTAACTCGACTGTGGCATCGATTTTTGAGTCTTCGAGACGTCCAACGTAGGTTTCCTTTATTTTCAGGCATAGTTGCCTTGCGTGGAATTCATCTGCGAACTACATTGCCTGGTCGTCGGACAAGGTTAGCTTTATGATGGACACGACGTCGTCGTTATCGCTGTCCCATCTCTCACGGTCTTTGTCGTTTACAAATCGATCGGTCGTGAGAACGTATCTAACCTTTTTTAGGCCTAACACGGCTTCTACTTTCATGGCCCATACGTAATAATTTGTCGCCGTTACTTGTGGGATACTATTCATAGGTATCTTATCCATTTTCTTTCTTTCCACGTGGCCGCCTTTCTTACCTCGGTCGCTGAATTTTCTTATTTTTCGGCTTCCGCTCTCAGCAGCTTTCGATTGCACAAACTACGCTCTGCTACCACTTTGTTGGGTTATAGTGAGAGAATCTCCGATAGATGCGTATGAAAATAAGATAGGTTTATTACAAACAGGCGAAGGTGTGTGTCGTCTGGCGGCTTACAGCAGAAGAAGGAGTACGCGGGAAGAACAGCGCGCCATGAGACATGAACATAGGGTATAAATCTAGTCAGATCGGAACTCGCATAACATAAATGTACTAGATCTACCAACCTCTTATAAACGAACTAACTAAAATTAATACAATGAGTACGCAAAACTCTACATCATTAAATAGACCTTTTGAAACACTACAACTTTTGTCTGAAACATTTTCTTGTGAAATACAAGGGAACGAAACTATTTAGATGTGTCCACATTTTGCACACTCTGTGTGTGTATATATATATATACATACATACATACATACACGCACGCACGCACGCACGCACGCACGCACGCACGCACGCACGCACGCACGCACGCACGCACGCACGCACGCACGCACGCACGCACGCACGCACGCACGCACGCACGCACGCACGCACGCACGCACGCACGCACGCACGCACGCACGCACGCACGCACGCACGCACGCACGCACGCACGCACGCACGCACGCACGCACGCACGCACGCACGCACGCACGCACGCACGCACGCACGCACGCACGCACGCACGCACGCACGCACGCACGCACGCACGCACGCACGCACGCACGCACGCACGCACGCACGCACGCACGCACGCACGCACGCACGCACGCACGCACGCACGCACGCACGCACGCACGCACGCACGCACGCACGCACGCACGCACGCACGCACGCACGCACGCACGCACGCACGCACGCACGCACGCACGCACGCACGCACGCACGCACGCACGCACGCACGCACGCACGCACGCACGCACGCACGCACGCACGCACGCACGCACGCACGCACGCACGCACGCACGCACGCACGCACGCACACACACGGTAAAGGAAAAGTACCGGAACAGCAAAATATCTTGAAAACTAAGTATTTTAGAAAAAAGTGTTTCAGATAAAAGTTGTAGGATTTCAAAAGATCTATTTACTAATACTATCAGTTTGACCTTGAATTGCATCGCCAAGGTCAGATCAAAATCACATTAACTTTTTATAATAAAAAACACCCTATATTTGATTCCAGAATCTAATAGCTGGTGTCAAGATTTTTCCAAAACGCTACAAGAAAGTTTATTTTTGTTGAGAACTTTCCGAATTGTAAGGCTTGAAACAATGTACTGTAACTTCCAAGCGTCATAACTCGGAAAGTATTTAATGAAAAATAAGGTCTAATTGAAATTTATAGGGTTACAATGGTATCACAACAATCTACACATAATACAAAAACATCCATTATCCTTAGGGGGGCGCGGGAAAAATTGGGCGGGGGGGGGGGCGAAAAGAATCCTAAATGCAATGTGGGGTCATGTGAGGGTTTGTTTGAAAGGATTTTTCCCGTCTTTCTCACATTCTCGTCGTGGACCCTATACTACTGCAAAATCTTAATGTTTAAATGATCATAACTCTACGAAAAAAATTGTAGTGACCTCGGCAACATCGCGTTGTTCTCGTCTCACAAAATCCTTTCAAACAAAATCTTATACGAACCCACATTGCATTAAAAATTTTTTTGCCCCCCCCCTCACCGCTTTTCCTCGCCTCACAAAAATGGCAAAATGGGTGTTTTTGGTGTTATGTGTGATATCATTGTAATTCTATAAATTTCAATCAGAAGTTATTTTTCATTAGGTACTTTCCGAATTATGACGCTTGACAGTTGCAATACACTGTAGCTTTCAAGCCTGACAATTCGGAAAGTATTCAACAAAAATAAACTTTCTTATTTGGGAAAGATCTTGACACCAGCTAATAGAATCTGGAAGCAAAAATAGTTTTATTTTAAATGTTTATCATTTAAAAAAATTAATGTGATTTTGATCTGGCGACGCCAGCCAAGGTCAAATTGATAATATTAGTAAATAAATCTTTTAAAAACCTACAACTTTTATCTGAAATACTTTTTTCTAAAATGCATAGTTTCCGAGATATTTTGCTGTTCCGGTACTTTTCCCCCACCCAGTATATACAATGTGGGCCATTTTTATCCACGCAAATAACTCCAAAGGTATAGGTAATAGCAAATCAAAAGAGGCCAACCGTTGATGACATTAAACTTGTCCTTGAAGTCGATTTTCAAAGTCAGTTTAAGATTAACAAGTGTTTTTTTAATGAAAACCCGTATTCTTGATCCCGGATTTGGAAAGAGCATGTAACGCTGATGATTTTCAGGCGGTTTGGGAAAGCGAGGAATTGCGGATGACCTCATCGGATTGTCGGGTTTGGTTAAATAATTGCACTCGGATACAATAAAGATTGGAAGTTTATTCGAAACGTAAATGAGTACATAAGATGATTTAACTAGCAATAAAAATGCCTCGTAACGGATGAACGTAGAAGAATGGAACTATGATTGGCTCTTAATAATCAAGATAACAAAACGTCTTTGAGAAGCCAAAGCGTTAACTAAAGGAAACAGAACACAACGCACAGCTCGAAATAAACTCAACAATAATGTAGCCCGTCGCAAACGGAAAATATAATCGCAGTAAACGGGAGATATAATCACACTAAACAGAAAATATAATCATAGTAAACAAAAAATATAAAGTGCCGTTGACTGCTTGCAACAAAAACGAGCGGGCGTGATAACTCGACTGGTGATTGCAACTAGTCGGAGCTTCGCTTACATAAATCTTATGGAATCAGTCAACGGTCTCAAAATTAATGAACGAAATACGATTTAGTTATACGGACACAGTGTCCGGGCTGGTCGGTGATTCGCGGAACGCGGTGTCGGTGCGACGGACGTGCATTGGTCGGTGTGCCGGTAGCGATTCCGCGCTTTGCCCAAACCGCCTCGTGCAAATGAGGCAATTAAATCGTCAGGATGCAGATGCCCTGATGATATTTCGGTTTACAAATTTACGGAGAAGCGAGTCTTCCCTGGAAATGCTCGAAGACGGAGCTGATTGGCCGGGAATGCCTAGCTTAAGGACTCAACGAGGATGCTCGTTGCGGGCAAAGATGTAATTAGCCGAGTGTGCTCGGCTGTGGGACTCGGCGAGGATACTTGCCGTAATTAGCTGAGGTGAAGATGTTTGATACGAAGGTAGTTTACAGTTAGCCGAGGATGCTCGGCTGCTCAGGACAACGAGAATTCTCGTCGAGGGTGCGGAATGAGGCAAGTATGTTCGTCCTCGAGGGAGTCGGAAGCGGATCGAGTATACTCGATCAGGACGGTTCGGTGGACCAGGAAGATCTATCTTTGGTGTTCCCATTGTCGGCTTATATATCCGAGCGCGCTTGATCGGCTGGCTCGGAGTGGGAACGTTGCGGAACGCCACGGACGGCGCGCGAGCTGCCGCGTGATCGCGCCGAGAAATTAGCTGAGTGCGCGCACGTGGTTTTCGCTGTCGCGGTGTTCGGGCGGTCGGAGCGGAGTGACTGTGCGCGCGAGGTGAAGGAGCGTTTTGTTACAAATGTAGAACGGGGGTTCTAGGACCGAAATCCTGTGTAGGAAGAAGGAAGCTTCTTATCCAGGAAGGCTTCGGAAGAAAACTTACTGAGCGTTCAGTTCACTTTACAACTTTATTTCAGGACGGACACGTGGTACAGAGAACCACACGGGCGGTTGCTGAAAGAGGAATGCGCGGGAACGCGCCAGCTTAGTCGACGAAGTAGCCCGTATGAGCGCGCTAGTGTCGCAAACAGTGGCCAATAAAGAATGGGAAGGTACCGATAGCGCACAGTACTATTGCACACAAGCCACTCACAACCACTCATAGCGCTTGAACAGAAGAATATCACTAGGCACCAGCCGCTGTGATTGGCTGTGTGCAATAGTACTGTGCGCTATCGGTACCTTCCCATAAAGAATTAGGTCGGAAGGACCAATGCGGTGAGCGCTCGAGCGCCACCGCCGTCTCGTGACGTTCGGACAAATTCAAGCAGGACAAAAGTTTTACCGGGCAAAATCTTGCAGGAGAAAAATCTTACACAAGCACAAAATTTTGCATAAAAAATCTGTACCCGTGTTAAGGCCTAAAAGTCGACCGTAGAGGAAGTTTAGACAAAAACAAGTGATTTCATTTTAGCACTACTTTTAGCATTACCCAGGAACATCGACGTAGACGTAGTAATTTTCTATTCCCTTTGGGGTGCTTGATTAATGTGAATCCTCTTGCCTCTCACAATTCGAGGTGCTTAATTAACGTGAGTCTATTTGCCTTTCACGATTTGAGGTGCTTAATTAACGTGAGTCTCCTTGCCTCTCACGATTTGAGGTGCTTGATTAACGTGAGTTCCCTTGCTTCTCACGATTCGAGGTGCTTGATTAACGTAAGTTTCCTTACCTTTCACGGACAGGGTGTTTGTTCAATGAAAATCTGCTTTGGACCAAATCTATAAATTTTGTACAAAAACGTTATCATTAACCCCAATACATAATTGAATTCTTTTTCGAAAATTGAGAACAATTTTTAATAAGATAACCCGTGGTATGTTACTACAAACAATCCAAATTTGTTTAATTATATCTGTTCTTGTTGTTGGTTCTTGTTTATAAACAACATTTTTTAAATAACCCCAAAGAAAAAATCAGGTGAAATCAAATTAGGCAATCATGGGAGTCAATGAACTGGTCCATTCCATCCAATCTATCTTGCATTAAATTTGTTGTTCAGAAACGTAGTTACAATTTGTGCGCGATAAGCACCTGCCCCATCCAACTGTACCTACATATCTAACCGTGTCCGAAGGTCAACATCATTGAGCAGGTAAGATAATTCATTGCGCAACAACTGTAAAATAGTTTTCCCATTTACAGTATCCTCGAAAAAATAAGGACCGATGAGATAACCGTTGACAATTTCGCACCGTACATTCACACTCCAACGATGCTGATTATCTATTTTTTATACCAATGAGAATTCACATCTGACCAGTAATGACAATTATGCCTATTCAGTTCTCCATTGTTTTTGAATATCCCTTCATCTGAAAACATAGTGCTATAAAAAAATTTTGGGTTATTTTTACACATTTGTTCTGCCCATTGACAGAACATCAGACGTACTCTCATATTTTCATCAGTGATAGCCTGAGTCATGTGATATGCATGGTACTTTGCATTCTTCAACAGCCTTAGCGCAGTTTTCCTAGGAATCCCAATTTGCCTTTAAATCTGTCGACTACTAATTTGTGAGTTTAGGTGAACTGCTGCTAAAACTGTTGCCAATCGTGCATCGTTATCATAATTAATCTTTTACTTGTCACGTTTTATGCGATCTTGGCAAGCTCGCAGTTCAATATCGCGAATTGTTCTATGATTGGGGCAACGTCTATACCCATACTGTTCACAATATAAAATTGCAGCTTGGCGAGAATTTCTATGGCATTCGTCAAGAACAAGTAAAATGTCAACAATTTCAATGGAAGTGTAATTAGCCATATTCCTTATTAATTCAACAATTAGGATTACTAAATCGTGATTTGTGATTTTTCAAGCTATCACTGATGAAGATGTGAAAGTACGTCTGCTGTTTTGTCAATGTGTAGAACAAATGTTTAAAAATAACCCAAAATTTTTTTATAACGTTATGTTTTCAGATGAAGCAACATTCAAAAACAATGGAGAACTGAATAAGCATAATTGTCATTACTGGTCAGATGTAAATCCTCATTGGTATAAAAAAATAGATAATCAGCATCGTTAAAATGTGAATGTACGGTGCGGAATTGTCAACGGTTATCTCATCGGTCCTTATTTTTTTGAGGATGCTGTGAATGGGGAAACCATTTTACAGTTGTTGCGCGATGAACTATTTGACCTGCTCGATAAAGTTGACTTTCGGACAAGGTTAGATATGTGGGTACAGTTGGATGGGGCAGGTGCTCATTGCGCACAAATTGTAATTATGTTTCTGAACAACAGATTTAATGCAAGATGAATTGGAATAAACCAGTTCATTGGCTGCCACAATTACCTGATTTGATTTCACCTGATTTTTTCTTTAGGGTTATTTAAAAAATATTGTTTATAAACAAGAACCAACAACAAAAGCAAATATGATTGAACAAATTCGGATTGCATGCAGTAACATACCACGGACTATCTTATTAAAAACTATTCGCAATTTTTAAAAAAGGATTCAATCATATATTGAGGTTAATGATAACGTTTTTGAATAAAATTTATAGATTTGGTCCAAAAGCAGATTTCCATTAAACACACACCTCGTCCGTGAAAGGTAAGGAAACTTACGTTAATCAAGCACCTCGAATCGTGAGAGGCAAGAAAACTCACGTTAATCAAGCACCTCAAAGAAAACAGAAAACTACGTCGTTGATCCTGGGTAATGATAAAAGTAGTGCTAAAATAAAATCACATTTCGTCTAAAAGTCCCCTATGGTCCAACATTTTGTACTCTTTCCAAATCCGGGATCAAAAATATGGGTTTCCATTAAAAAAACACTTGTTAATCTTTTAAAATGACTTTGAAAATCGACTTCAAGATCAAATTCAAGGTCATCAACGGTTGGCCCCCTTTGAACCCTACAATTTTTGTAAGAGTTATTTTTCGCTATCACCTATACCTTCGGAGTTATTTGCGTGGATGAATTAAAATGGCCCACCCTGTATATACACGGTGTATCTTGAAAAGCGATCACTAATCATATAACGTTATTTTTTGCTAAAAACTGAGTCAAAAAGTCCTGAACCATTTTTTTCTATAATGCTTAATAAAACAGTAATTATTAAGTGAAGCTAATTCAATCAACACCGTTCTTTAAAAAAAACATACGTCGACAGTGCAAAGTTGCACAGGCAACTAGCAAGCGGCAAGCCGGGCAAGCGCTCACGCACACTACTAGGTGCGCGGTTCACCGACGTGATACATTAAACACGTGATACATTGCAAGTCGCATACGGCTGATTAATGTATACCAGCGCCACTCTGTGTCTAAAATGTAAAAGGGAGAATTCCTGAGGGCGACGACGACAATAATGACGACGTCTCCTACATGTAAAACGTCGAAATTTGGACTTTGCGTAGCGATATCTTCGCATGTAGGGCACAAAAAGAGAAAAATAAAAACACTTTTATGATGCAATTTTCCCCAAGCTATCGTTTGAGACTACTCAGAACTTGTTCGGTTTAACCGTTACTGAGATCTAATCTAATCTCTTTATGCTTGAATTTGCTGACTCGCGTAAAAAAGGCTCGTCTCTTTTGCTTCGCGTGCACTTGGCGCAAAAAGCGACCGCGCCTCTTGATTCCGCAAACTCGCATGATAATAAGCCGTCAAATCTTTAAACGCGGCAGGTATCTAATAGCGAGTTCGGCTGGGGCACACCGGTTGCACATTTCAGGTGTCGGTGCAGCTTTTGTGTTTGGCTAGTCAAATAATGCAGTCTCTCAATGGTGCCGCGTGTTCGTCTGGGCTCAATACACCTCACAAATGCATATTGGGTGTCCACAAAGTGGACCTGAAAAAATAGTCGGGGCCAGTTTGTGTGCCACCGATAAGGTGGTACACCGATGTGCCCCAGTCGAAACCGCTATAACATTGCGTCGGGAATTTCCGTGCCCGGTGCACCGATAGATCGGGTTTTTCGGAGCACGGTGGCGAAATTGCAACAACTGCATCGAGATTGCTCGGTAGAGGCAAGAAAGCACTCTAATCCGTTTTCTTGCAGTTGTCACCAGGATGCGGGTAATCAAAATTTCGGGCTAGCAGTTGAGAGCGCTCAACAGAAGCAAGAAAACACATTTACCCTTTACCTCATGCGTTGAATATGAGACAAGAAATCGAGAGCACTCGATTAAAGCAAGAGAGCACTTTAACTCAAATCTGACTTTGGGTCTGGAATAATCAGCTGGGCTGACCGGATCAGAAAAGCGATTTTTACAGGGGACTATTCTCTTTTATGTCAACATTTCGGAGTGTCGGGAATGTTTGGGCCTGCTCATAGTCCAATATTCTTGGCGGTCCGAGATCGGTTCATTTGTGCGCGTGTTTGGAGTCACGTGCTCGAATCGTGCCAGCGTCAGGAATTTCGGCGGTACTGTAAGTGCGCGAGGAGTTTACTGTGTGGCAGCGATTTGCTTATTTAAACCGAATGCATGAAATGAATATCGGCGCATAGGCGCCTGTTGCGCTGTTTGGTGATTGTTCGATCGGGCAGCAGGACGGTTGGTTGTCCCAGGAAAAACGATGTAAGGGTGTAGCATCACATATTAAAAAAATGATATAACAAGTAAGTAACTTAATCAATACCTCTCCACCATGGCCGTCAAATATTGCAAATAAGGAAACTCCAGTGTTGTTCATGTCTTCGTTCACAACAAAACGATCCTCCATCCGAGCTCTATGCCCTTGCACAGCGTATGCTGCAATGTAATCTTGTTTCAACTCCCAATTAAGTTTTATTCCAACATTCACTGAATCATTAACTAAAAATTTCAACGTGGACACCTGCACAAAAAAGAAACACATAGCATAGAAAAAAAGAAAAATTCAATAATTAAAAAAAATCAAAATAACTTCTGTCAAAGGTTAACAGAGCAATGCTAAATCGTTTTACTGATATAAACAATCTTTAACAAAAGCATTAAAATGTAAACGTTTTAATCGCATAAATACAGTTATTTTCGGTAAACAATTTAACAAATTTAGTAAACAAACAAATATATTTGTTACTAAAGATAACCGCATTTATGGTCAAAACGTTTAAATTTTAACGTTTTTGTTTATGAAAGATTGTTTATATTAGGACATTCTAACTCTGCTCTTTTAGCCTTTGACAAATATTGGTGTAATTTTTAAATCTCAAGAACACTGATTTAATTTATTATTTTAATTAATAATTTTTATTATAATTTTTGTATAAATTTTAGAATTTTTCAAAAAATTCCTGTGCAATTTTAAAATTTGAGTTAAGATTCATGTTTAATAATCTCAAAATTGTAAAGAAATCATGTACATTGTGGAAATTTGTTTTAGAAATAAATATACTCATAAATTGTGTGTGTGGGTGGGTGGGTGTGTGGGTGTGCGTATGTGTGTGTGCACGCGTGCGCGGGTGTGATCCATAGGTTTAATAAGGTCAGTTTCAATGAAATTAGATACAACTTTAAAACGATTATTGTTCGGTTTATTTTTTATCTTATAGCAAAAATTCCGATTAGAACCAATTGTAAAAATTGGAATCGGTTTTATCCGGATTTGTGCAACAAAAATTTCTAAAGTGAATCGGATGTTTTCCGATTTATTTCAAATCGGAATGAATCGAAGTAAACACAATGGGATTCAATGGGCATACAGAGTGATAACCTTATGTCCATGAAGAGGCATATTTCTGAGGTTATTCTGAAACAACTCGTTTTTTATCAAAAACTTGTCCAAAACTTACAAGGCAAGAACTGTGAAATGCCAAATGAGATGAATTATAGCTTTTTCGAAAGGGGGGAACAAGTATATTAAAAGTGTAAAAAGGTTAGCGTGAATGGGCCTTACTTTTTAAGAAAATTGCAATTAAAATTTAACATTTGGACGTTTGTACGTTAAATACTGGAATCTTGAACCACTATCCAAGAGAGCATCGTGGCTCGAAAGGCTAAGTGCTAGTGTTAAATTTTTTCCTTTGTGGCGGACCAGGTTCGAATCTCTACAGCTTCAAATTTTATTTTATTTTTTTTTAAACCTTATGCTATTATATTTTACAATTGCATTATTTTTAGTATTTTTTAAATTAATTAATAATAATGTACTTACATATACTAATAAAATTAAGCAACTTTTATTAATAAAAAATTAATAAAAATATTTAATAAATTTCTTATTATAATAAAATTATTTATAAAGATTAATAATTAGGCCTTAACAAGGAAATTTATTCCGAAAAATAATACACTTTGAGAGTTTCTGTAATATTATAAATTATAAGACGTTGTAAATTATAAAAAGTTATAAATTATAAGATGTTATAAATTTATAAAATGTTATAAATTAAAACCACAGAAGGAAAAATGTAGCACTTAGCCTTCTCAGCCTCGACACTCTCTTGGATAGTAGTTCAAGATTCCAGTACTTAACATACAAACGTCCAAATGTTAAACTTTAAATTCAAGTTTCTTAAAAAGTAAGGCTCATTCAACCCTTTTACACTTTCAATAAACTTGTTCCCCCCCTTTCAAATAAGCTATAATTTATCTTATTTGGCATTTTACAGTTCTTGCCTACTCCTTGCTGGTTTTTAAATTATAAGAAGAAATAGTTATCCAATAATCGGGGTATGTGTATAGCGAAGAGACAGGGCCGGCGCAACTCATTGTTCGATATGGGCGATTACGTGAGGTGATCGGCTGACAGCTCGAACACTGCTTTCCCTCCTCCCCCCTTTCCTTTTCTCCCGTTTTTTCAAAACCTCTATCCCATTCTTATCTTACGCACTGGCACTGAAATAATGCTAGATTTAAAAACGATATTCAACTATTTGACGTCTTGCTTTTAACACTTTTGTACATGTAAAAAGATGTCCTTTTTAAGTTAAAAGTAGCATATTTAAAATGCGTGATTAAAAAATAAACATGCAAAGAAAGAGAGAGAGAGAGAGAGAGAGAGACGTCTCCGATCAAGTTTGAACGTAAATACTGACTTATCATCCTGCATA
The DNA here is from genome assembly GCF_016802725.1 of Solenopsis invicta. Taxonomy (NCBI): domain Eukaryota; kingdom Metazoa; phylum Arthropoda; class Insecta; order Hymenoptera; family Formicidae; genus Solenopsis; species Solenopsis invicta. Next base: position 11,767,212 of record NC_052679.1, read on the forward strand.
GCAATTAGCTTTTATCTTCATAAAGATGGAATATTCATATTAAACTCAAGATTTTTCTCTTTTCTTCTTAAATTACATAACTTGTCATATTAACTGCAATCACTCTCTTGATCAAAAAATACTAACGCATCACTTTATACAAATCACCACGTCAATTACTATTAGTCATTACTAATCACGTGTGAAAAAAAGAAACACGCGTTTACAAGGAGAACACACGACACATGTTTATTACAAAGAAGTTACATCCTCTTTGCTTTACGAACGAGCAGTTTTATTGTTCGCGGTAACACTACGTCGTTAATATTTTAAAAGTCAGAATGCGTTAATTAAAAATTAAAAATATTGTTGCGCCCGTGTGTCGCACCTGTGACCGTTAATTCAAAGATTTCACGGTCATCCCGGACGAGCTCCCAAACGTTGCATTCGCGGCGAGTTTATGTCTCGCGACTGTCTCTTATCTCATATCCAATTCAGTCTTCCGGCCGTCAAAAACCGGGATGACCTTGAAATCTTCGAGTTCACGTTCACATGCGCAACAAGTGGACGAAACAATATAAATAACTTTTTATCAATACATGTAATTTATTTAAAAATATTTGAAATGCAACATTTTTAAAAAAGTTATGTGTATTAAGAAGTAATAAAAAATTAATATAATTTATTTAAAGATAAAGTAAAGTTAACAGGATTCACGAATATTAAACTTGAAATAAAAATAGACAATAAGTGTCCATGCGGTTGTTGGTGAGTATATATAGAACTAATTTATTCTAACATTATTATCTAGTACAAAAAATAATGGAACGTTTTGACTTAATTTTGGGTCATTTTTTGCAAAAATGCAAAATTAACGGAGAAAGCTCAACCTTATCACATGGCGAATGTAATAACTCCATCCTATTCAGGTGTTAATTCGAGTGATTACACCATATTTAATTGTGACAACAAGCATCAGTAAGAATATGAATTCTATGTAAGTCACAATAACTTGTGCAAAAGGAGGAAATGCAAAGAATACAGTAGTTGACACTAGCATATGGTTGAAATTCAATGTATAAAAATTCAAATCTACAACGTTGCCCCAAGCGTCAACAGTCCACTCACTGACACAATCCGATCAATACTGATCAAGGTTTCCGGTGTATAGAAATTAATTTCACAACCTCTTTCGAGCTTCGACCGCTCCGTCCAATGATCCTGTCAGAGCGGTACTGTTCGGTAAGGTTTTCTTGGTTGTGAGAAGTAATGGCAAATTGATCGATGCTGTTCAAATTTTTTTCGGTTGTGAGAAGTAATGGTAATTGTTCAAGTAGATAAAACGAATAAGTACATGTCTAGGTATGGCGACCAATTATATGATTAAAATTACAATCAATCTAGGATACAAGCATAGCAATGATGCAAAAATTCTGTGTCTGCATGTCTATTGAGGCCATTTTCTTGGCGTTTAATATGCAACATTTCCGAATTTGAGCGTTTTCCCAAGTATCGTTCTTTGTGTTTTTCTGCATCAATAGCAGTGTTCCTCAATTTGTTAATAAGTTCAAAACTGTTTTCAATGTGACTAAAGGTATTCGGTATAGTAGAGATTAGCTTATGTAAAAACAAAACCAAAAATACAGTGGACTGTCAATAGATAAAACAATTAATCTGAAGAGGTAACCTGACTTGTGAATTTTGGAAAGCACATAGGCTCTCGGTAAAATGCCGTCGCTGCAATACAATTTTTTGTACATGTTCGAACATATAAATTCTTTTTTCTTCCATCTTGACACCAGAATGTTTAGATTTTTGATTATTTTGTTAGTTGGATCCTTTTTGACAACTGTGTAAGTATTTTCATCACGCAACATTTCCATGATCTTGCTAATATAATTATTCCGATCCAAGGCTACCGTCATGTTACCTTTGTCAGCACAAGTGAAAATGATGTTTGGGTTATCTTTAACAAATGATTTGCATGACTTGACTAATCTATTAATTTCCAGTCTCGTGTTGTCCTTTAAAAGTGCCTAGTGATGAAGACTTTTGATAATGAGAATCATGAGGTTCCTAATGTTCAATCGATCTTCAGGGGCAAATTTGTTGCTTTCAATGTTTTTTTATAAGTTCAATAGTCTCTTGCTCCACATTTTGTAATGAAAGAAAAATTTCCAGTTGTAAGAGGCAATGAATATCATGGGGAATCGTGCACGAGGTCAGGTTAATAAACCACTTGTTTTTCAAAGTGTTTAGTGAGAAATCAAAATTATTAGCCCTAAATAAATCGGCCCTTATTTCTATTTTAACCCTTTGAGTGTCAGGAGAGCAATCGTCGTAATTTTGAGCAATTCTATGATAAGCAATTGTGTTGTTACCGTAATTAATTTCTCAAAAATAGCTGATTGGTTTAATTTTTTTATCCAAAATTTTCTTATGTTTCTGAATAAGTCAACTCATTTTCCTCTCCATCCCCTCTCAATTCTTGACAAAGAACAATACCTGGGAAAATGCTTAATTTCGAAAATGTTGTATTAAACGCCAAGAGAATGACCTCAATAGACAACCAGACACAGAATTTTTGCACTATGCCTATGCTTGTATCCTAGACAGATTATAATCTTAATCATATACCTAGTCGCCATACCTAGACATATATTTATTCGTTTCATCCACTTGAACAATTACCGTTACTTCTCAACCAAAAAAACTTGAACAGTACCGATTTGACAGAGTCACTGGACGGAGCGGTCAAAGCTCAAAGAAAGGTTGTGAAATTAATTGTGGAACTATTGACGCTTGGGGCAATACTGTAGATTTGGATTTTTATACATTAAATTTCAACCATATGCCAGTATCAACTACTGTATTCTTTGCATCTCCTTCTTTCGCACGGCGAGTTGTTGTAACTTACATAGAATCAATATTCTTACTGATGCTTGTTGTCACAATTAAATATAATGTAATCACTTGAATTAACACCTGAATAAGATAGAGTTATTACATTCGCCATGTGATAAGGTTGAGCTTTCTCCGTTAATTTTGTATTTTTGCTGAAGATGACTCAAAATCGGGTGAAAACGTTCGTTAATTTCTATACTAAATATTAGAATAAATTAGTTCCATATATACGCACCAACAACCGCGTGGACTCTCATTGCCTATCTTTATTTCGAGTTTATTTAAAGATATTGCAAATTTTTTTAAAATATTCTATGTATGAAATATTTGGTTTCCTAAAAAGGGCAGACTAATTGCTTATTTCATTTTTTTTTCTCACAATAGATGTTCGAAATGGCCACCGTTCATTGCGACACAAGTTTTTACACATCTTATCAATAAATTTTTCTGAATCTTTTGTAAAATATATTGTTGATGTCCCAAATAGCATAATGGAGGTTGTCATTTTAATCTTCTGAATCTTCAGGAAGCTTCTTGATTAAAGATTTAGAAGATTTAAATGACAAGTTCCATTATGCTATTTGGGATATCGACAACAATATTCTACAGAAAACTCAGAAAAATTTATTGAGATGCATGAGAGCTTGTATTGCAATGAACGACGGCCACTTCAAACATCTATTGTGAGAAAAAAAATAAAATAAACAATTAATCTGCCATTTTCAGGGCAACCAAGTATTACATATGTGGAACATTTTCTTACACAATTTGCAAAGTATTAATAAATAAAAAATGAATAAAATATTTAAGGAAATTGTATGATATGTTTCATACAATTTTCAACGAGAATTAATAAGAAATGAGTAATGAAAAATCAACAATTTATTTAAAAATATTACATTTGCAATATTTTTAAATAAATTATATTAATTTTTTATTGCTCCTTAATACTCATAACTCTTTAAAAATGTTGCATTTGCAATCTTTTTAAATAAATTACATGTATTGATAAAAAATTATTTATATTGTTTCATTTGCGTGTTGCGCGTGAACTCGAAGATTTCAAGGTCATCCCGGTTTTTTACGGCTGGAAGACTAAGTTTGAGACAAAAGACAGCTGCGAGACGTGAATGCGCCGCAAATGCAAAGTTTGGAGGCTAGTCCGGGATGACCGTAAAATCTTTGAATTCACGATCACAAGCGCGACAATATTTTTAATTTTTAATTACTGCGTTCTGACTTTTAAAACATCAATCACGCAGTGTTACAGTACAACAATAAAACTAGTCGCTCGTAGAGCAAAAAAGATATAACCTAACCCTCTTTGTTGTAAACACGTGTTGTGTGTTCGTCGTGTAAACACGTGTTTCTTTTTTTTGATGAATTCTCACACGTGATTAGTAGTGACTCAATTAAAAATAATTGACGACAGTGATTTGTATAAAGTAATGCGTTAATATTTTTTGATCAAGAGAATGATTGCAGTGAATGTAACAAGTGATGTGATTTAAGAAGAAAAGAGGAAAATCTCGAGTTTAATATAGATATTCTATCTTCGTGAAAATAAAGGCTGATCGCTGTGCAGGTTGATAAGTCAGTATTTACGTTCAAACTTGATCGGACACGTCTCTCTCTCTCTCTCTCTCTCTCTCTCTGTATGTTTATTTTTCAATTACGCGTTTTAAATATGCTAGTTTTGACTTAAGAAAGATATTTTTTTACACGTACAGAATTATTAAAAGCAAAACATCGAATAGATGAATATCGTTTTTAAACCCAGCATTATTTCAGTGTCAGTGAATGAGTTGAAAAATAAATAAGAAAAGAATGAGAATGGGATAGAGGTTTTGAGAGAGCACACAGTAAAAAATGGCCTGAAAAGTTTGAAAATCCAATTAATTACTGCTACTTTAAAGAAGAAAAACATATACCAAAATGCAGCATGTGGTAAAATGGCTTATATACGTTGTGCATAATGCAAAAATTATTTCTGTTTTGAACACTTTTTTGAACAATGCCATTATTGTAACAATTATATTGTTGTAACGCCATTAGCTACTCCGATCAACTTGCATATCCGCTTAGCAACGATCATGCCACGAGCTCTCGTTTCAAGATTGCGGAATTTTCAACCATGCGAGCAGCCTAATCAGCGCACGGTTGACACCGTTATGACCATGTATGGTCATTGTGAGGACCCAATACCCCACAATTCTAATGACCATAACGTCATTAGCAATACTATAAATTAGGCTGCCTAATGATGGGCAGCGGGAATTCTTCTCTGAAGTCCGAGCGGCACGTACGCGCTCCGCAATAAGTCGATCGCCCAACACCCCACAACACATCCGGCCGCCGGGAGCGCAACAAGATACGTGAGCCATTCACCACAATTCATTTATATTTCTTGGGGCTGAGATAGATTTTAGTAATAAAAGTTATAAAAGCGATGTACACGCACCGGCATAAATGGTGTCTCTCCGCGCTGACGCTCGGCTGCCGCACACATGCGAGCTACGCGAGGCGCGCACGTACGTGTTTCGTGGCAGCGCGGCGGAGGTTGGGGTGCTGGCAGAAAGTAGTGGGGGGCGTTTCGATACCGCATCTTCCTCGCTCGACAATGGATCGAGAGAGAAGACACGGAATCGCGGCGCTCGAGAAACTGACAGAAATGGTATTCCTTGCGCCTATACGGCCGGTATACGGGATACCGCGGGTCGTCGCGCACTGTTGTAATTTTTAATTGTATAAAGAAATTTACTCGGATACGAATATTCGTTTGAAAAATAATGTTAATAGAATTACGATTTTTAATAATAAATTAAAATTATGTCATCACGGCAATACAGCACTTACACGAAGAGAAAAATTTTCTTCATCTAAGCAAATTATGTTAGTTTAAGATTATAAATTCTTCCAAGAAGATTTTATATTGTTGCTTATATATGAAACAATGAATTATTAAATTAACCATTTGATTAATTTATAGACATTATCGGGCAAGCTAGTTTACTTTGTAATTGGCGTAAAACAATACTCTGAGAGAGGAGCAAAATGAACGTCTGATTTTTCTTAAATTTTGTACAGTAATTTGTAACATCAAAATATAAAGAAGTCTGTCACTTCTCCGAGTATTGTTTTACCTCAATTACAAAGTAAACTGGCTTGCCCGATAATGTTAACATATCTATAAATTAATCGAATTAAAATTATTTTCTAATACAGATTATTTTAATAAGTAAAGAGATTTACATTCATTAATTAATTAAAATTATGTCTCTACGTAAAGTAATAGTCCTACAAATTAAAGCTAAAATATATTGCCGTGATGACATAATTTTAATTTATTATTAAAAATCGTAATTCTATTAACATTATTTTTCAAACAAATATTCGTATCCGAGTAAATTTCTTTATGCAATTAAAAATTACAACAGCGCGCGACGAACCGCGGTATCTCGTATACCAGCCGTATAGGCGCAAGGGATACCATTTCTGTCGAGCGCCGCGATTCCGTGTCTTCTCTCTCGATCCATTGTCGAGCGAGGAAGATGCGGTATCGAAACGCCCCCCACTACTTTCTGCCGGCACCCCGACCTCCGCTGCGCTGCCACGAAACACGTACGTGCGCGCCTCGCGTAGCTCGCGTGTGTACGGCAGTCGAGCGTCAGCGCGGAGAGACACCATTTATGCCGGTGCGTGTACGCCGTAAGCTCCTTTATTAGCTGACATGACAGTGAGAGAGAGCAAGTGTAGTCCGAAAACGAAAACGAGAGTAGTCGGTGATACAATCGAAGTAGGTCGATAGTGAATCGATATAAAAGGAACATGGCTTCTAACGCTAAATTTAAATAATATTTTTTACTTGCCAACACGTCCCCTTGAAAAATAACACATACTTTCAGAAACAAATAAAAAAAACGTAATGACGGTTTTCATTCTCGAATTGCAAACAGTATATAGTAAAATGTATCATCAAATATATAAACTTAAGATTAATACAATGTATATGCTTATTTAAGACCTATTCTATCTTGCAAATCACACAGTTTTAAACCTCCTAAAAGTTTAGTAAACATATCCGCTAACATGTTTTCCGATGCGAGATATTCACCGCTAATAATCTTATTTTCTATCTTTTTTCTTATAAAATGATGTCTAACATCTATGTGTTTGGTTTTTTGGCTTGTTACTCAATTTTTCGCAGAGCACATTGCACCATTATTATCGCATTTTATTATTATTGTCTCATTATTACTTTCTCTATCTAATTCTTTATTGAATTCTCGAAGCCAAATTGCTTCTTGACATGCGAAAGATAGAGCCATATACTCCGCTTCAACCGTAGATAATGCTACTACTCTTTGTTTCTTACTAAACCAAGAAATAGGTGCTCTTGATATTATAAATATACAACCTGTAATTGATTTTCTATCACTTGGGTCATTTGCCCAATCCGCATCATTAAAACCTGTTATTTTTGCACTTGAGTTTTTATTATAAGTTAATTTTATATCTACAGTGCCTTTTAAATATCTCATTATTCGTTTTACGGCTTGCCAATGATGCCATTTTGGATTTTTGGAATAAGAACTAACAGTGTTTACTGCATATGCAAGTATTATTGCATACTAAGTCTGGTCGCGAAATCTGGCTAATATACAACAGACTACCCACCGCTTTCAAATATGGCACGTTTTCCATTTTAGGTTCGTTTAAACTTTCTTTCTTGAGTAGTAATTCTGTTTTTGCATTGGATTTCATTGGTGTCTTCGCTGGACAGCAATTAGCCATTTTAAACTTTTCAAGCATTCGTTTTATATACGCTTTTTGATGAATTGATATTTCATTGGGGCCTTACTATTTGCATTCCTAGAAACTCTTGAGGTTCTCCTAAATCTCGTATCTTAAATTTCTTCATAAGTTTCTTCTTAATATCGATTCCTGTTTGCTCATCTTCGTATAGAACCAAAATATCATCCACGTATATTGCAATAATTAATATTTCTTTTTGTACACTTCTGATATATACGCAGGGATCAGATTTTAATCTTTCCATACCTAAACTTTTTAGAGTAGTATCTAGTTTTATATTCCAAGTCCTTCCGCTTTGCTTTAATCTGTAAATTGCCTTTTTTAATTTTAATACTTTATTATTTTCTATTTTCATTTTTTAAGCTTTTCGAGGGATAGATATAAATATCTTCCGTAAGTTCTCCATTGAGATACGCATTTTCTACGTCTAAATGCATCATTTTTAATCTCTTTTGTGCCGCTAATGCAACAACTATCTGATCGAACTATATTTAGCCACGGGTGCAAAGGTTTCTTCATAATTAATACTTTTAATTTGAGCACATCCTTGTATGACTAGTCTGGCTTTGTATTTCGTTTCTTCGTTTTCTGCTATTTTCTTTTTAAAGATCCATTTAGCATTTAGGATTGTTGATTTATCCGGTTTATTTACGACTTCCCACGTATTGTTTTCCTCCAACGACTTAATTTCTCGATTCATAACTTGTATCCAGTGATCTTTATTCTGACTTTCGAGCGCTTCCTCCACTGTAGTTGGATCTTTATCATTTTCTTCAATTGTTAAATACGAGACATATCTTTCTCTAACTACAGGTTTCCATTTTCTGTTTGATCTTCTTGGACCTGTTTCCTCTGTTGATGCCCCTGTTTCTTGTAAAATCATTCTGTCAGATGACTCATGAGTTTCTTCATCTTCAAATTCTTCCTTTTCCATGGGTTCTATCCGTCGTGATAGTTTATCCTCTGTTGATTCATCATCGTCGTCTGAATCTTCTGATATCATTGCCTGTACTTCAGATTTTTTCGTATGTATGTCTCGTAATGATTGATTTTCTAAAAAAACGACGTCACGACTGTTAATTATTTCATATGTACGCGGATCCATAAGTCTGTATTCTTTTACGTCTTCATCATACCCAACGAAAAATAACTGTTTGGATTTAGCATTTCATTTGTCTCTTTTTTCTTTAGGGATATGCGCCATGGCTAAGCATCCGAAAGTCCTCAAGTGTTGAAGCTTAGGTTGTCTTCCACTCCATATTTTTTCAGGAGATGTGCCTTTTAATGGTTTCAATGGAGATTTATTTATTAGATATACCGCTGTGGAAGTCGCTTCTGCCCAAAACTTTTTGTCCAATTTTGCGTCAATTAACATCGTCCGAGCACGCTCAACTATTGTTCTGTTCGCCCTTTCCCCTAGTCCATTTTGTTGTGGATTATAGGGTACGGTAATCTGATGTCTAATGCCTTCGGACCTAAGTAACTCCTTAAAGTTGGAATTAACATACTCTTTACCGTTGTCAGTTCTTATTGCTTTAATTTTATATCCTGATTGTTTTTCTACAAAAGCTTTAAATATTTTAAAATAGTTTAATACTTTGTTCTTATTTTTAAGAAAATACACCTCCATTTTTCGCGAATAATCATCTATAAATGTAAGAAAATATTGTGCTCCGTCTATTGAATTTACCGACATTGGACCGCAAAGATCAGAGTGGATTAAATCTAAAATGTTATTCGCTCTTTTATATTTATACTCAAAGGGTAACTTACTATGTTTACCTAAGACGCACGATTTACAAGGGTGCTCGTTTATCTTTATTTCATCTAGACCGCTCGTTTGATTTGTCTTCAAAATCGTCATACTTTTTTGATTTAAGTGATCTAACCTGCAATGCCACAGTTGATCCTCTTCAATCATGGCGACCATGGCTTGCTCCAGATTCTCGAGTTGATACACTCCATCACGTTGATGTCCTTTTGCTATAATGTTGCCTCTTCTATCAAATATTGCACAATCTTCTTTTTGGAATGTGACCTTTTCCGTTATTTTGCCCTCGGATAAGAGGTTTGTCGTCAGTTCAGGGATGTATAATACATCTTGTACGTTTATGTTTTCTGTATTTTTGCCATTCGTAACATTAATGCTTACTGTTCCTTTTTTAAGTACGTCAAGTTTCTGATTATTTGCAGCTTGTACCGATGCGTTGCAAGTTTGCATATCTTTCATCCAGTCCATTCTTCTAGACATATGAGACGATGCACAAGAGTCAAGGTACCATCCTGTACTCTATCTGTTCAGCAGTTGCTAATGTAAGGAACGTCTTTGGCTGTTCTGTTCTTCACTTCGTTTTGGTTTGAATTTTGTTCGACATTTCGCAGCAACATGTCCTGGCTTTCCACAAGTGAAACATTTTCTCTGTTTGTCTCGAATATTAAATCCTTTATTTTTAGCATATAATGCAGTCTCGCTGTCCTCCAATTTAACTTCCTTAACAGATTTGACTTCTTGCAATAATTTAACTTTTATAATATTACCTGTGATAGCTATTCCTGAGTTTTCTAACCCTATAATCATGGGTTTGTATTCATCGGGCAAACCTGATAGAAGAAAAGCTCCAATCATCTCCTTTTCAATAGAAAAACCTATTTCTTTAAACTGGTGGGCAGCGTTAGTAATTTTATTAATATATTCTTCAACGTTTTTGCACTCAGATAATTTGGCTGACGTTAATGATTTTAGCAATCCTACCTTTCTCGTTAGATCTCTGTCCTCGAAGGTTTCTACCAATTTATTCCACGCAGCCTTTGGAGTGGTGGTTTCCTGTACGTGGCTGTAGTTTCGCTTGTCCAGGGAAAGAATTATTTTAGCCCTTGCCTTGTTCATTTACTTAGAATCAGCGATGTATTCGGCTTTTTCCTCGATACATCCCCATAGATCCTCGCTTTTGAGTAGTGCTTGCATAGCAAATTTCCATGCGGCAAAGTTTTCTTTTCCCTCCAGCTTCTCTATCTGTACTATATTTGCGGTCGCCATTGTCACGTTCTTTAGGTCCCTACCGTAAAAATCGTATGTGATGAAATCATATACGATCGTATATGATATTGTCACATGTGTTTTTGGGATGCGATCGTATGTGCATGATAGTATACGATTCATATATCTATCGCATACGAAAAAAAGCGCAAAGTTTCTTCGAAATATCTACATAAATATGTATTATATTACACCACATAATCCCAATGAGCAACACAATATTCTTATAATATTTTAAAAAACAATTTTTGCAAAAAAAATCCATTCTTAGGAATTTTTTTCGGAAATTCCCAAGCGGTCACCCATCCAAGTCGCGACCCCGGTGAATGTTGCTTGACTTCCAAGATCGCTGCAAACTGATCCCTCATGATGACCTGTGAACACTTTATACTTATATGGATATATAACTGATAAATCAGGTCAATATACGTTATCGAAAAAATGAAATATGTATAATTAAAGCATAATATTTAACATACAATATATAAAATTATAGTTTTTTTACTATTTTCACAAATGCAAAATAGCATCTAAAATAACTTTTGTTATTTGTTTAAATAAGAATGCAACTAAAAAATAGATACAAATTGAACAAGAATGCCTTCAACGATCGCAGCTAAATCTTCGTACTTGTATTGTTTGTGTGATTTTTATACTTCACTTAAATTCAATGAACGGCGTGCCGAATTTATTTTTAGTCATAATTTTGTACAAAATTTTAGTAAAGTATATAAAAATCACACAAATAATACAAGCACGGAGATCTAACTGCAACCGTTGAAGGCATTCTTGTTCAATTTGTATTGATACAGTAACAGTCAAAATATCTATTTACTACTTTAAAAAATACATATTAATACAATACAATAATTAAATTAAATATGAAAAAATTTTTATTAAAAAACATTTAACAAATATTGTCTGCTCATTAAGATATAAATAGAGTTTTCTTCATTTACGAACCTATTTCGTTTAAAAGTTCATATATGATTATATATTTTTCATTATTAATATCATTAATAATCTGTAAAAAGATTCAAATACTGCATAGATTACGAAAAATAAACTGATTTTAAATACATCGACAATATATGTATATTATCCAATGTGTAACAGCCAAAATAAAATAATTATTTATTTAGAATGTATATAATTATAATTATTGCAAATAAATAAACAAATGTAGGATAATTTATAAATTGAGTTAACATTTATTGTCGTTATGCGAGAAGAAACTCTGTTTCAGAAGACTTTTTCAATGACTTCAATGATTTAATTAGAGGTACGCTTGGCAAAATATACATATATTTCATATGAGATGTATATCGTATATGATGGATGTGCTATTGTATAGAATCATATATGATTCTTATACGATAAATCCGCATGTTAAACACGTGATTCTATATAATTTCCGCCGTGACATGTAATTCGTATGTGATCGCATAACGATCGTATGTCTAATAATGCGATTGCCATGTGATCGCATACGATTCATATAAAAATCGTACGTACCTTATACGCAATTTTATATGATTCGGAACATACGTCAAATATGTCACATGTGATTCCGAAACAAATGTCCAACGGTGATATGTAATTCGTATACCATCATACGTCTAATCATGCGATTAGCATGTGATTGCATACGATTCGTATAAGATTCGCTTATAATTCTTATACGATCAGATATGATTTATATATCATTCATATACTATTGATATATGATTCACATACCAAATTTACGGTAGGGGTACGAACACGATGCGCTTGTTGCACACGGTCTTACGTGGACTGTCTATCCTTATCAGATTTCTAACCTGCCCGATGTTTCTTACGTCGCTGTTATCTTCGTACGACGATCCCCTGGGCCCATAACCTCTTGGGGCTGGGGTAGATTTCAGTAATAAAAGTTATAAAAGCGATGTACGCCGTAAGCTTCTTTATTAGCCAACATGACAGTGAAAGAGAGCAAGTGTAGTACGAAAACGAAAGTAGTCGATGATACAATCAAAGTAGGTCGATAGTGAATCGATATAAAAGGAACATGGCTTCTAACGCTAAATTCAAATCTTAGAACATATAGTACTGGAAGGAGCATAACCCTATCAGCCCCGTGCATTTGATTGTCCGAGAGTAGATTGACAAGGATGGAGAGATGATGGTCCTAACTTGTAATGCGCATGCTCCATACAGATGCGTGCACGGTCGCCATCCAAGGCATCTAAGCTAACCTTCAATTGAGCTTTGTAAGTATTGAGTTGTATTGAGTTCAAGACACGTAATCAAAAAACTCCTTTGGAAGAATTGAACACTATTCTACGAAATTGTGACAATAATGTATTGCTACATTTGCAAGGAACGAGATCAGGCGTCTACATATCACATGTAAGTTTAATTATTTACAAGATCTGTTTTTTAATCACAGAACAGAAATGATTAGATTAATTATTAAACAATATTTAAAGATTTGAATCCATCATACGAATAAGCAACTTTGCGAAAAAGATAATTATATCAGGCACAAATATACGAAACTTGTACTGTTCGATAACCAATAAATAAATATACAAATTATTATTTACATTTCAATGCGTTTTTTCGGTTTATTCAGTTAATATAAATTATAATTTGTCACTTGTCACTTCAATATTTTTTTTATCATAAATTAGTTTTTTATTGACCTTTATACATATACCGTTTTGTGCTATAATTCATTTGCCCGCGCTTCTCTGATCATGCGTATTACAAACTAGTATCATCATCTATCTATCTTTGTCAATCTATTCGACGACACTTTCAAGAGACTATGCTCCTTCCAATATTATATGTTCTAAGATTCAAATAATATTTTTCACTCGCCAACAATATTAATAAGAGAAATCACTTATAATAATCTTTGGAGAATAAAAGTGTTAATTATCAAGGGCGAATATTATTCTCCAACCCACGCGTCCTCCTCCAAGTGTCCTTCTTGTGAGTTGTAACCCTCCCCCTTTAAGACGAAACAAATCCCGAATATTTTATCCCGTTGCACCTGGAGTTACAACAATATAGAATAAATAATATCTTATTTTTGTAAAAATAAAATATTAAAGCAAGAACAATTTAAATAATAAAAAAAGATAAGTGGTGGGGGTATTTTGAAAAATTTAACATTTTTGAAAAATCTGATCATGCCATTATAAAGAGCTTTTGAAACTATAAAACTTTTATTGCAAACATTTTTTATATTTCTTATTGTTTCGGCAATATTTGCTTGAAAACGTAAACACCGATTTTATTCAAAAGTATGCTGCACCCCTACAACCAAATATCAGCAATTAAAAAAAATTGTTTTGTGTCCATCTACTCTAAATTTATACAAAGTTTCAGATTTTTTTGAATTTTACACTTGTCAAACGTTCCTTGTCAGTATAATTAATAAAGGAGAAGACGGTATTATGGCTACTGTCAACAATATGGCTATCCCTATTATTTCTGTCATTATGTGACGTATTCTAACAATTGCTTATGGAATTATTTGTTCAGTAGCCTGCCGTTTTTTAGTGATGCTAAAATGCCAATACATAATGACTGACAATTGTTATAAGGCATTTTTACTTTTGAGCACTTCTGAACTTTTTCAAGGTACACTTTTAACCTTTAATTACATACACTTCCTCATTATTTTTAAACTTGAGTGTATTAACACATGAAAGTACATACATTCAAATGTTTTTTTGTTATTTAACTTTTTATTCGGCCGTATACATTTCGAGTTATACAAAGTTAAAACAATAACATAGAATTTTATTAATATGGTTTCTTTAAGAGAAATTTTTATATTAAAATATTTCTTCGATAAATCAATTGTCATTCTAAAAAGCGGTGTTTATAAACATTAGAGACATCATTTTATGCTTGTTATTTAATGTTAAACAGGGATAAAATAATATTTTTAATGAAATGGTATTTCTAAAGCTTTTAAACGCAGGAAAATTCTAAATCAGGAAAATTCTAAACAATGGAAAATTAAAAATATATAATTTTGTAACAAGATACTGTGTTTCTTTTAAATTAAACTAATTTTTTAAAATTATTTTTATGGATAGCCATATTACAACCACTTTTTTTCTTCCACCGATTATGCAGTGCATTAGATTTTTATAAATCACGTCCTAAATAATAAATATTTCATTACTTTGAGTCTAGAATCTGTCAAACAACACTCTGACAAATGTAATCGTTCAAGTCTCAATAGAAAATATTAATTATAAACAAAGTTATTTAATAAAATAAAAATGGGTGCCATATTACTTTCTTCTCCTCTAATTGTAAGTATGATTATGGCAGCACCACGAGAGCGAGTGGGGGATATTCTTAACATACTAAACAAGTATCATTTCCGGTTGCAATTTATTATTGAATATGAGAATAACAATTGTCTCAACTTTTTGGATATGAAATTGATAAGAATTAAAAACTTTTTAACAATTTGATTGGTATCACAAGGATACATTTTCGGGACGTTATCTATTATATTATTCAAGCCATCTAAAATTGGAACAATTTATGGACTTATGGACAGAGCAATATTACTTTCCGGTCCAATATTCCAACAGAAAAACTTAGAATTGGTCATACAATTGCTATGAGACAATGATTATCCATTGGATTTAATTTTCAACAAAATCAACCTCAGATTGAAAAAAAACTTATTAATACAAAATTTACAAACAAAAAAAAAACAATACTCAAAATGATTGCGAGCCGGAAAATAATAAAAAATACATAACAATCCCATAAGAGGCATGTCCGAAGTAGTAACATCAGTTATAGACAAGAACAAGTTCATGATAGGTTACAGATGTTTAAACCGACTGAACAAGATTGTCAAAGCACAGAAAGATAGAGACATCACTACTACCACAAACAACGTGGTATACAAAATAAAATGTAATGACTATGATGCCTCTTATGTGGACCAGACTAAAAGAAGATTGAATACTAGAATAAAGGAACACACAAATAACATCAAATTATATTCGTCAAAGCACTCTGTCATCTCAGAACATATTAAGTTCTACAATCACTCAATGTATTGGAACAACACATTAATTTTAGATACAGAACCAGAATATTACAAAAGATTAATATCTGAAATGATACACATACAGGGTGATTCAGAACGACCCATGTGTCCCTGTAAAGACGTGTTCTTGAATAAATTCTGAGACGATTTTTCCTGTACGAAAATTTTGTCCGATGCTTACTTTTTGAATAATAAGAGGATAAAGTTAGCGAATCACGGGCCGTGTACACATGATAGACAAAGGCGGCGCAACTCACCGTTCGACACAGGTAAGTGCCCGCGTCGGACGTTGAGTTGCGCCGCCTTTGTCTACCACGTGTGTACGGCCCGTGATTCACTAATTTTATCCTCTTATTATTCAAAAAGTAAGCGTCGGACAAAATTTTCGTACAGGAAAAATCGTCTCAGAATTTATTCAAGAACACGTCTTTACAGGGACACATGGGTTGTTTTGAATCACCCTGTATAAGAGCGGAACAACGGACTCAATTTACAAAAAGACACAGAGCTTTTAAAAGAATCTTACTTTGATTTGCTTGACAGGTTGGTCGGTAAAGATTAGAAGCATAATATAATATACAAGGCAATAAATAGTTTATATCCGCTCCACGTTCTCCTTGATTGGCTCTTTATACTCGGTCGTGTATCTGTCTCCGCACGAAACAGACGCGCAACCGAGCACAGTACTTTATCCCTGCGATATATTAAATTATTAATGTATACGTCAGTCTATTTAAATCATTGAAATCATGTTAAAAGTTTTTTACATTTTTCAATGATTTTATTCTTCTAAATTATTTTTATTCAGTTAAATTAGTATTAGTTATTTGAATTGTTATTATTTATTTAAATTATTACATTTCAATAGCGAGACTCGGAACATTGCCTTACAGTGAACAATAGATTCAGACTGTTCTCGTGTTACATCGAATAAAGCTATGCTGATTTTTACATAATGAACAAAATCAGCATAGTTATACGTTTAGATAGTTTATGTTTAAGTATAATAATTCGACATTAGAAATGTAAATTAATACGGCTGAAGAAGGACAAGTACGTCCGAAACGTTCCGCTAACTGTATCTTGATTTTCAGTATTAAGATAAATTGTAACTCGAAAAACCATAGAATAGCTCGTTCTTGGCCTTATATTATTCGTTATGATTAACAAAGTTGTATAAACAGAAAACGGATAAAAAAATTATTTATTTGAAGCTTATAAGGGAACCTCTCGAAAGTCACACCTCGATTTTAATGAAACTTTACACACATTTAGATAATATAATTAAATGATTTTAGAAACTATCAGTTGCGGCTCATATTTGGTTTCAAGAGATGAAATCATCCCTTATGTGTATAGCGGTTTTCAGCTTTTTTCATTATATTTCGGAAACTATTCGAGATATCAAAAAATGTTTTATACAAAAGATTTACTATAAAATTACGTCAATTCATTCACGTTAATAACATTTAAAAAAAATAATTATTAAAAAAAATTTTTTAATAATTATTTAAATTATTCTAAAACAAATATTATTGACATGAATAAATAGAAATAATTTTATCGCAAAACTTTTGTATAAAACATTTTTTTATATTTTGAATGGTTTTCCATATATAGAAGGAAAAGCTAAAAATCGCTTTACACATGAGGACTGATTTCACCCTTTAAAATATTGGCAGCAACTGATATTTTCTAAAATCATCTAATTAAGTAAAATCGGAAAAGTAAAAACCTACGTGGTTCTTCTTTTGAAAAACCGAAAAGACCAATCCATCCAGAAGATCGGCTGAATCCAGTCGGATCGTGAGGCATCCGAGCAGATCGTAGAAGTACGGAAAAGAAAAGTAAATGCGTTACGTATAATTAATTATTATAAAATGCATGTACTTCAAAACACAATTTTTACTAAATGAAATCAACCGAACGTTGTCATACTTGATTTACATCTATTCTTTGTAAGTCGACTGCAATAATTTATTACATTATCCGCTTGTAAAAATTAATTATATTAATATTGCATTATATGTAGTTTGCACAAAACCAAGAATTTAGAGAAATTTTTATCAAATGTTATTCTTTATTTCAGCAAAATTAGCTCTGTTCAGTGTTTATGATAAATATAATGAATTGTCATTTGGTAAACATTTTACAAGATCAAGTATAATATAGACAGTCTTTTTATAAGAATAACATTCAATAAAGTTTCTCTAAATTCATGATTTTATGCAAATTACACATAATGCAATATTAACATAATCAATTTTTACAAGCGGATAATATAGTGGGTTATTGCAGAAATCAACTGAATAATGTCTTGATTTACATCTGTTCTTTGTAAGTCTTACAAGACTTACAAAGAACAAATGTAATTAAATGTAAATATGTTTCTGCTTAAATTAGTTCTGCTCAGTGTTCATAATAAATAATTAACTGCCAGTTTGTAAACATTTGACAACATCAAGTATAATATAGACAATTTTTCTATAATAATAACATTCGATAAAAATTTCTCTAAATTCATGGATTTATGCAAACTACATATACTACCTTATTGTTGCTCGCTAATTGATTATCTATCTTTTAAATTATTGCTTTACATTTAACGATCGAGTTGTTTATTTGTTTTTTCTTTATTAACACTTCATTAACACACATTTCTTTAAATATGGGATGAATTCCTTGGCTATCTACTAAAAAAATAATGTGACCATGTCTGTTTAGTATCAAACTGGATGGAGATTTAAAAAGCAGCCTGGAGTAGATCAATTTTTAAAAGCAATTGTCCCGCCACAATGTGAAATTGTGATTTATACAGCATCAATGTGCTCATGGATAGGGCAAAATATAACTTCAAAGTTGGGAATACCCAAATTATAATGGATATTTAAAGTAAGTCCTTTTATGATTTGTGCGGTCATAGGATGAAACTAATAAATAGAATTATTTTGTTTGTATGTTATTTTGTTCTTCTTTTAGAAACTCTTAGAACTTCATTTCCTTGAGTCACCGAAAGGGATTTCAAATTTTCAGTGATGGAATGGTTCCGATTTTCCAACGTTCATAAACGAAGAAAACTGTAAAAAAAAAGTAAGCGAGGCATTGGAGACTCATTCAAGACAGGCTCATCAATGTTGCGATCTCAACTATACTGCTGATAAAAATTGTCTTGCCTGATGAAACAAATTTCCAAGGAGAAATTTTTCGTTCTTTCCTTTTTGTACGCTTTTACCAGTACTGATATCCAGTCACAATTTTTATCAAATGTTTAAATAAAGACCATTTAATAGGTTCCCAGATAACATTTCTTGCTGGCAAGTTTTGCGCGCGATGTGTATGCGAACTTTGTAACAGATTTGCATGCGTTTTGTTCGTAGAACGTGTTACATCGTGTATATTGCTTACAAGTCGCTAGCTCATGTATTGTCCCATGTACTGGCAAATTACATGCAGATGGCTAACATATTGCTAGTCGTTTGCTCCCCAGATAACATTTTTTGCGCGCAAACTTTGCGCGTCTTATGCATGTAAACTGTGTACGCGGTTTGCGTGAGTTTTGCCAGCAAGTTGAAATTCTGTAATTTCAGATTGAAATGGGTTTAACAAGTGAGTGCTAACGCCACAGCTAGGCGGCCACGCCGCAGGACATTTTCTCATGAGTTGAGTGCGGCCACAGGCATTATATCTAGGCGCCACCGCTGCCAACTCATCAGCTCATACTTTAGTGACACTTTTAGGAGCTGCTTTTTCTAACCTCGAGACGAATATTCGCTCTCATTCTTTTCAAACATAGCGTGTGTGTGAAACGCTGTTCCACATAAAATTTTATATTTTTACATGTAAATAACAATTTGTATTGTTATTTAATCTTGTACATAAATTAAATGTTTAATTCAAATTTTTTCTTTTTTTAAATCTTTTTTAACGAAAAAAATACAAGAAATAGTTTTTTTTGTAAACTAAACATTTATTACGTTTACATTAAGGTATTCTGTTTTAATAAATCTATCTCGGTTTGGATCTTATTTTTCAATCGGTCTTAATACCGTATTTTCGGTGCAGAAATTCCGATCAATTCAAATTAACTTTTTTTAAATCGATTTTAATAGCACATTTTCGGCAGGGTATAGCTTATTGAGATCGCGCGCAAAGTGTGCTAGCATTTTGCGTGCACATCGTTTATTGAAATTGCGCACAAAGTGTGCTAGTGTTTTGCTAGCGCTATGACGACGCAGTTGGATAAAGTTTTGCTTGCGTTGTAGGAATCCCTTTTGCGCGTGATTTGCTGAACGTTTACCCGCAAAATGTTTTCTGGGTTGTATTGTAAAAGGACTTTTCTTAAGATTTGCTTGAAACTTGATATTTGAAGATTATATTCTTTATACATAAGCATAAAAGTTACAAATGTAACCTTTCAATCATTAAAATCAAGTAACATTTCTTAATCAAATTTTTAAAATAATTAAAATCAACTGCAAAAACAAAGTTATGTTTAATGTTTCCGAATTTATTTTTAGATATTTTAGCATTCCATATAGACATATATTCTATGATCTATCTTCTTTAGAGAATAATTAAGTATCCATTGATTGAAAACTTAAACAAACTTCAATCAATAAGTGCAGGGACTGTTCTCAAAGAAGGATAGAATCCATTTATTGATTTTAGCTAGGATCATATTTACAGTCTCCTGAACTTGTCCCTGTTTATTTTCCAAAGTTGGAGTTGTAATTGAACATCTGTCAATATTTTTCTAAATTCAATAACAAAGTCAGAGAAATCATCTTCATCAGCATTTGCTGAATTACTTATTTGCTGAATTACTATTGGCGCATTGGTCTACGGCCAAGGTTAATAATCTTAGATCAATGGGTGTTGGGATTGTCTTCTTAATTGAAAGGTTACTTTTTATCGTTCTTTTGTCAAAAGAGAAGTCACTGTTTCCCTTTTCGATCCGATAATTGGGTGGCAGTATTGTAATTGCATTTACAGTTAGTACTTTCAACATGTGTTTCCTATGTTACCCATAAAACACAAGGTGTAAAATACATTTCCAAAAGTAATCACAGCGCAAAAATGGTATTTAAAAATTAGAGGGCTACATTTATTCATAAACAAAAACAAAATTAATTTTATTCTTACTTATCATCCCAGATAAACAAAAGTATTCTATGATATATCCTTTTCGAGAATAATTTCAATAAAGCTCGATTAATAACTTCGATCAATGAGTTATATGTGTGCATACATATACAAGTCATACTTTTGATATTTATTGCACGCACGCACGCACGCACGCACATACATAATTTAATATATTTGTTTAATTAATAATAATATATTTGATTATATAGTATATCTACGTATTAATAAAAACTATAGATATATACTATATACGAGGTGTGTTCAAAAAGTATCGCGAATTTTGTGTTTTTTCAAAAATTATTTATTTATTCATGAATATCTATTTTGTCCCCTTCAAAGTAATCCCCATGAGATATTATACACTTGTGCCAACGGTTTTTCCAATCTTCGAAGCACTTCAAAAAATCATTTTTTTTTATCTTGTTCAGCTCCTCCTTCGATGCCGTCTTTATCTCGTCAAGCGTAGCGTAACGTCGTCCTTTCATGGGCCTCTTCAGTTTAGGGAACAAGAAAAAGTCACAGGGGGCCAGATCTGGGGAATACGGTGGCTGCGGCATCATTAGTGTGTTGTTTTTGGCCAAAAAGTCGCGCACAAGCAACGATGTGTGAGCAGGGGCGTTATCGTGGTGCAAAAGCCAATTTTTGTTCTTCCACAAATCCGGGCGTTTCTGGCGGATTGCTTCGCGCAAATTGCGCATAACTTGCAGGTAATATTCCTTATTGACCGTTCTACCCTGTGGCAAGAACTCATGATGCACCACGCCCCTGCAATCGAAGAAAACTGTCAGCAAAACTTTCACATTCGACCGAACTTGGCGCGCTTTTTTCGGTCTTGGTTCATGCGGCAGCTTCCATTGAGATGATTGAGCTTTGGTTTCCACGTCATAACCATAAACCCACGATTCGTCACCAGTTATGACCCTCTGGAGCAAATTTGGGTCGTCGCGGACAGAGTCCAACATCTCATTAGCAATGTTCATGCGATGCTGTTTTTGGTCGCAATTGAGCAATTTTGGTACGAATTTCGCGGCGACCCGTCTCATGCCCAAATCATTGATAAAAATCGAATGGCACGAGCCAATCGATATGTTTAGGTCCTTAGCAACTTCTCTAACGGTGATTCGACGATTGGCCAATACCATTTTCTCCACTTCATTAATTTTTTCGTCTGTTGTTGAAGTGCTCGGGCGTCCGGCACGCTCTTCGTCGTTCACATCTTCTCGGCCTTCTGAGAACATTTTGTACCACCGATAAACGTTGCTTCGGTCCAAGGTAGCTTCTCCGTATGCCACAGTCAACATTCGGAATGCATCCGCGCACTTAATTTCGTTTTTCACACAAAATTTGATACAGGTTCTTTGATCCATTTTTTTGAATAGGTAAAAATCGAAGACGATCCAAAACACGTGCAAGCAAAGCAGCTGTCAACAATTAAGTGAACATTCAAAATGGCCGAGCTTGTCGGCATAAGTGAGAGACATGAGTACCAACATAACGCCACAAAAAGATCGAAATTCGAATATACGTAACCCGCGAAAATTCAAAATTCGCAATACTTTTTGAACACACCTCGTACACACAGCAGAGAGGGTTTGGAGTCATTAAATACTGCAGAAGTAACAAACTGCGGGGTTCTTATCTCTGCTGTGATACACACACACACACACACACACACACACACACACACACACACACACACACACACACACACACACACATACACACATAAACAGTAAAGAGGGTTTGGAGTCGTCAAATACTGCAGAAGTGACGAACTGTGGGCTCCTTATCTGTGCTGTGACACACACACACACACACACACACACACAGTAAAAAAGGTTTGGAGTCGTTAAATATTGTAGAAGTGACGAACTGTGGGCTCCTTATCTCTGCTGTGACACATATACACACACACATATGCACGCACGCACGCACGCACGCGCACACGCACACGCGCACAAATGCACACACGCACGCACGTACGCGCGCGCGCGCGCGCACACACACACACACACACACACACATACACATACACACACGATGTGCAAAAATCCGACCGGCAACCTCCACGTGGTGCATTGGGTAATGCTAATGTCGGCGGTAGACGTCATTTTTCGGAAAAATGTACTGTAAAAAATGTATATCTTCGAAGTCTTGTAACTCGGTCAAAAAAAATCGTAGAAAAAATTTTAAAAAAAGGATTTTGTAGAGAAAATGTCATACTTTGAGGCACTTGCATTGGATTTGTCGAGAAAAATTTTTTTATTGAGCTACAGGCTGTTAAAAATACGTTATTTTAAGGAAAAACAGTGTATCTTTTTTGGAGCATAGTACTAAGAAATTGAGAAAATTTTTGAAAACCATTAATAGCATGTTAAAGCTGAAACTTCGAGCTTTAAAATGGTTTTTTGATTTTTTGTCTACGATAATTTTTCATGGAGTACGGATATCATTTGTAGAAAATGCAGGTTTAGCTTCAAAGTTGCGTAACTCGGTCAAAAAAAATCGTAGAGAAATTTTTAAAAAAGCATTTTGTAGATAAAATGTTGTAGTTTATGAAATTTTACTTGAATTATTTGAAAAAAATTTGTTGGTCGATCTGCAAAGTGTCAAAAATACGAAATTTTAACGAACAAAACAAGGTGTGCTTTTTTACTACATAAGACAAGGAAGTTAAAAGAATTTTGAAAATCTGCTGGTAGAACGTTAAAGCACGATCTTCAAGCTTCAAAATGCTTTTTTTATTTTTTATCTACGATGATTTTTCACCGAGTTACAGTCATTTGAAAATAGCCTAATTTTTGGTGTCTGGAAAGTGTTCCCTATTTTTTTTTGAGTAGTGTATATAAAAATTTTCTTCGGAAAACTTCTAGGAAAGAAAACAGAAAATGAAGCAATAGTAAGATATGTACTAACGGGAACAAGAACGTGTCTTTCTCAATAGCACACATCAACAGGTATGTGTGTTAACATATGCGTCTTTTTCGCGATAGCGCACATAATCGCGTGCTACCGGGATGTGCGCTATCGGGATGTGCGATTGCGGGAATTAAAACATTTTTTTCCCGATAAAGCACATAGTCACGTGCTATCGGTATGCGCGCTATCAGGGAGTGCGCTGTCGGGGAGTGCGCTGTCGGGAAGTGCGCTATCGGGATGTGAGCTATCGGGAAGTGAGCTATCGGGATGTGAGCTATCGGGATGTGCGCTATCGGGATGTGCGCTATAGGGATGCGCGTTACCGCGATATTCGCTATCGGGATGTGCGCGTGTAAACGTGCACAAACTTGTTCGAAGGCACCCTCTCACTCTCTCTCACTCCTTCCGTCCCTTTTCGTGCGATGGAAATGTAGTGTTTTTAATTTGCAAATGATATTTAAACAATCATATTTGTCTTAAATTTTATTATTCGCGATAGTACAACCAGCTTGATTGATTCTGTCCCTCGGAAAATTTTCCAATTTGAGTAGTCGCTATCTTTAAAAATATTTACAGAACATGATTAACGTAACAACTAATAAGTTCTAGTCGTTACATTAATCATGAACTGGGAGTATGTAGAAAGATGGTAACTCCTCTGTTTGGAAAATTTTCCAATTTAAAGAATCAATGACGCTGGGTGTACATTCATTACAATAATGTTGCGCATATATGTGGAGCGTGTATTTGAAGATCTCGCGGTCATCCTGGTATTTGACGGCCAGGTGACAAAGACCGATATTAGACAAGTTAAATAGAGCATAATTAAAATGAAAGAGAGAAAGCGAAACTTCAAATGTGAAAGTGTTGTCCGTATTCGGTTGTGTCATCTGAGTGTATCAGGTGCCTCACAGAGCATGTAACAGTGAGTTGCGCCTCCCCTGTATACCACTACTATCCGACACGTCATACGCTATTTCTTTTTATAACTTAACAACTAAGTTCAGGACAAATATTTTTCTAAAGGAAAAATCGTCTCAGAGTTCGATTACGAATATGTAAATAAAAAGACTAATACATTATAATGAATCACATTGTATACGGTACACGTTACATAGTATTATACGTGTGCTAAGGGAAACATACGCGTCTTTTTCCCGATAGAGGACATAGTCGCGTGCTATCGAGATGTGCGCTATCGGGATGTGCGCTATCGGGATGATGCGCTTTTTGCATTGTGTGCTATCGGGACAATGCGCCTTTTATGTTGTGCGTTATCGGGACAACGCGCCTTTCTTTGCTGTGCGCTATCGAGATGTGCGCTATCGGGATGTGCGCTATCGGGAAATAATTTAAATTTTATGTGTGCTATCGGGATGTGCGCTATCACACTGTGCGCTAACGGGACCTTCCCGCGATGGACAATACTTCGAATAAAACATTAAATACCGTTCTTTCACAATAAATGCCCAATTTTTGATAAAAAACGGCGGAAACTTATTTATACTCCTAATAAAATTATAAACTCCAAAAATAAATAAAATTGAATTAATGGAATTTACATCGCAGCTTGCGCGGGTCGCGCTATTTCGCGACGTACGCCTTTTACAATCACCTGCGATCGCGAGACGAGGCATGATTCGCGCGGCGCGCAGTGCGGTGCGAAATTTAAGGCCCAAAAAATGCGGCAAAAATTATCGCACCGAGTTTCCGCGAAAATTTGTCTCACAGCGTCCTTTGAGTTAAGTTTATATAAAGAGCAAAGTCAGAGCGTCTCGCAATTCATTCCTTCTTCGAGCATGCTAATGGGCGAAAATTGACCCAGCTTCATAAAGCATCCTCGACGGCAAGCTTTTTACTAAATCTATATAATAAAAGTAGGTAGATAGGCAATACAAATTTTTCATTTTCGCGTTACCCTTGGAAAACCGCCGGTATCATGATTGCTGGATCTTCCTCTTCCTCTCAACCGTCTCTGGAAGGTACGAACCTTTAAGTGACTCTTCCAGTAACAGTGCGACCCCACTCACCACTTCCTCGATTCATTTACAGAACATGGAACAACAAGTAAATAACAGCGTGAATACAGTGTCGAGCGTCAACACAGCGGCACAAACCCAGAAAGAGCAGTCTAATAGAAAAATCAGCGGCAAAAGACAAGGACAAGATCAACCCAAGAATGCCTAACCGCCCAAAAACACCGAGTCACAACAAGCTTGCGGCGAAATAATTAGAAGGCGACGAGCAGCAGCAGCAACAAAAACAGAAGCGTAACAGTAATAATAACAGTAACAGTAGTGTGTAGAGCATAATCATATTTCGAAAGTTCAAGTAAAATTCAATATTTACGTAACACAGATTCGGAAAATGGCAACGGTCTCGCCAAGTTGAGTGAACCTTGTGCTGCGCTCAATTACCGCGTTTTTCGTTCATTTTCGCTTGAGTTTTACGCTATGTGAAATTAGACAGCTGTAATTGAAAAATGTTTGATTAATAACAAATTTAATTCCATGAAAGCCGGTACCACCATCGGGTTGCCTGATGACACCATTGTGCCAGATGTTAATATGTAAGAATTTCCGTCATACGAAATGAATAATCATCAGGTCAAAAGCGGATTTAAGCGCTCGCTGTCCCCTTTGCCAAAGAATAAAGATAAGAATCTCGCAAATCTCTGCGCTTACCATACAGCAAAGCATAAATCGCTAACATCGTCGGCACCATGTCCCACTTGGAAAGAATTTACGACTCGGACATCGCAATTCTTACAAAACCCAATGCCACTAGTAATAGCCGCTTTAACGCATCTGTCAATTCTAATTCTGTTGAGCTTAGGTAAATGATTAACACGTGCTGAGGTTAAATTATGTCCTTTATGTGAGAAAATCTTAATGGCAAAATACAAAAAGAACAAAAAAAACATAAATAATCAAAATACAAGTGTGGGTAACCCGACATAGAAAAAGAACGCATTTTGACGGTGATGCTGCTCACACCAAACATAGAGTTAAAATGTTCAATTTTCATTTCAACACTTCCACCGATTTGAACATTACAAAATAAAATTAGTTAATAGACTGCAATATATAATCTCTTTTCATTTAAATTTGAACATCTTGATATAATAATGCAAACCAAATCAAAACATATGACTGGCTTAATACAGTGATATAAGTGTAAAAGGGAGACATTCAATTATAACTTGAATACAATTCCTATTTTATCGCTACAATATGCATGCTTGTCGTAAGAAACAGTCTTCGTTAATCTTTATAATTTCTGTTTTCTGTGTTAAAATTGCTTCACAAATAAAATAATGTTGCACATCTATATGTTTCGTCTGTGCGTGGAACATTGAATTCTTGCTTAAGTTGATAGCTCTCTTATTATTACAGTAAATTTTGATTGGATGTTTCCAATTACGTAGTCGTAATTCTTTGGTTAATTTACGCAGAAAAATAGCTTCTTTTGTAGTTGATGCAAGTGCCATGTACTCCGATTCAACTGTTGAGCATGCTACTGTTGGTTGTTTCTTACTTTGCCATGTTATTGTAGCATCTCCAAGCAGGAACACATATCCAGTGGTAGATGTTTTATCGTCTAGACAGCCCGCAAAATTTGCGTCACAGTAACCACATATTTCCTGGTTACCATCCCTTTTGTATATACTAGGACTGCATCAGTTGTTTCTCGTAGATATCTCATAACTCGTTTTATAGCTGACCAATGAGATTTATTTAGTTTAGAGCAGAATTGGTATAAAGTTCCAATGGCTTGAGCGATGTCAGAACAAGTTGCTCTGGCTGCGTACAATAAACATCCAATTGCTGATTGATACATAGCTGCATCCGTCATTTCCTCTTCCAATGTTGTTAATTTTGACAATTTTTGATTAGGATCTAGAGGTATGGAAATTGACTTTACTTCATGCACATTAAATCGTTTCAGCATATTTTCAATATAACCTTTTTGACTTATTGTTAATATTGTTATACCCTTTTCTTTGTCTTTTGTTATCTCTATCCTTAAACAATAATGTCATTTTCCTAAATCCTTTATTTCAAAAGTTTTCATTAGATTTTCTCTTATTGTGGTTTTTAATCTTACGCAATTTGAAAAAATTAATAAACTATCTACGTATATAGCTATTATTATAATTTTTGATTCTTCTATCATATAATAAACACAACTATCAAAGGTCAAACATGTTAAACCAATATCTTTGAGTGTTCCGTCTAACTTTGTGTATCATGTCCTGCCTGATTGTTTCAAACATTTATGGCTTTGTAAAGTTTACAAACAATTATCACTTTTTTCTTTGCAAACTTCTAATTCCTCTAGACATTGCATATAAATTTCTTCATTTATATTGTCTTGTATAAATGCAACTATGGCATCCATATGGTCCATATCCCAATTATTAATAGTGGCCAAAGCAATAAGAGCGCGCAAAGTATCATAACGGACTACAAGAGAAAATGTTTCTGTATAATCTATATCAGGAATCTAAGAACATCTTTTGCCATCAAACGCGCTTTATATTTTTCTATAGTACCATTAGCGTTTTTCTTTATTTCCATTAACATGGAATAGCTTTTCTTCCATGAGATAGCTCGACTAAATCCCATGTATGATTATGAGCTTTAAGTTCAGTCCATATGGCACCTTTCCATTTTATTGCATCCGGTTGATTTAACCTTTAGACGACCGGAGAGTCTAAATATAGACGCTACGGAGGACTCTCTATTATATAGGTTGTATCGAAGATATAACTACAATGTTTCGGGAATTTTCTAAGGGAATTATAATAGGTCCAATGCCGGCCGTTTAAAGGTTAAAGCTTTCTGAATAGATTGTAGTATATCCCCCGTCAGCCAAACGTGAACAAACAGATCATTCGGACAGTCTGCTATCAATTTCTGTTGCTAGAAAGGCAACAGATTTCACACAGACTTTGCAATATCTGCAAAGGTCAGCAAACTGGTGTCAGCAAACTGCTGTCAGAAATAGAACAGAAACTGTTGGCATTTAATTCCAGCAGAAATCGAGCAAATAGTGTTGACAGTACTGTTGTCAGATTGGCGATAGAAATCAAGCACAACCTGCGCAACACGAACTGACGGCAGACTGGCAGCAGAAATCGAGCACCGCGTGCTGACAAGACCTGGCGTCAGATTGGCGGTAACAAACGAGCAGGATCGACGCGACAGACTGGCAGCACCACGCAAACACGCCGTGCTGCCAGCACCTAATGTCAGATAGGCGACAGAATTAGAGCAAGACCTGTACAATACAATCTGACGGCAGATTGTTAGCACAAATCGAGCACCCCGTGCTAACAGGATCTGACGTCACGCTGGCAGCAGAAATTAAGCAAACCGAGCTGTTTTGTATATTTTTAAAATGTGACGTCACTCTTCATGAATTTATTAAAGGCTTATTTAAACAAACTTGCATAATTGCATGCATAAATAACATATTCATAAAGAAAGCGATTGATCCATTTTTTTATGCATTTGCTTTTAATTATTGGACCAATCAATTTCTTTATGTATATGTTCTGTCTGTTTCTGTTTGCATTCTATACGCTGCAATTTCTATCTGCACTTGTCCGCGATTACGTACAGGAATCCGTATCTATTTGCATGTATTGTGTCCAGATTTCTATCTGCATCTGCCCGCATATATAAATAATTAAAACCCATTCCTGGCCATGGTCCGACTAACAAAAATAGACAAAAAAATTGGAATTGGAAATAGGACCAAAGCATAAAAAAATTTTATTGACGTAAAAAGAACTTTTCAAAACTCAATTTTGCAATTAATTGGTATAAATAAATTATTAAAAATTTACTTTAAAAGAGAACTGATTGCGCCAATCGATTCTACAGGAAAAATTACTAAAGAAACGTTGCAAAAATAAATTTTACAAT
This sequence comes from Solenopsis invicta, assembly GCF_016802725.1. NCBI lineage: Eukaryota > Metazoa > Arthropoda > Insecta > Hymenoptera > Formicidae > Solenopsis > Solenopsis invicta. The sequence continues at coordinate 11,797,018 of NC_052679.1, forward strand.
TAATTTGTTTATAACAATTAAGAAAGCGTTATGCATGTTTCTTGATTCATTTTTTGAGTAAAATTAGTTGGAGTAATCAGTTTTCCTCTACAATCAATTTATAGTAATTTATTTATAACAATTAGTTGCACAATTGATTTTTGCAAGCGTACTTTTTTTACGTTTTTTTTATGCTCTAGTACTATTTCCAATTGTTGTTTTTTTGACTATATTACTTTGGGCAGAAACAGGTTTTAATTATTTACATAATTTATACAGTTTATATAGTTTATTTTAAAAATACTTAAAGCTAAATAATTAAAGGGCTACTGAGAATGTTCGCGCGATACTCAACAAGATAAATTTTTTTCTGTTAAATCAGCTTTACTTCAAATATAACTTTTTATTAATGATATCACAAGTGTACGATTAGCTCAGTGTTAGCGTATTAGGTTATTGTCCCGAAATCTTAGGTTCGAATCCCGCCGGCGCCAATGCGTTTTTAAAAATTGTAAAATAATACGTAATCGTAATTAGTAAAATAAAATATATGCAAATTAGATTAACCTATAATAAAAATAAGAATAAAATCTGCAAAAAAACTAAAAAAAATTTTTTATAATAAAAACTTTTGAAATTTTTAAATAAAAATGCTTGATTTTTACTGCCAACGTGACGTCAGAACTTGTCAGCACGGCATGCTCGATTTGTGCTAGCAGTCTGCCGTCAGATTGTGTTGCGCATGTCATGTTTGAATTCTGCCGCCTATCTGGCGTCACGTGCTGGGAGCACGGCGTGCTCGCCTGGTGCTGTCATTCTGCTGACATAAAATATCAACAGGTTCTGTTAACAGAACGTAAGCAGAATTTGAGATCAGTTGAGTTCAGTCTGTCAACACGTCGTGATCAAATCTGCCGCCAGCCTGCCGACACAGTGCTAACATTTTGCTGACTGGGTCCGTATCTAGACATTCAGAATAATAGTCTAATTCAGAAATGTTACAATAGTGTATATTTGATACATTACTTATATGGTAGTCATTTAAATAGGCAGGTAACTTTGAAACACGACTAGAGTTTCTTAAAACATTATCGGTTGTTTGAGAATTGTGTTTCTTTAAGAATTTCTGAATTTAATGGAGGTATATCGTTTAGTTTTTGACCTTTTTCTTGAACTAAAGGTTTTTCAGTTGTATTAACTACAAATAAATCCTCCTCATTTAAAACTGATAAATCATTAAATTTATCAGTAGGACAATGCTCAGACATATACATTTAGTTTTCAATAAAAATGACATCACAAAATTCTACAATTTTAAGGGTGGTAGGTCATTTTAAGGGTGGTAGGTCATCAATTAAACAATACCCTTCACTTGTAAAACTATCCCCACAAACATTAATTTAATAGCTTTATCATCCCATTTTTTAAGATTAGTTTTAAGGATATAGGCAAATGCTTTACAACCAGACTTTCACATAGCCTGGATCAGATTTTTTACCCATCCAAACTTCATATGGAGTCTTATTATTAACAGTTACGGTAGGAGAACGGTTTTTGCAATAGTTTGCTGTACATACACAAAGCTTCAGCCCAATGCTTCTTATCAAGTTGAGCATGTATCAGCATTGCATGAGCTTTTTCAACAAGAGTTTTGTTACAACGTTTCGCTACTCCGTTTTGTTCGGATGTATGTGCAATTGTCATTTAATAATGTATCCCATTTTTACGGAGATATTGTTCCATTTCTGAATTAACAGATCCTTTTCCTCTATCGGTATGTAGAATTTTAATGGGTATACCGACTTGTTTTTCTATATAAGTTTAAAATTCTATAAATTTATGTAAAACTTCAAATTTATATTTTAAGAAACTAACAAAAGTCATACGCAATTTATCATTAATTAATGTAAATACATATCGAGCATTATTAATGGAAAGAATATGCATGGATCTACAAAGATCTAAATGGACTGTTTTTAATAGTTTATTTGCACGTTTAGTTTCACCTTTAAGAAACAGATTACGATGTATTTATCCTTTGATACATGCAATACAATTATCAAAAAATGTTTCCGTTAATTTTAAACCTGTAACCATATTTTGTAATTGTTTTAGGCCATTACTACTTAAATAGGCTAAACGTTCATGCCATAATTGATTAACATCATTTTCTGAAGCAATTAATAAAACATTTTCCATTAAATCTAATGTATATAAATCATTGTCAGCAAAAGCGGATCCAGTGGCAAGAACTTATCCTGTTTCTTTTTTTTGTTAAAAACAAAAGAAAATAAAAACTCTTGATATTTAAGACAGTAAATAAAAATAAAAATGAGGCCAGTGAGAGTCAACGCGGATATACCAGGGGAAGTAAAAAATTATCCGCACTTTTGTTTACTGCTACAAGCGTCTAAATATGACCGCTCCGCTAGAAATTTGCAAGGAGGAACAGAGAGCTATGATACGATTTCTTTAATCGGAAGTAAAAGGTGCTGAAATTCATTGGAGGCTGTCAACACAATGTGGGGACAGTGTTTTACCACGCCAAAGTGTGACATATGAAAAGGGAGCAGAACGCCCGTCAACTTCTACAACCGACGAAAAGGTTTAACAAGGTCAAGAATTGATACTGGCAAACCGGCATATTGTGTTAAAAGCCTCCGATGAATTTCACTCCTTCCGACTAAAGAAATCATATTACAGCTTTCTGTTCCTCCTTGATGCAAACTTCTAGCGGAGCGGTCATATTTACACGCTCGTAGCGGTAAACAAACTGATGCGATCAAGGTCCAGCTTTGATTGTAAGACCCCAGTAGTGCTAACTTGAAGCCTGTCTGTCCGAAACGCAGTGTGACAAACTTAAAGAAGTGTTCTAGAAAAGTGCGGATAATTTTTGACTTAACCTAGTAATTGAGCAATAAAGACTACAGATACAATTGAATCTGTTTAGTCACAATAACAATAAACAAACGTTTTAACTCTCTTTGGAGTCCTCCTCGGCGTATAAGTAGTATAACAGAACAATATAACAAAAAAAGAAAAAATAGCCGACATCAGTCTATAATGTTTATATGCGGCTGAGTCACCATCAGTTGGTTCATACCAGATCCGCAGTGACATCTTAGCGCATAGCATTCTCGAAAGAAATGACAAATCTCTGATTGACCAAAAAATTATTTTAGATGACAAACAATTACATTAAAAGGAGAAAATTAAGAGTGACTCACCAATAGGAACTGATGACGACGTGTGAAGCTTTGGATAACACTTGTCTTGTAAAAAATTCACTTGTTAAAATTATATTCCTTCACGTTATCGCAAGTTATTAACTCCGCAAAGAGACGTGTATCTTGTCTCAACGCAGTGGGAATACTGACTTTCGTGCTACGAGTTTTGTGCTACGGAAAATATTGACTCGAACATAATAATTTAGCAAGGTCGAACTGATCAATTATCAAAATAAATATAAATAAGAACGAAAAAGTAAAAGAATACATAAGGATAACATAAAACAAAGAAGCCAGTAAAATAACAAGTTGGTTAATAAAACGCTTTTTTTACAATAAATTATTAAAGACAGTCATTAATAATTTCGCAATTTAAACAAAAAAGAAAAAATTATAAAAGAAGAAAGTAATAAAATTACATAAATAATCTCAGAGTTTCTTTAAAAGGGACAGGCATTATGCAGAAATTTGGTGTCTGTCTGCAACTTGAGACTATTTTTTTTTTGCAATTGAATATTTCTAAAATCAATCGTCTGCTTAAGAAGCGTACGCTGTCCAAAATTTTAATGTTTTCCCAGTCGAAATCATGATTACAATTTAGTTTGTGTTCTGTAATAACAGAAAGATTAATCGTGTTCCAATTAATGTGAGTTTTTTGTTACTTATACGCTGAGGAGGACTCCAAAGACAATCGAAACGTTTGTCTATTGTTATTATAAATAAAAAAATTTAATTGTATCTGTAATTTTTATTGCGCAATTATATCCGCTGATTCTCACTGGCTTTATTTTTATTTACTGTCTTAAATATCAAGAGTCCTTATTTTCTTTTGTTTTGAATTTACGCTGGCTGAAAAATGCGTTATAATTCTATATCGTTTTTCAGTGTTATATTGTTGATTTTTGGTATCATCGCTATCAATTCTATAAAATTGTAAATAGAACATTACAAGACGTTAATTAAGAATAAAAGCTGTATTAATTTTATAAGAGCGTGTATTAGAAATAATATAACTGCACCTCATTTTATTGTGAATCGTAAACTTTATTACTTTCATTTTAGTTCATTACACAAATGGAATTACCTAAGCAAACAATTTACCTTTAGAATTTTGAAAACAGAGTTAAATGACGCGTTTAGATCTGTCAATTATTCGCAACAGTAAATTTTCCATCTCAAAAAAAAAATTTTACGACACGTTACGGTCAACATATGCCAGCCTTTTTTCCATAGATAGGCCACTTTTCATTTTCATCTTAAGCAGGAATATAAAAAGTTGGATGGGAAAATGAATTGGCTTATATATAAGAACGCTAAACGTCGGGTGGACGTAATTTAACCAATTAATTCTTATTATTCGTATAATGACAGAGATAATCTCAACAATTTTAAACTTTACTTCACATTACATCCAACCAGCAACACCACGTCACATCCGCAGAAAACTAATGTCACTATTGACCCTAAAGATTTTGTTAATGGATTAAATGTTTCTTCTCTCACTACTATCAGGGAGAAATGGTTTATTAATCTATCGTCTACTCAGATTTCAAATAAAACAAACTTTTTTGCAATTGGGAGATAATTTTTCTTTATCGACGACAGACAAAAAGAGTGTGATATTTAAAGACATCAAAAATAATAAAAATAACCTAAGCAAACTTAAGGTTGAACAACACTTCGGCTGCTCGGCGGACGCCGCGAGGCGGATGCCGATCAGCCTGGCGGAGGCGGGGGGCGACGTCGGTCGCGCTCGCGCTCGCCGATCCGCATCCGCGGGGGTGGCCGGAGGAGCGAGGGTGAGCCTAGCTCACCCGATGAGTCTCTTCCGGGCACCACCGTGGATGTGGATCGGCCAGAGGTGGAGGAGGTTGTACAAACCTCCAGGGGCGCGGTGGAGGCGGTCTCCCCTCCCGCGCTTGAGTCATCGGAGGAGGTAGTGGTAACCCCGGATATTCCGGGTGTGCCCGCCGAATCCGGGACTCAGCGTGCGAGGAAGCGGGCACGTGGCCGTCCCCGGCTCGATGGGAGCGGGCCTTTCAGGTCTCCGTCTCCCCTCTCGGACGGGGCGGACATTGAGGACCGCCTCCACGGAGTGCTCATGGAGGGTTTCAGAGCACGGCGGCTTAGAGCCAATGTGCTACGAGACTCCTCGGAGGACGAAGATATGTCGGGGGGACCTGATTCGCGGCCCAGGCAGCGAATCAGGATACCCCCGACATTATTTACACCGGAACAGCGCCGAGAGCTGGACCGGGAAATAGGTGTTATCTCCCGTAGCACCACAACCGATTTGGCCGGCCTGGCCGACGGTTGGCTACGGGAGGTGGAAACTGCCCGGGCAAAGTGCACCAATCTCGGCATGCACGGAGCCTTGTCCGGGCGGATGAAAAAGTACACCCACCTCGCCCGGGAGGCGTTGATGACCCTGGCCTATCGGGCCATGGGCCGCCTCGGGCGAGATGAGGTTGGTCACGAGGACGCGTCGGCCGCGGCGCGCGAGGAGGAAATAAGAACCCTCCGCGCCGAGGTCGACGATTTACGGGGCCAGCTCGGGGTCGCGAGGAGAGCACTAGTGTTCGAATCGGGGTCCTCGGGTGCGTCCCGGGACAGGGGGGGAGCTTCCTCCCGTCCCTCATCGGCTCCGTCGGTTGCTCCGGTCACCGACCCGTCCCCTTTCGAGGAGACGGTGCTCGAGATGCTGGAGCGGCTGTCGGGGACGGTGGGGGAGATAGAGAGACGCCTGGTGCGGGTCGAGGCGGGGGTTGATTCGGCGCCCGCCTTGGCCGGTACCGGAGCGAGACGCGTTAGAGGTGGACGTCGGGGGGACAGGGCTCCGCGGGAGGAGCCCACTTCCCCCGAGCCACCCAGCGGCCCCGCGGACTCGCCCGCTCGAGCTCCGTCTACGGACGGACCGAGCTGGGCGACCGTGGTGGGCCGCAAGGAGAAGAGGAGGGCTGCTGCGGGGGGGGGTGCCGACGAAGAAGTCGGCTCCCGCCCCCGCGCCCTCGAATATCGGCCGTGGGCGCTCCCTTCCGCGGCCGGGCGTTGCCGGTGCTGGTGCCTCGGCGGGGGGTGAGGCGGCATTGCCGCCCCCTCCTCCGCCGGGGCCGCGGCGCGGCGATAAGAAAAAAAAGAAGGGGCCGAAGGGGGGTAAAACCGGGGGGGGACGTCTCGTGCGGCGTCCGCTGCCCCGCGTGCGGTGGGGAGGCGGATCCCGCGCTCCTCCGTGGTGGCAATCACGGTGGAGCCAGGGTGTGCCTCCTACACCGACGTGATCAGGAGGTCCAGGGCGGCGATAAATCTGGGGGATATTCTCCCCCAGCCCGAACTGGGCCTCAAATTTAGAGTCTCGCAGGCCGGGGGTGTCCTGTTGGAGATCCCCGGCACCGAGAGTCGGCCCGCGGCGGAGCGCCTCGCGGCCGAAATGAGGCGGGTGGCCGGGGGCCCGGGGATCCGGATAACCTGCCCTATGCGTAGGGTGGGGATTCGGGTGTCCGGGTTCCTGGACTCCACCGAGCCGGAGGAGGTGGCGGTGGCGCTGGCATGCGCCGGAGCATGCAGCGCCACCGATATCATAGTCGGTCGAGTTACTCGCGGCCGTCGGGGCATTGGCTCTGTGATAGCACAGTGCCCGGTCGCGGCGGCGGCGAGGCTCGCCAAGGTGGGAAAAGTGGCCCTGGGCTGGGCGGCTGCGCGCGTGGAGGTGCTTAAGGCGCCTCCACAGCGCTGCTATCGCTGCCTGGCACAGGGCCACATGCAGCACCGGTGCCCCGGTTACTTTGACCGGTCCCGGTGCTGCTTCAACTGCGGCGGGGAGGGTCACACTCGGGCACGGTGCGCTAATCAGCCATTCTGTCCCGAGTGTGCCTCCCGCAACAGGGCAGCCGGCCACCGACCGGGTGGCGCGGGCTGCCCCAAAATACCCCCCATGCCCCGGAGGGCCGGGGGGCCTCCTCCTTCCTCCCCGTATCTGGGGAGAGAGGAGGAAATGGAAATGGAGCGGCCTCCGTCATCGCCGGACGCTGACGCTGCCCGCGGCGCTCAGGCCGTTGGGGGCGACGGTCCGGCGGTGGCCGAGGCCGCCAAGGGGGTGCGTCTCCCGCGGGCGGGGGCCCAGTTGATGGGCCCCCGGCTGCGGTGGATGCTCGGCTGCCGGGGTCCACCTCGGACAATTCGGAGTCCGGGGAGGAGCCCCCGCCGCCTAAATCGCGCGCGGTCGATGAGACCGGCGCGCCCGACGCAGTCAGCGTGTCGAGTCACGCTTCCGGGGATAACCTCCCCGTGGCCAGGGTAGTTCTGTCTCCCCTCCCCCGCCAACTCCCGCAGAGGGAGCGGAGGGGGAGTAAGGCCACGAGGGAGGCGAGGCCCAAGGGAGGCGCGCCAAGTGCGCCCTCCCCGGGGCCGCCCGTCCTCGGCAAGGGGAAGCGGCGATAGTGCCGCTCCTCGGGTGCCCGCCCCTAGCTGCCCCTAGCGCTCGGGGGATGCGACGGGACGGGGCCCAGGCCGATGGGGCCCGGCGCCAGGCGAGAGGTTCTCTCCCCTGGCGACCGGCCTGGCCACGCGAGCGCCGTGGACGGGAGGAGGCGGGGCGGGCGGCGGCGACCGCTCGTCCCTGGGCGTGGGGCTCGCACCGGCGATATGTCGGGAGCGGTCCCATGGCCCTAAATGGGCGCGGGGGTGCGTGATGCCTCGCTCCGCATCCCCGGGGTCGGGCTAGGCCCTACTGGCTGACGTATCTCGGCTGGGCCAGCAAAGCCCGACTCCCAACCCGACGAACTGGCGCGTCGGGGAGCTTCATGCTCCGATCCCCAGTGGAGGGATGTTGGAGAGTGCTATAGCAATCCCGGTCCCTCCACGCAACGGGGCGAGATGGGCTCGGTGGGTTTTTAGTGGGTAGGCGGGCCGGGCCTCACCAACTTTCTGCCGCGCAAGCGGTCTGTGCCGGCGAGGGGTACCGCGTCCCGAGTCCCACACTCCCGTGGTCTAGCCAACCCGGGGTACTATGAGTATTTTCCCCCCGTTAAAAAAAAAAAAAAAAAAGGTTGAACAACACTTAAACATTAGAACTTTATTTATCCGGATTATAAATATTTTCTCTTTGCCACAGTAAAAAAATAAAGTTGCAGACAGATTACGTTACTTATTAAAACTTACTAAAGAAATTCATGCAAAATAATCCAGAAATAATTTTCACAAAAGCTGACAAAGGTAATATCACCGTAACTCTTGACTGTGATATGTACTTAAAATAATACAAATGTTGGAAGATCGGGACACATATACAATTAAGAAAGATCTGACGAACGCACTTTCACGAGTAAGGTACGTGATTTGCTGATGAGATGAAAAAAACTCAATTATATTATGGATGCTATTTATAAAAAGGCCTATTGCAATCTGTCGAGGGCTTATGGCCTTCCCAAAGTCCACAAATTGGGTGTGGCATTTAGAATTATAATATCGTCTATTGATAGCCCCCTATATGATTTAGCTAATTTGCTTCATATTCTCATCTTTAAGAATGTCCCTGATGCTCCTAGCAAGGTAGATAACAACTTCCAACTCATTCAAAAATTAAAGAGCAAACATCTGGACACCGATTACAGTTTAATTTCACTGGATGTCATTTCCTTATTTACGAATATCCTTATAGAATTGGCTATGGAAAGTATTTCCAACAGGTGGGAGCACATTAAGTTTTTGCAATATTCCGAGATCTAAATTCTAACAAGCTGTGAGGTTTGTTCTCGAATCTACTTACTTCAGTTTTGGGAACAAATTTTTCAAACAAAAATTTGGCACCCCTATGGGGTCACTGCTCTCGCCTATAGTTGCAGATCTTGTTGCGCAAGATCTGGAGGCTGAGACCCTCGCATGGGTGTTCAATTGTCTATGTATTTTAGATACGTCGATAATATTTTAATGGCAGTCCCTAATAATTTGATTGACGTTACCTTGCAGACGTTCAATTTTTTGCAGCCCAGATTACAATTTACGGTAGAGAGAGGGGGTAATAGAATCAACTTTTTAGATGTAACTATTATTAATAAACGACAATGTACTAATGTTCAATTAGTATCATAAGCTAATTTTTTCGGGCAGATACCTGAACTTTTTGTCGACTCACCCCCTTAAAAAATCCAACTTTAGAGTGCTGTATCTCGAAACCGTATCTACCCGTAATCGGACTTTGGAGCCACGGACACTTTTGTACTACGTGTTGAGAACTACAACATATCAAATTTAAAAAAAAATTAGCCGAAAGCCAATTCTCATAAGGATTCTGCGGGATCCTTTACTACATTTATTACAATTACTTTTATAATATCTTTTACCTGTTTTGTTATTTATTTTAACTGCTAATGCATTTTGTGCTGGAATCGATATTTTAGCATGTTCAGCCAATAACTTTTCACATATCAAATCCGTTGTCAGAGTCGTTACGCTATGTTCCAATGCCATCGAAAGTGTATAGGTATATTCGTTAGGATATTCGCTGCTACAGTTTAATTCGAGTATTCTGAGAGTATTTGTCTCATCTTGCAACCTATTGTCTTCATTTTTTTAAGATACACAGCCATGTCTCGACAATTTTCGTTACAAGTAGCAAACATTTCTTGATTTAATAAGATAAAACAATTTAGATTTTTATCTTCGTATAACTTGGATAGACGATCCCATATTTCTTTGGCTGTTTCACATTCTTGAATTGTTTTAATTATGAGAGAAGCTACGCCGCTAATCAAGGCCGATCTTGCTTTCCGGTCTTTGGTTGAGTTATCTTAACTTTCCAGGCAAACATAAAGTTCTCTATCTTCCAGATAATATTTTATTGTAAAGTTCCATTCGTTGAAGTTAGATTTAATGCTACATGTAGAAATTCATGCTTTCTTAACTTTAAAATGTTTGACATTTAATTTATTGAAAGTTTATCAAAATTTACTGGAACAGCGTTCAAAAAAATAACCTCAGTGCCATCAATGCTTTTACTGTTGAAATAATTATTTTAATAGCACATTAATGCACATGTATCACACTTTTTACGTGAATAAAAGGTCCATAACCTGTTGAGCTTAGGTAAATGATTAACACATGCTAAGGTTATACAAAACATGGTTAGATTATATCCTTTACGGAAGAAAGTCTTAATGGCATAATACAAAAGAAACCAAAAAGAACATATTAGGAGTACAAATTGAAAACCGCCGTTTTCCAGTAGATGGCGCCAGCGGTAAATGCTGGCGCCAAACGTTAGATCAAAAATTTTAAATGTAAGGTTGGGCATCTGGCAACAATTCCTTATCATTGCAGTTGTGAATTTTTATCGGCGTTATATATTTTTTTGTGATCGAAAATGTCGAAATTTGTGCCCAATAAGCGTCATTTGCGGGAAGTTTTGCTTTTTGCCTTCAATTCAAAAAAATCTGCGGCTGAGGCGCATCGAATGATTGTAAAAACTTATGGTGAAGCTTCCATTAGTGAAAGAACGTGTCGAGAATGGTTCCAACGCTTCAAAAGTGGTGATTTCGGCGTAGAAGACAAGGAGCGTCCCGGACAGGTGAAAAAGTTTGAAGACGCACAATTGGAAACATTACTGAATGAAGATTCATCTCAAACGCAACAGGAGCTTGCAGATTCATTGGGCGTGACTCAACAAGCTATTTCACATCGTTTCAAAACCATGGGAATGATCTAAAAGCATGGACACTGGGTGCCATACGAATTAAAGCCGAGAGACGTCGAACGGCGTTTTTTCGCGTGCGAACAGCTGCTCCAACGGCAAAAACGGAAGGGTTTTCTGCATCGTATTGTAACCGGCGATGAAAAGTGGATCCATATGATAATCCAAAGCAAAAAAAATCATAGGGCTACCGCGGCCATGCATCAACATCGACGGCCAAGCCAAACATCCATGGCTCGAAGCTCATGCTGTGTATTTGGTGGAACCAGCTCGGCGTGATTTATTATGAGCTGTTGCAACCGGGTGAAATCATCACAGGAGCTCGCTACCGAACACAACTAATGCGTTTGAGCCGAGCATTGCAGGAAAAACGGCCACAATACGAGCAAAGACACGAAAAAGTGATGTTGCTGCACGACAACGCTCGGCCACATGTTGCTCAGGTCGTTAAAACCTATCTGGAAACATTGAAATGGGACATCTTATCTCATCCGCCGTATTCTTCTGACATCGCCCCTTCAGATTACCACTTGTTCCGATCAATGGCGCATGGCCTGGCTGAGCAGCACTTCCATTATTACGAAGAGACCAAAAACTGGGTCGATTCGTAGATCGCCGCAAAAGACGAGCAGTTTTTTCGACGCGGGATTCGTATGCTGCCCGAAAGGTGGGAGAAAGTAGTGGCCAGCGATGGACAATACTTTCAAGAATAAGTATGTAACCATTTTTCAACAATCAATCCTCAAATTTTGACAAAAAACGGCGGTTTTCAATTTGTACTCCTAATAGATAATCAAAATACAAGTGTGAGTAACTCAACATAGAAAAAAACGCATTTTGACGGTGGTGCCGCTCACACCAAACATAGAGTTGAAATGTTCAAATCTCATTTCAACAAATTGGAAAGATAAATCCTCGTCGGCAACCAGCATGCCATCGCAAGAAAGTTCTCAGCATCCTCAGCTCAGCTCTAGCACGTATAGGTATACGACAAAAGACGCCCTTCCGTACGAAGTAGGCGAGACCGGGCTATTTGTTAGACTTTTTTTCTTTTGTGTCTTCTGAGTTCTATATTCATTAAAAAAAAACATGAGACGATTTGAAAAGTTGAATCTTCCGCTTCACAATGCCGGTATAGATAGAACATGGAAGTGTACTTGCTTTGAAGTACGTATAAAAATGTCGATCAATGCCAAAAATTACGAAGAGCCCCAAGCCCGAGGTAATTCGTAACTAGTCCAGGAATATCCCAAAATTTGTGTTTTAAGTTAAAAGACTGTAAAAAAACTGTTGTTAAAACTTTCTTTTATTTAAAAAAGGATATAGGTATACAAAAAACAAATACAAACATACACGTTTGCATGTCTTTTTATGCCATCGGTGTGACAGATTTCTTAACCTCACAAGTGTCAATCTTTGTCGCTTTATAACTTTTACCTGCTTAAGAGCGACGATTTTATACTTATATTCATGTTCTATCTACTAAAATACACGATATTATCAAGTTTGAACTAAATCAATGAAAAACTTCAGTTTATCTCAATGCTTAACTCTGCGTAGCGTAGACGTTCGTAACGCAGTCAACGTAAGATTAGGATTACCCATAGGTGCTGCAATCAGTATTAACAAATCACCCCGGTGCTCGGTATTATGAATAGCCCTAAGATCAACTGTGCGCATTATTGCGTATGATCGATAAAAATAGACATCACACAGCAAAAAGTAAACACGAAATGTTTCAAATACATTCAACTGGACACGATACATTTCAAGTTTTCAAAAAAACCTTATTATCTTACTTAAATTTCGAAGAAATGCTGACTATCAGAAATTACTTCGACTGTCGCAAAACACATTTTTCACTACTACGACTTCAATATGACGCCGTTGTCAATAAAACTTTGTTAGCAACATCGTTACATTAGGACATGTTTACAGTGTTTAAAGTAAATTTTTAATATATACCCATAAAAAGATATTTCTAATTATCAAATTACCCCGTCTAACAATTTGCCCCGGTTTCCTCTATTTATTTTTTTCAAAAATTTGGATTCTGCATTCTAAAAACTTCCTCATCTGCTAACCACATGTAGAACAATTGCAGCTATCTCACCTACAGATATTAAAGGAGCCAAAAAGATTAGCCCGGGCAAGTTCCTCGCTACATTCAAATCAGCACAGGCCGTTAATCACTTTCTGGTATCTCAGGCTGTAGATGCTCATAACCTCAAAGTGTTCGTCCCAAACTACAAGTTTCCTGCGATGGAGTCTTGCGTAATATTCCTCCGGAATTTAGTGAGGAGCTTCTAAACTAACACCTGGTCTCGGACAAAAAAATACTGAACGTTCGATGGCTCAACCATAGGACAGTAAATCTGTATATGTATCCTTTATATCTATATGCATCACTTTTGCCAAGGAAACGCTACCAGATAAAGTGGTGCTATTTTGGGTCTTACACGAAGTAAATTTCTACGTTCCTAGAGCTAAGATGTGCTTCAAGTGTCATAGGATGCAACACATCAGCAAAATATGCAGAAGCAAGCTACAATGCCTGTGGGGGGGATCCCCATCTCATTGCGCCTGGCGCAAACAATGGCAATGACAAGGCTTATGTCCCGGGCAACAGCACCAAGCTTGCGCGGCGTACGACTATTCGTTTTGTTCAGCCAAAAATAATTTCTCGCATACATGCATGAACTGCTAAAGACCTCATTTGGGCGGATCCCAATAGCACACGAAACCGATAGCACACCATTCACAGCGACCGATGTTTACAAGAGGAGTCCGCGACAATTGACTCACCGATTTTAATAAAATTTTATGGGTGTGTAGTATTCACTCACCCCTTTACTGTGGTAAAACCGTTCGTTGCGAAACTTAGGCATTCTCGAGAAAATAACAATTAAATATTTCCAGCATCTATAGTACCATTACAGAAGAACGGTTGTCGAGTTGGCGATGTAGCGTAGATCGTTAGAATGTCGATTAGTACGCGTGGGGTCCCACGTTTGATCCCCGTAAATAATTTTTTTTTTTTAATTTAAATCTTATATTTTTAAATTGTTATACGAGGTGTGTTCAAAAAGTATCGCGAATTTTGAATTTTCGCGGGTTACGTATATTCGAATTTCGATCTTTTTGTGGCGTTATGTTGGTACTCATGTCTCTCACTTATGCCGACAAGCTCGGCCATTTTGAATGTTCACTTAATTGTTGACAGCTGCTTTGCTTGCACGTGTTTTGGATCGTCTTCGATTTTTACCTATTCAAAAAAATGGATCAAAGAACCTGTATCAAATTTTGTGTGAAAAACGAAATTAAGTGCGCGGATGCATTCCGAATGTTGACTGTGGCATACGGAGAAGCTACCTTGGACCGAAGCAACGTTTATCGGTGGTACAAAATGTTCTCAGAAGGCCGAGAAGATGTGAACGACGAAGAGCGTGCCGGACGCCCGAGCACTTCAACAACAGACGAAAAAATTAATGAAGTGGAGAAAATGGTATTGGCCAATCGTCGAATCACCGTTAGAGAAGTTGCTGAGGACCTAAACATATCGATTGGCTCGTGCCATTCGATTTTTATCAATGATTTGGGCATGAGACGGGTCGCCGCGAAATTCGTACCAAAATTGCTCAATTGCGACCAAAAACAGCATCGCATGAACATTGCTAATGAGATGTTGGACTCTGTCCGCGACGACCCAAATTTGCTCCAGAGGGTCATAACTGGTGACGAATCGTGGGTTTATGGTTATGACGTGGAAACCAAAGCTCAATCATCTCAATGGAAGCTGCCGCACGAACCAAGACCGAAAAAAGCGCGCCAAGTTCGGTCGAATGTGAAAGTTTTGCTGACAGTTTTCTTCGATTGCAGGGGCGTGGTGCATCATGAGTTCTTGCCACAGGGTAGAACGGTCAATAAGGAATATTACCTGCAAGTTATGCGCAATTTGCGCGAAGCAATCCGCCAGAAACGCCCGGATTTGTGGAAGAACAAAAATTGGCTTTTGCACCACGATAACGCCCCTGCTCACACATCGTTGCTTGTGCGCGACTTTTTGGCCAAAAACAACACACTAATGATGCCGCAGCCACCGTATTCCCCAGATCTGGCCCCCTGTGACTTTTTCTTGTTCCCTAAACTGAAGAGGCCCATGAAAGGACGACGTTACGCTACGCTTGACGAGATAAAGACGGCATCGAAGGAGGAGCTGAACAAGATAAAAAAAAATGATTTTTTGAAGTGCTTCGAAGATTGGAAAAACCGTTGGCACAAGTGTATAATATCTCATGGGGATTACTTTGAAGGGGACAAAATAGATATTCATGAATAAATAAATAATTTTTGAAAAAACACAAAATTCGCGATACTTTTTGAACACACCTCGTACATGGTGATTCAGAACGACCCATGTGTCCCGATAAAGACATATTCTTGAATAAATTCTGAGACGATTTTTCCTGTACGAAAATTTTGTCCGACGCTTACTTTTTGAATAATGAAAGGATAAAGTTAGCGAATCACGGGCCGTGTACACATGGTAGACAAAGGCGCCGCAACTCACCGTCCGACGCGGGCGCTTACTCGTGTCGGACGGTGAGTTGCGGCGCCTTTGTCTACCATGTGTACACGGCCCGTGATTCGCTAATTTTATCCTTTTATTATTCAAAAAGTAAGCGTCGGACAAAATTTTCGTACAGGAAAAATCGTCTCAGAATTTATTCAAGAATATGTCTTTACCGGGACACATGGGTCGTTCTGAATCACCCTGTATATAATTTTTAAAGTGTTTTTCATTATTTAATATAAAATGTTATTAAATAATAACATTATTATAACATTATTATTATTATAACATTATTTTGTTATGTTATGTTGTTATGTTATGAAGTTTGTTTTCCAAATTCTCTTAATCAAATGAAATGTAAAGACTGCACATGAAATGTCAATGATTACATGTGCATGGTGCAATAAACCATTGTGTTTTAATTGTTTTTACGACAAGTATCACCCTAAAAACTATAAACTAATTGTATAATAGTTATTGTAAATTTTTATTGCAAATATATTTTTTGTGTTCATGAGAACTTTTAATTTATTTAATAATAAAAGAGCATGTTTAAATTCCTTGATTTTTTTTAAATAACATTTTATATTAAATAATGAAAAACACTTTAAAAATTATATATAACAATTTAAAAATATGAGATATAAATTAAAAAAAAAAGATCTTATTTACGGGGATCGAACCTGGGATCCCACGCGTACTAATCAACATACTAACTACCTACGCTACATCGCCAACTCGACAACCGTTCTTCTGTAATGGTATTATAGATGCTGGAAATATTTAATTGTTATTTTCTCGAGAATGCCTAAGTTTCGCAACGAACGGCTTTACCACAGTGAAGGGGTGAGTGAATACTACACACCCATAAAATTTTATTAAAATCGATGAGTCAATTGTCGCGGACTCCCCTTGTTAGAGTTTTTTCATTGATTGGGTTAGATAAGTCAAGATGATAGGTTGGTGGGCTATTGCACTGTGCGCTATCGGATCCCGTCCCCTCATTTAACTACCTCCGCAAAATGTCTTATTGTCCACCAGTACAACTAAACAATTACATTGGCTGTTTTACAAAAGATTCCTATGTTTGAGGGCAGGAAAAGGATTAAAACTAACACAGTTATTTCTGATTCAACAAATTCTTCTTATTCTCACAAAAATTACAAAAAATTCCCTTTTTTTAATTCAAACAAAGCTAACACAATAAATGGAAATAATAACTTATCTTTAATTTTCAACAATAACCACTAACTGAACAACTTGGACGAGACCCATGACAGCCCCAATCTACCAATGACATATTCACGCTGCAACCTCATGACCTGTTAATGGGACCCACTCTCAGAAGCTAAAGCTTATTAATAAGAGAGTCGACGAATTCTTCTCACCTTCAACTCGATGGGGATCTTCATCTGCAATGCAAGGTAACAATAAGGAGACATATAAACGAGCATGGCTATTTCCAAGTAGGCGCTCGACATACGTCAACAATTAGAACGGCGTTGCTCTCGCCTGACGCTCGAATCACAGTTACGCAGGCTCACCTCCCACTGAATACCATTATTTTATAAAACAATTCTCTTCTATTTCTTATAACTTCATCCTTCCCTGCATTTTAAATGGAAATGACACAGAAGCTTTCGAAATTCTCAAAGATTTGTGTATGCGCAATATTCTGCTATTAAAGACGCTACTGCTGTTCGCTCTGCGTTTCCAGTTAGGGGAACCTTTTTTTCAGACTGTTCTGCTTTTGCAAATTATAACCCAACTTAAATTAACATACACACCTCTCATTTGCTTTCTGGGATCTCAGGAGTTTCGGTAGTTCAATAGAACTACCAAGGGGCCAGATCTAAACTGCCTTTTTTACAAAAATTTATTGTCGACTTCAATATACTCTGTCTATAAAAAACCTTCTTAAATCCTAACTTTTCTCTCTTTTTTAAGGTATATAACGTGGTTAAAAAAAACGTTCTGCAGCGCAGAAAACGTGGCGTTTCTGTCATAATTAAGAAAAATTTGTTTTATTCCATTTTTCACCTTGATGCATTCTATTACCCTTCCATTAAAATAATTGGTGTGCTTCTCGGTGCTGAGAGCGCTAAGCTTTTGCTAATTAATGTCTATCGGCACCCTGTTGCTTATTATCCTGCTTTTTTCAACAAATTATTCAATTTTATTAATGACTATCCCAATATTCTTATTGTAGGTGACGTCAACGTTCATCACTTCGTTTGACATAACGCCCAAGAAGATCAAGCAAGCAGGGCACTGTTTCTTGCTCTGGAAAATATAGAATTTGTAATATTAAATAATAACGCTTCCACCGTGAGTGCGCAAGCTGGTTTTAATAAAAACGTCATCAATCTGGCTATTGCCTCTCTCAGTGTAGCTTTCTGTGTAACATATACTGAAAGTGATTGCTTTGACAGTGACCACTGCCCTGTAATTACGCTTATCAACTTGCTTCTCGCACAAACCAATTTGTATACAAGCTACGCTTAAGTCCCAGAAAACTTGAAATTTTCGATCAAGTCTGCAATCAACTCAATATTGCAAAAGTTGTTAGCGCTGCCTTCCCCACTCTCAGCAATTACCTCACATTCTTCTCCCAGATTAAAGGTACCATATTTCAATTCATTTCACCCAACAAACGCGGTCTGCACTCCGTTAATGCTCATAATTCTTCCCCAGCTCCCCCTTGGTAAAACAATTGGTGCTAGGAAGCTATTGTCTTCTGTAAAATGGCTTTACAGGCTTTCAAATCATTGTCCACTTAGGTTAACCTTCTCTTATACCAAAATGCTAAAAGAGACATAACTAAACTGCTTTTTAAAGAAAAACGCAAAAGTTGGATCAGATTCTGTAGTAAATGATAGTCATCACCGGTGACTCCTGGAGGAAAACGAGACACACCGCGTCGACGGGACTAGAATTCATCTTCCGGAGAATCCACTGCCTGGGCCTCAAAGTAGCCCTGAATAAAACAGAAGCCCTCTGGCTCGGAAGGTTCAAGGAAAAAAAACCGCAATGGTCCCACATCATGGTGGAAGAAACCCAGGTTAAGGTGAAGTTCCAGATGAAGTATCTGTGACTAATCCTTGACTCTAAGTGGGGCTTCAAGCCCCACTTTGAACAGCTGGTTGTCAGGTTAAGCAACACGGTCTCCAGTCTTAGCCGTATTATGTCCAACCTGAGGGGCCCCTGTGAGAGGGTCCGCCGCCTTTTCATAAAGGTGATACGCTCGATGGCAATAAACGGGGCGCTCGTGTGGTGCAATGCTTTTGTGGCCACCTCGCACAACAGCCAGCTCTTACACAAGGAGCAGCGGAAGATGGCTATCAGAGTCGCGCGGGCGTACGGCACTATCCCGTGGAGGGCGGCATGTCTGCTGGCAAGCTCGCCCTCGTGGATATACGTGGCTCAGTCGCTCACCGACACTTATGACTGAAAGGAAGAGCTCACTCGCGGGGGTAAGTCCGTGACCAGAAATGGTGGAGGAAAGGAGAAGGTTAGCAAGACGAGACGTGTTCGCACACTGGCAGAGCAGACTGCCTTTTGCCAGGGCTGGCCTAACGGTGGTCAAGGCTCTCGGGCCCGTGCTGAAAGAATGGGTGTGAAGGGTCCATGGAGGCCTCTCCTTCCACCTGACGCAGGTGCTCTCCGGGCACGGTTACTTCGGGGAGTATCTGCATCAGAAGGTTGGGAAGCCTCCACCAAATGCTATTATTGCCTGGAAGAGAAGGATACAGCGCAACACACCCTGGCGGAGTGCCCGGCGTAGGGCGGGAAGCGCCGTACCCTTATAGAGAAAATCAGGATGGACCTTTCTCTACCAGCGGTAATAAAGGAAATACTGGCCGGTTCCGAGGGCTGGAATGCGGTGGCCTTCTTCTGTCACAGCGTCATGGTGCAGAAGGAAGAAGACGAGAGAAGACGCAAGGAGGACCCTAAGGTACCTCCGGAAAAAAAAGGCGCAGCTATTTGCATCAATACTAATAACGTGTCTCCCCCCTCCTCTCTGCCACAAAAGATACGCGAACATTCCAAGCGGCGTCTCAGATAAGCGGAACTGTTGGACACGGTCCCTCACTTGTGAACGGAGGAGACCGAGTAGTAGTACAACGGAACTCAGTACAAATTGGTGGTTCTGTCTTACTTTCCCGAAGAAACGGAAAGTATGCCCCTTGCAGTATCGGCGGCGGGATATCTGCTGGAGCAACCCGCTCGAAGCTGGGAATGCGAAACGCGGATGGCTGAAAAGCCCGAGGCGTCACGACCCGCATCCCGGTTAGGGCGGCTGTCTGTCCACTGGTCGGCCGCTAACTTCCGGAGGGGAATCTCTGGTCTCGAGCGGAGACTCGTTTGGGTTAGGACGGACCGCGGTGCATGCTCAGCCCGATCCCGTAGGCCGCTCCGAGCCCAGACGTCGGAAATAGTTGAGGTTTAGTGGGTATATCGCTCTAGGGCGGGGAGTCCCACATACTCCGTGTCCCCATAGGCACGGAAATGCATAACGCATTCCCCAACTATTAAAAAAAAGATTCTGCCGTAAATTCAATCATAGAACCTCTATTGCGCTTATTTAGACCTTTGCTAAAAAATTTAGAAATAGAAATTTGATGGCGGATTCAAGATCTGTCAATCCTGCCGGTCAGCTTTCTGCAAAGCTATGATTGCAAAGTTGTGCCCACTGGGATGCATTCTTGCAGTAGACTCCTCCTTAAAAAGTTTTCCTCGTGAGGATCCTCTATTGAGCAATTTCTGTCCGGCTCTTGACTCCCCATTCTCCTACAAGGAAATTCTTGTCTCAATTAAGTCTGTGAGATTGACCTCTGCTCCGGGTCTTGACCAGATAAATCACAGCATCATTAACGCATGCAACCGCCGAAATTCTCACACAAAACCTCTCACAATAAGTTTTAGACCCAGCAGACACCAGCAACGTCGGAGGCGAGAACTAGCTTGGTGAAAGACAAACGGGAGATCAAGGTAAATCTGGCAGCTCCAAAAGAAATAAAGATAACCAGTGATGACAAAAATCCAGCAACGCCAGAGTGAGCGCTAATCCCAAGAGATATAACAGAGAAAGCAAGAGACGCCGCATTCCATGAAAAGGCAACAACGGCCCAAATCAAAAAGGAGAACGCTCTCGCGGAGAATTTCCGCTCACTCAGAGAGTAAACGGCGAGTAGAACAACAAATGTACATAAATATCTTATTGGCACGGTAGAATGTAACGCGCGTAAAATGCGCAAGTGGTGTGACCAGCAATGTGTCACACCATGATAAAGTATGAAAATCAATAAGGTCAAACGGCTGTGATACAATTTAGAAAAACACTCGTACAATAATACGTTGTGTATTTTGGTTTTATTTCATTATTTTATTTTATATTATTTATTAAAACTTAGCGTTAATTACTTTAACAAATTTTGAATAGCGATAACATTAAATTAAGTACCGCGTCAAGTCAAGTTATTAGGTGTCCAACTAAGTTCCCGCTGTTTGTCAATAGATGGCTTCAACAGTAAGTGCTGGTCGATTTAGACATATCCAAAACGTCATGAACCAAACTTAGACATATAGTAAACAAACCGTGTTGACACGTTAGTGATTTTGTTTTGGCATCATATACTTTTGATTGTGTGAAAATGTCTGATTTTGTGCCAAATAATCGTCATTTGCGGGAAATGTTGATTTTCTTATTTCATTCGAAGAAAACGGCGGCTGAAGCGCATCAAAAGCTCCAAAAAGTTTACGGAGATGCTGCTCTAAGTGAAACAACGTGCCGTAATTGGTTCCACCGCTTCAAAGACGGTGATTTCGATGTTGACGACCGTCCGCGTGAAGAAAGGTCAAAAACATTCAAAGACGCTGAATTGGAGGCATTGCTCGATGAGAATCCGACGAGGATTCTTGTCTTTAGCAATCTTTTGGTCTGTCCCACGTATGAAGCATCGCAATCCCTATAGTTAATTCGATATACTACGTTGGAATAAGAGAGGGAAGGAAGTTTGTCCTTGTGTATTTTCGTAAGTTGTTTAATCCAGAGTATGATATACGAGTCGAAGGTTCGCTCCTAACAAGGGGCAAAAAGCTCGTTGTAAATGTACACAATAAGAGGGTTGTAAGTTATATATATATATATATATGTATGTATGTATGTATGTATGTATGTATGTATATATGTATGTATGTATGTATGTATATTTACACACGCACACGCACACACACTACTATATATATACATATATACATACACATATATTACAAATATTTTGGGACGTGATTTGGGATCTCAAAAGAAAGAAAAAAGCTATATAGACATAAGTCCGGAAGTAAGTCGTTTCAGAGTTATAGCCACTTTTATGTTAAAAAAAATAAGGACAGATCCAAATGTTTTTCACTGACAAGGGACAACGCATTGTTCGGGTCACCGATTTAAACAAGAATTTTTTATAGTATAGTACTCTATCAGAAGATTATCTGAGTAAAAGGACAGGATGCGTCTTTTAGCCGTTTTTGTACAAAATTATTTTATCATCCAAATAATTGTAAACAATTTGTACAACGTTGATAGTGATAACAACGATAAATAAAAATGTTAGCACATTATTACGCATTTGTTTGTACTTTTATATTAAATTATAATTATGTTTAAATAGTGGCTTAAAATTTCATGAGATAAAACAACGAAATTGTAAATGTAAATTTGAAAGTATACAAAACAAAACTGTTGCTTAAATTAACTTTATATAAATAAATGTCATTGTTAGATTGCATTAAAAAAAAAAAGAATGCCAGGAATCAAACTCGGATCGACAGCGCAGTAGCCGCGCGTTTAAACGCTAAGCTACGCTATCTTCTTGCCGAGTGATGTAACAGAACTCATATAAGAAACGTCATATTTTTCAAAATAATTTTGTACAAAAACGGCTAAAAGGCGCATCCTGTCTTTTTACTCAGATAATCTTCTGATAGAGTACTATACTATAAAAAATTCTTGTTCAAATCGGTGACCCGAACAATGCGTTGTCCCCAAAATTCTATTGATAAGAGAATAAGAGCCTGCATTGTTCTAAAGGTAGTCATTTTAAACACCTTATTTAATTCAATTTAAAAATAATGTGTTAAAAAATAATGTAATTACAAATATTAAAAAATTCAAAAAAAATTAAAAAAAAAAGTATTAATTAAATAAAAAAATCATAAAATTCAAAAATTAAAAAAAAATTAAAATTAAAAAATTAGGAATTTAATAAAAAAATTTAAGAAAGGATGTCACGTGGACTATAAAATACGATTTTTTTTAACATAAAAGTGGCTATAACTCGGAAACGACTTATTTCAGGACCTATGATTATAGAGCTTTTTTTCCTTCTTTTAGGATCTCAAATCACGTTCCAAAATATTTGTAGCAATTTTCCGGACACCCTGTATATGTACATATATACATATTGTTGCATGCCCGCCCTGTGGAAGCAATTATTATAGATTCGCGTGAGGCGATCGATGAGCGCGACAGAAAAGGATCATTCTCTGCCAACAATTTTGGTTTTGACGTGACGCGAAACTGCGAACGGACGTTTGCTTGGATTCCGCGATCTGTCGAATTGTAAAAGAGAGTGAATAATAAAGTTCGGTGTTATCTTATAAAAATGCTTCTCATTCTGTGTCGCGTGTCCGATTCTCTTTTTGCGTGTGTCACGAGTGTCTGTCTCGTCGAGTGTAATAATATTATATATTATATATAATTTTTAAATGTTATAATTTAACTAATATTCTTGAAATATTTAAATTTTTCAATCGATAGATTTTTCTGAATATTCAAAGTAAAGTCCTAAAAGTAGAATAAATATAATAAAAAATAAAAATATAATTAAGTTCAAAAATTTAAATAAATAAAGTAATAGAGAGAAATATTTTGACCGTTGCTGTATCAATACAAATTGAACAAGAATGCCTTCTCTGGTCGCAGCTAGGTCTTCGTGCTTGTATTGTTTGTGTGATTTTATATACTTTTCTTAAGTTCAATAAACTGCGCGCCGAATTAATTTTCAGTCATAACACAATTCTAAATTGAATAAGAATTTATATTGATACAGCAACGGTTAAAATATCTCTCTCTATTACTTTAAAATCACGTTGCCTTGGAAAGCGTTTTAACTCGTAGTCGATTATTGCGAGAAATATCATCACAGCCTCAGTGGTCGAGTTGGCTAAGACACCCATACCGAAGATTCGGAAGGTTCCAGGTTCAAACCCTGGCTGAGGTGATATTTTTCGCAATAATTTCTTTACAGTTTTTTGAGGGGGAGGAAAGAAAGGGTTAATATTTAATAATATGTGATATTACTATACCTTGTTCAATTTAGAATTGTGTTATGACTGAAAATTAATTTGGCGCGCAGTTCATTAAACTTGAGGAAAGTATATAAAATCACACAAACAATACAAGCACGAAGACCTAGCTGCGACCGTAGAAGACATTCTTGTTCAATTTGTATTAAATAAATAAATTAAGGGGATTAATAAAGTAATTTCGATATCAAAAATTAAGAAGATTAGACTAATTTAAAAAAATTGAACTCTAAAAAATATCTAAATCTTTCAGACAAGTCCGATAAAAAAACCTTTTCATCCGAATTGAATGTATTATTCAAATTATTAATAGTGGTCGTCTTATTCAAGAGGTCAAATCTAGAGTGCATTCTTTTCTTGATTCTGTAAAAAATAAGATCAAGAGGATAACCATTGTCCAAGAGAATGTGAATCACCTTATCAAAATTCTGTTGGTAAAAAAATGGATGTGATAATCAAAAACTCTGTCCGTCAGACTTACTATGGTATTGAATTTTTGGCATAAAGGATGGCAGAAAAAGTAATTGAAATAGCGTCCTGAGTATGTAGGTTTTTGATACTAGTTGCTAATAAGATGTCTGCCTTTTTTAATTAACATCACATCTAAAAAGTTCAAGGAGTCATCTCCCATCTCCAACGTGAATCTCAATCTTAGATGGTATAAATTAAAAATTTTCAAACAAGCCTCGACCTGAGTCTTGTAAACAGACATTGCGATGTCATCTACGTATCTGACATAGGATTCAGAAACATGCATGAGCCTTTTTAAGGACGTCGTTTTCAAATCCTGCAAAACAAAATCGGTAATAATCGGAGACAAAGGAGATCCCATCGGAACACCGAAAGTTTGTTTATAAAACCTGTCATTAAAAGTAAAAAAAGTTAAATTTAACACGAACTTGAGAGAATTAAGAAACTCATCCATAGGAAGGCTCGTATTTTCTTCAATCAGGTGCCATCTATTAATGATGCTCACGATTACCAGATTAATAGGAACATTAGTAAATAATGCGACGACATCGAGAGATACAAGTATTGAATCATCAGAAATTGCCAGATTCAAGATGTTGTCAATGAATTGAAAGCTATTATTAATGTGGCTACTTGGGGGTGGCAAGCTATGGTGTATAATTAAGTGCGCGTGCGCGCCTTGGCACATGCGACGGTTCGGCATGACTCCTCTAGCAGCGCCTGCCGCCAGGCAGAACTTCTCCGTGTAGATAAAAAATGGGCGCCCGAGGCGCCCCCGATTATAGATCGGCGGCCTTTCTCCCGACTGGTATTAGCCGGGGACGATGCATTTTCAGAGGTACATCGTTACAATTATTTCATATTTTATAATAATTAATGTTCTTTTCAATATAATTTAAGATGTTACATTATGTTGTATCAAATGTCTCAGATCCATGTATGCAGTCAAAGGATTAATATTTCCAATAGCAATTTTATGCTTATTATTTTTAAACAATAGAATAGTATAGAAAGGTAGATCAGTAAACAAGCAATTAAAAGAATATAACAAATATATTATGATTTGATAACTCAATATTGAATTATAATTAATTATTGTTTCTTTTTGTTGATTTATACACCTTATTTGATTTACAAATACAGTTTACAAAAGTAAAAAATTATATTTTTATTTTACAGCTTATTAAATTTATCTTATCTTACAGTTTATTAAAGCATTCTCAAAAACACATGCATTCACAAGGAAACTATTAAAACAATACAAATACAAATATCACAAGTAAAAGAACCAGGCTTGGGAAAGTTACTTTGTAAAAATAACTAGTTACAGTTACAGTTTCTGTCTTCCAAAAAATAACTAGTTACCGTTACAAGTTACTGACTTTAAAAAATAACTCGTTACAGTTACAGTTATTGAAAAAGTAACTTAAAGTTACTTTTCAGTTACTTTTCTGTTTTTTTTTTGGTAATATTATAAAACATTAATAATTTAAATACGAGACTTTTACTGAAGAGCATCCACGTAAAGTCTTTTCTATCTTTAATTGTGTAAAGCGTTATCTACAATAGAGACTTAAGCCTTTAACCTTAAGAAATTAACCAATAATAATTGATTTATAGAAGAATAATCGATTGTGTTTGGCCAATTTCTTAAGGCTAAAGGCTTAAGTCTTTATTATAGTCTTTATTGACGACGCATAATTTGCATGTGACATGTTTACATATATTAAATATTAATTACCTATATGTACAGATGAAAACTATGTGAATTATGTTCTAAATTTTTTGAGGATAAAGGTTGGTTTATAATAGCCGTAATCGTAAGAAATTGATCAATCATAGTTGATTTATAAAAGAATAATTGACTATGATTGATCAATTTCTTATGGTAACGGCTATTATAAACTAACTTTAAGACTAAGTATAGAATTTAGACTCAAAGGCATTCTTAGTAACCAATTCTCTGCTGGCTGATTATCACACGTATGTACACGATAGACCAGCCAGACGATCACACAACACGCAGTGATTCTTCGCGAGCATCCCGGAATCGTACTTGAATATCCGGGCCCTACAAGTACAGTCGTGAGCTAAAAGGTTGCAACACGTTTTCTTGGATGGTTTTTAGAATGTAGACTTGCTCCTCGATCGGCGAACATAATTGGTTGAATCCACAAGTAAGAACCAATTACGTTCGCCGTTCGATGAGCAAGTCTATATTTTAAAAACCATCGAAGAAAATGTGTTTCAATCTTTTAGCTCACGACTGTATGTATATACAATCGTGTATCTACATGTAAATAACTTGTAACCTATGACTACTGGTACGGGGCTGCCAAATGTATAACATATAACCGTTCATTGTCACGTGTATCTTTCTAGACAGAACTTTTTCTCGGATCACATCATCTCTCATCATATCATCTCTCTCGGATCACATAAGAAGCATAGAACATAGAATTGTCACTGCATCGAGCAACAGTGGCTGCGTTCAGCAAACTCAGTGGTTGAGTGAGCGCTTACTGCTATTAGTGTAATCTTTTAGGTCTAACCAATCACCAATTACATTAAAGCTGCGTTTGAAAACATCAGTTGAGTACCCTCATATATATCATTTTATCCTTGTTGTTTACCGATTGTTAAATAAAGATAAAATGATACACGACGCCACTCGGGTGATGTTTGCAAATGCTATCTAAATTGGCAAATGAGTTTGAAATATATAAAGTAACTATAAAAATAACTATTAATTTAGTTACTAGTTACACAAATAATGTAACTAAGTTAAGTTTATAGCTACAGTTGAAAAAAGTAACGAAGTTAAGTTACAGTTACCAAAAACAGGTAACTCTAACTGTAACTTCGTTACAAGTAACGAGTTACTTCCCATCCCTGAAAAGAACGAGATAAAGTCATAAGAATATCGCAAAAAAATATAAATTATGGTCTATCTCAATAACGTAGTTGCCTACTTCGCTGGTTTGTGAATAACTTTCAAGAGACCAAAGGGCTGCATCTAACATGTATACTCGATTGTGATTCCTGTATTCGATTCGCATAATACTAAAACTAATACAAAAAATACCCTGTACTTTACCTTTATACTCTCACTTGTCCCACCTTCCCCTAATCTATTTTATGCGTTTTAGGTAAATCAATATAGTATACCTTTAAAACATATTTACCTTGGATGTAGTACGTCCCAGAGTATATTGAAATTTTGCTAGAAGTGTTCTATTCCAGATATCCACGGCTTGTATGTAAAATAGAATAATCGCCAGAATCATACCGCAAACCAACACTTCCGGTTTTAAAGCGTAAATACGTATGATCCTACAGAGATAGCTCAACGGAGTATTAATGCCGACATTTAATCCGGTAGGAATGTTCACGGCAAACTTAGACATCAGCTTCATGTGTGATACGTATGTCTGGAAAAAAATTATAAACAGTTCATATTTTCAAATGGCGTAAATTAATAAAAAATTAAAATTTTTATATATTCCAAACAATACAGCCATAAGAAATATTTTGAAAAGAACCTCACACTTTTCTTATAGTAAAGCATCATTCTTAGATTTAACTAATTTCTGGGTATGTTATAGTTATCTTTAGGGTTGAGAAAGTTATAAAACAAATTTAATATAAAAAAAGGCCGAGTCGGTCATAGCAAGATCTTTGCGCTAAAATAATATATTATATTGTTACGACCGTGTATATTTGAATATCGCGTGAATGTTGTTGGGCTTCAATTGATTAAGAAAAGGAACTGTCGTTCGTTAGCAATGTTGTTGTTGTGTTCTGACTTTCGGTTTGACAGCTGGTCAAATTAATAAAGTCATTCTTAAAATATAAGTATGCTCTTTATTTGCGAACGCCGCTTGTATAGTAGTGCGCGAGTGCGATAGTACGACACAACCTCTTCGGTCGTAACATTTTGAGGGCTCGTCCAATCGTTCTCGGACCGTTTTCTTGAAAAAATCAACGCTATGGCTTTAATGAATTCTCCAAGAAGAGGAATGTGCACGTGCTCCTCAGCAAGGACTGAGCAATCTATGGGAGATGATGAGCATCCATGCACGCGGTCTTCGGGTGACGTCGAGCGAACGACGGAGGATGTCGTAGAGCGGACGGTTGGTGATGAAGCGACGAACACAGCGGAGTTACTAAGTGCTGCGTTAAAAGAGCCCCATAAGATGAAAAAAGACCGTCTCCGTTTTCAGCAGCAAGAGGAGGAACTTTGTGAACAGATACAACGAGCACAACAAGGCCAGTCATTACCTTTCTTTTTTTGTCCTCCAACCGCGGAGATTCCTCGGAATTCCGATACTAACGCAAATGTTAATTTAAAATTAAAACCAGATATTTTCGATGGGAGTGTTCCGCTGCGCGAATATTTAACACAATTTGAATTGATCGCGCGGGCGAATAATTGGATAGATTTTACTAAAGCGGTCGCATTAGCTTCGAATTTACGGGAAAAAGCGCGTTCAATTCTTGACGGAGTAACGGAACTAGAAGATTTAAGTTACGGAAAAATAAAATCTAAGCTCAAGTTACGTTTTGGGGAAGGACATATGGCGCAAATGTTTTATACTCAATTCACTAATTAGAGACAAAAATTTGGTGAAGATCTGCCTACTTTCGGTTCGGATATTGAGTGATTGTCACGTTTAGCTTATTTGGAATGTTCTCTTGAAGTTCGGGACAAAATTGCTTACGCGCAATTCATCGCGAGATTATCAGATAGTTTCGTGAAGCAAACGCTACAATTAGAAACTCAGTCTTCTTTGAGAGCCGCTATAGAGGGGGCAATGGCTATAAAGGTTATTCGGGAAAATAGTTTTCCACGGAAATTTGAAAGAAAGGAGAGAGAAACCGGTTTTGCAAGAAAAGTTAAAAATGAAAATTTTAAGGGGAGAAATAATTTCAAAACAAATTTTGAAAACGTGCGGAGTGTTGGCAATGCGGAACTGTGGAACATTTTCGCGCGGAATATCCTTCTTTGACTTCTGCAGAGAAGGGAAACTCGGTTTAGTCAAACTTTACGGGGCGAGTTCGACAAGAGGGCGAAAGGCTCCGACTGAAAAGAATTTCCGTGTAAATAAGATAGAAAAAAAAATAAATGATTTTTGTTTTAAGGGACGAGTTGACGGCCAAGAGTGTTTGTTTAAAATTGATACCGATTCCGATGGATCAGTACTTAAATCGGATTTATTAGGGAAGAACAAATGTCTTTCTTCAATTTTTGTTAGTCGACTGTGTTATCCAATTGGGGAAACAGTTCCGGTTAGTTATACAATTAATGTAACAGTGGAAATCGGGAAGTTTACTTTAGAAATTCCCGTTTACTTAGCAAAAATCAGTGATGAATGTATTTTGGGAGTAGATTTTCTAAAAAAAATTGGTCTAGAAAAAATGTTTGTTTCGGTGAAAAAGAAGAAAATCAGAAGAATTTTTCATGTTCGCAAATTTGTAATTCTTGTGTTAGCGTTCCTGATTTTCTTTCAGAATTTTTTCGAAAACAATCTCAAACTTTGAACGTCTCTTAAAAGGAGAAATTTGCCGGACTATTAGATGAATTTCAGAATATTTTCATAGAGCATCGTTGCTGGGAATTGTTCATTGGAAATGCATTCTATCGATGTTATAAATTCTTCACCAATTAAACAATCGCCTAGACGCATCCCTTTGCAGATGCGCAAGGAAGTAGATAAAATTTTATCTGAAATGAAACAACAGGATGTTATCGAAGAATCACATAGTCCGTGGGTGTCTCCTGCTGTTTTGGTGAGGAAGAAGGATGGCTCAATTAGATTTTGTGTTGATTTTAAAAAGCTCAATGGTGTAACTAAAAAGGATTCTTATCCAATCCCTCGGATAGAGGATTTGTACAACCGTCTGTCCGGAAAATCTTGGTTTTGTACTTTAAATCTAAAGAGTGGTACTGGCAAGTTAAACTTTGTTCGCAGGATAAGGAAAAGACGGCTTTTTCTATTGGTAATGGTTTATGGCAATTTACATTTGATGCCCTTTGGACTTTGCAATGCTCCGGCTACTTTCGAGCGTTTGATGGAGAAAGTTCTTTGTCCAAAAAAATTTGTTTGGTATATTTAGACGATGTGATCATATTTGGAAAAAATTTTTAGGAAATGTTAGCAAATTTAAGAGAAATTCTCCTTCTTTTAGAAAAGGAAAATTTGAAATTAAATCCAAAAGTGTTATTTATTCAGCAGGGAAGTAAAGTATTTAGGTCATGTTGTTTCTGAAAATAGAATTTCTACAGATCCTGAGAAAATTGAGTATGTTAGAAGTTGTCCAGTTCCTCAAAATAAAAAGCAAGTTTGCAGCTTTTAGGCTTTTGTTTTTATTATAGGAAATTTGTAAAAGAATTTTTGCTTATTGCAAAGATCTTATTTGTTATCACAGAAAATTTAACGAAGTTTGTCTGGAATAAAGAGTGTCAACAAGCGTTTGAAAAGTTGAAACAATATTTAATATCTTCTCCAATCTTGTCTTTTCCAACTGTGGGTGGGGAATTCATTCTTGATACGGACGCCTATAATCATGGTTTCGAGGCGGTACTTTCTCAAATCCAATATGGGAAGGAAAAAGTTTTAACTTATTACAGTCGAGTTTTCAATAAAGCTAAGAGAAATTATTGTGTTACTCAAAGAAAACTTCTAGGTTGTTGATTCATTTAAAACTTTTCACCATTATTTGTATGGACGTAAATTTCTAGTTAGGACAGATCATGTTTCTTTATGTTGGTTAATGACCTTCCAGGATTTGGAGAGACAATTAGCACGTTGGCTAGAACGGCTGCAGGAATATGAATTTGACATTCTTCAACATCGCGCAGGGAAGTTACATAGTAATGCTGATGCATTGTCCAGGCAACTTTGTATTGAAAATTCTTACGTTTATTGTAAAAAAGTAGAATTTAGAGAAGAAGTTAATAGAGAAAAATTCGTTGGTAGAATAGTCTTCGGGGAAATCGGATCAATTGATTGAAGAAAAGTTCAATTAGAAGATCCGTCGATCGTGAACTTATTTCGAGGAAAGAAGGCTAATAGACGTTCACTTAGTCAAGAGTTGGAAGATACAACTGCTAAGAGTTATTGGCTTTTGTGGGATTTTCTTGAGATTAGGGAGGGAATTTTATGTAGAAGGTGGAAGTCTCCAAATTTGCGTTCTGTGGTTTTTCAAACAATAGTGCCACAAGATTTGGTTAACCGGATTTTAGAGGAAGCTCATGATTCCCCTTCAGGGGGCATTTCGGTATTAACAAAACTCTAGGAAAAATTCGAAAATGTTTTTACTGATTGTCCTGCAAGCAAGATGTCGAGCATTGGTGTAAAAGTTGTAAAATTTGTCTTGCTAAAAAAAATCCTTCAGATAAGGGGAAATCTTCTTTTCAGATTTATAATGCAGGAGCACCTTTTGAAAGAATTCAATTGGATATAATAAATCCGATACCAATTTCTTTTTCTGGGAATAAATATTTGTTAGTGGTTACAGATTGTTTTACTAAATAGGTAGAAGTTTTTCCGTTAAAAAATATTAGGACTAAGACTATTGCAGAAGTTTTTGTAAATCAAGTGGTAGCTAGATTTGGTGTTCAATTAGAATTGCATACAGACCAAGGAAAAAATTTTGAATCATGAATGTTCTTGGAACTAACTCAATTGTTGCGAATCAAAAAGACAAGAACTACTCCACTTCATCTACAATCGAATGGTCAAGTGGAACGCCAACATCAAACAATGTTGAATTATTTAGCGAAATTTGTTTCTGAAAATCAAAGAGATTGGGATCGTTGGGTTCCTTTAGGTTTATTAGCGTATAGACCTTCTAAGCACAAAACTACTAGTTTCACTTCTTCAGAATTGTGTTTAGGTCGGGACTTGAGATTTCCTTTAAATCTTCTTTAAGGTGATCCTCCGGATTGTCAAAAGACTTCTTCGGTTGCAAATTATTACGATAACTTTAGGGAAAAAATAAATTTGTTTCATGATTTAGCAAGAGGACGTATAAAGAGAACGTATAAAGAAATCTCAGAGAGTTAAAATGTTATACGATCGGAAAGTTAGGCAATTAAATTTTGAAGTTGAACAAAAAGTCTGGTTGTTTAATCCTCGAAGAAAACTGGGAAGAGCTCCTAAATTTTAGAGTAATTGGGAAGGTCCCTATCAAATTGTTAGAAAATTAAATGATGTGTTTATTGCATTCAAAAATCTAGTAGACATAAAAATAAGATAGTTTAGCTACTTTTCTTGAAAGATAATCGCTTTAGGGAATTTCTGTGCCGACAATCAAAAGTCCGTGGAAAGCAAAAGTAAAGTTCTGAAAAGAATAGAGGGTCGTTATTTTATTTAAGATTATTCGAGACGACGCTCGGTAACTCAGGATAGAGCAGAAGGTCGTCAAGTAGATTGTAATTGTAAAAGTGAACAACGCTCAGTGACCTGTAGCAAAAGCTCAGAATAGAGCAAAAAGTCGTTAAGTAGATTGTGACTACAGAAGTGGACGACGATCGGTAACTTGTGGTAGGAGCCCAGGGTAAAGCAAGAGGTCGTCATCTTAATCTAGATCACAGAAGACGCTCGGTAAATCGTGACCGTGGTCCGGGGTAGAGCAGTAGGTCGTCGTATTAAAATCTTATGTGCAAAAGTTTTGTTTTGGATAGAAAGAGTAAAAAATGTTGCGTCCGGGCGTGGGTCGGACGCTTTGGGATTTGATTAAATATTATTTTAGATTTTATTTTGTGATTTTTGTATTTTTTTATAGGCTGTTACCAGTCCGGAATTTAGTCCCGGACAATTTTAATGTTTTATTTATTTTGTATTTTTAAATTATTATAGTTATTATATTTTATTGATTAATTTAGATTAGGAAGCATGACTAGGAGCGGTGGCGTGGGATAAAGTTTAAATGATTTTTATAAACATAGTTAAGTAAAAAAAAATAATTTTATAAATTTATTTAAATGAAAAACTATGAAAGATGAAAACATTGTAAATAAATTGGTTTCATTATAAAATATATATATATATATATATATATACATATATATATAATTATAGACGTGAATATTAGTATGAATGAAAGATAACCAATTTTTATAATATAATAATAATTATGTGTTTTCAAAAAAAAAAAATGTAATGCAAAAATATTAGATTGTATTTATTGTGATTTTACAATTCTTAAGCCGCTAGTGGTTTTTAATACCTTGAAATTTGCTTTAATATTTGATATAAGAGGTAATTTTCGCACCACTATGGGTTTTTTGTGTAGATAGATGGAGAAATGGGGCGCGTGGGTTTTCTGTAAGGTATAAAATCGTTCGAGGGTTTTACTGCTCTCTTTCTAAACTCGGCGATCTCTCTCCTTACATTTCGTTTGGGAGGAAGAAAGGGAACGGTGGAATCCTGGAACTCTTGAACCAGTGATTCTGCCGGGGAAGACGTCAGGAAACTCCGCCCAATATGGAGAGGAATCAAAATCCTTGACCTCGTTTAGCTCTTTGCGAAGAGCGCGTAAAAATCGCCTGCGACCTCCGGCTTTACCGCGATGGGTTTTCTTGTCCATGTTGCTTTATAAAAAATTGCCATTTTTGCCGATTAAAAGAAATTCCAAATAATAATAAAAAAATAAAGTAATTTCTTACCAGTTTCCGTATATCAAATTAATTTATGGAGACAGAGGATTGCTTAATGGAAGCGTATGCTTAGGAATGCGGCGTAAGGAACAGCAGGAGTAAACTTAAAAATTAAATTAATTAATTAGATTTTAAATTAAATTTAGTTTGTTTTTGTTGATTTTAGTTTTGATTTAAAATTAAACGTTTTAAGTTTAATTCTAAATTTGAATTTTAAAGAAGGAAGAGAGGTTAGGAGATATGTCATGAAAAGGAAAAAAGGTGGCGAAGAAGGCGCAAACACAAGCATGAAGCCAGGTCGCGCGCACCTAGAGAAAAATACACCTCTTAGAGTAAAAGGAAAAAAAGTGGACAGTAGGTGTCAGGAAGTGGTGCAAACAAGTTATGCCGCGACCAATTTGAGAAAAGGAGAACGAGGAAGGAAGGAAAGAAGGAGTGTAGGTTAGGCCGAGACCGCACTCAAGCATACGCTCGGTTCTACTGCCATGTCCTACAAAGGAGAGGTAGTGAAGGAAGGACATCCCGATGCTATTCCTTGGCTGCCTCGTTTGCGAGAATAACTCTCCCGTCGTTGGAATTTCTCTGCCAGTCTTACCGTTGGCTGGCCTATCAAGCGCACACTTCGACTGTCCAGAGCGATCTCCGCGCGCGCTCCTTTTATACGCTCCGGACGCGCGAGGGTGGTTATGGGTTTGAAAATGGCGCTGCAACGCGCCCTCGCGCCTAGCGCCGGCTCCCACGCTTGTAGACGCTCGCGCGGGAGCAAGCCGCAGAGGTGAGGGGGGGGGACTGCGTTTCGTCGGCGACCGTATTTCGCCGCGCGTCGCCGAACGTTCGAGAACGCTGGACGGCCACGCGTGCTCGCGGGCGCATTCTTTAAATTTTAATATTTTAAAATTAACACATCCACGCCGAATGAATCCAATATATTAATTAATATTAAAGTGAATTCTACAAAATTATAAATAAACGCGATTGTTTTAGAAATGTTTTAATTTGAAAATATTATCAAATGACGTGAAAAAAGAAAAAATTTTTAACGCCAGACGTAACAAAAAATTTAATTTAAAGTTTTTCTCTTGCAGGGTTTAATTATTTTGAGTAAAATACTCGTCGGATTTTGTTGTTTTCATTTCAGTTTTAAGACTCATTTAGAACGACGATTTTCGTGTGGAGGATTGCTGTAATTTTACTTATTTTAAGAAGACCGCCTCGCCGCGGTTTTTGATTCAAGGTTTTCCCGTGGGCCGTAGGGCAAATGCCGAGGTGGAGACTTGAGGTGCCTTACAGGCGTTGGGCCCTCGAGAGTTTATTCCACCCCCCCCCCCCCTCTTTGTTCGAAGAATTAAGAAAGAAGTGCTCAAGACTCAAGACTAAGAGTTTATAAACAAAATTACGCAGCTCAGAAATCCCTATACAGCAGCTTGGGAAGAGCAAAAAGTCATGAAAGCCTTACGGAAGCTCCTTGGGTTGTCGGGACGACTTGAAAAAGGGGGGCAGTGTTACGACCATGTATATTTAAATATCGCGTGAATGTTGTTGGGCTTCGATTGATTAAGAAAAAGACCTGTCGTTCGTTAGCGACGGGTTGTTGTTGTGTTCTGACTTTCGGTTTGACAGCTGGTCATATTAATAAAGTCATTCTTAAAATATAAGTCTGCTCTTTATTTGCGAACGCGCTTATTATAGTAGTGCGCGAGTGCAATAGTACGACACGACCTCTTCGGTCGTAATAATATATTTCTATTCATTTTAATCTTTTGAAAAGAACTGTGTTCAAATTTAAAAGTAATGACGAGCAATTCAAAATGAATAGAAACATATAACATATTATTTCAGCGCAAAGATCTTGCTATGACCGATTCGGCCTTTTTTATATTAAATTGTATGCAATTCACGGTCTGGTATCTATATAGTTGGAAAAGAGTTATTTTGTAAAAATAATTAGTTACAGTTACAGTCTTTTTTCTTTCAAAACTATAACTACTAACTAATTACCGTTACAAGTTATTGTCTTTAAAAAGTACTCGTTTCAGTTACAGTACTCAAAAAGTAACGAGAAGTTATTTTTTAGTTATTTTTCTGGTCTTTTTAGAATATTTTAAAGCATTGCTAATTTCAATGCTTTTATATTTTTAACATTAGTAAATAATTTTATTTATATCGAAGACATTTACATGTCTTTAGAAACGCTATTGTTTGAAATTCAACGATAAACAAAAATAAAACGACTTCTGTATCGATTTGTGCTATTTGCTATAAAATACATAAGTTATATTTAATTGTGTAAAATGCATGTGACATGTCTATATTAATTGTTTATATATATACATAGAAGATGTAAACTGCGTTCTAAATTCAAGTTTTTCCCAAAGATAAGACTAGATATAAAACTTACAAGGAGAGTCCGCGATAAGTGAACCACCGATTTTAATAAAATTTTATGGGTGTGTGATATTCATTTACACCTTTACCGTAGTAAAGCC
Organism: Solenopsis invicta; assembly: GCF_016802725.1. Classification (NCBI taxonomy): domain Eukaryota; kingdom Metazoa; phylum Arthropoda; class Insecta; order Hymenoptera; family Formicidae; genus Solenopsis; species Solenopsis invicta. The sequence continues at coordinate 11,833,466 of NC_052679.1, forward strand.
GTTCGTTGCAAAAATTAGGCATTCTCGAGAAAATGACGATTAAATATTTTCAGCATATGTAGTATCGCTACAGAAGAACGATTGTCGAGTTGGCAACGTAGCGTGAGGCGTTAGAACGTCGACTAGTACGCGTAAGGTCTCAAGTTCGATTCCCGCAGATAAAATTTTTTTTTTTTATTTAAATTTTATATTTTTAAATTCTTATATATAATTTTTAATCGTTTTTAATTATTTAATAAAATGTTATTTAAAAAAAAATCGAGGAATTTAAAAATGCTCTACTTCTTAAATAAATTAAAATTTGTCATGAACACATGTTCGGGATGGCGCGGAGGATAGGGATAGAGCGCGAGGCGTTGTCTCTCTGCCCGATTTCGCAGCAGACCGACGCACGCAAGCAGGAAACAAGAGTCGGCCATCGTCAGGCAATAGCACAGCCGCGAGCGCTAACATGCGCTCGAGCGTGGCAAACGGCGAGCGAGAACGTGCGCTCAAGCCGTGTTGAATTGCCAGCAGAAATAATGTCAAATATTAATGCTTATGGTATTCGACGATCCTTCTGGAAAGATAACGGAATGTTGTTGACGATCTCTCGTGTTCCTGCCGGGATCTTTCTAGAAGGATCACAGTCTTTATAAGGTGCGAAAGCGAAACGCGCATCGCAGTCGCTATTCGAATTTCGAGAAAAATAATACAGCAACGTTAGAGTGAATTTCGGAACGGCTTTCTTTTTCGGACTTTGATTTTGGCATATCGGATCAGTGTTGCTATCGATAGGCGTCGGTGCGTGCGTGACAGTTGTGTCAGATCGTAGTGCGTTGGAAGCATAATACTTTGAGCGCGGTAACCTCCGTGTCTCATAAGAATAAAACGCCGTCTTCGAGTTAACTCTCTTTTTCTTTGTCGGGCAGTCGCCCAGACTATCTCCGTCTCGATTCGTCGTCTCACCGTTCCTCATTCGCTCATGTTATTGTCCTAACGCGAACATTTTGCTGGTCCTTCGAGCCGGATTTTCGCGTGGCCGGTGCCGGATTTTTTGAGTGAGTGCTGTGACGTGACGATGATATTCGTTGACGATCGTTCGGTAAGCGTGCATCTACAAGGTAAAAATGGCTAATCCGTGGGAGGATCTCGTGCAGGCTCAGCACGACCTGTTCGGACTTCTCTCTCGATCCTACGAGAACATGAGAAAGTCTGGAGAAGCCAACATAAGGCTTGGGCTGCTGGAAGCCCGCCTCCAGACTATGGAGAGTTATTGGGGCAAGTTCGTTACGAGCTCGATATGAGCAACGGAGGAGTACGGAGACGACCTTGAGGAGCACGAGTATTTGACGAACGATCTGATGCTCAAGGCCGATATATCCTTCCACGTACAAAAGGGCAAATGACAATATGCGCGCGATGCGCGGTCCGGGCCATGCGGTAATCGCCGCTCCCGCCGTCACTCCCGTTGCAGCGCCCGTTGCCGCCGTCGCTACCGCTGCTCCAGCCGTCGCGGCAGCAGCCCCCGTCGTTCCGAGGTTACCTCGCATTTCCATACCACAGTTCTCCGGTCGGTATGAGGACTGGCCTTTCGCGACCTTTTCTCTTCGCTGGTGATTAGCAATCAATCCGCCACGCCGGTTGAAAAGCTTCATTATTTGAAAACCAGCTTGAAGGGAGAAGCTGAGCAAGTTACTCGTCGACTACGAATGACTAAAGCTAACTTTGAGCGTACCTGGCGAGCATTAAAGGAGCATTACGAGAACAAGAGGCTCCTGGCGAGGTCATACATCTCACGGCTTCTGTCACTGCCTAAGATAAAGGGTGAGTCGGCCGTTGATCTCCGCAAAATATATCATTGCATAAAGACAACCGTCGGGTCTTTAGAGGGGTCGGTCGCCCCTTGACGCGTAGTGATGACCTTTGCGTGCAATTGGTTACGGAACTTCTCGATTCGGTGTCACGGTGGGAATGGAAAACGCAGCTTAGTCGTACGACAGAGCCGTTGTCCCTCGACGAGCTGCTCGTGTTCATTAACCAGAGGATGCGGACTCTCGAGTCGCTGACTACCTCGAAGAGCGAGGCTGGTTCGACTAAGGCTTCCTCAAGTGCTTCTCGTCAGAAACAGGCCTTATAGGTGCGTACGCAGGGAAGCCAGCGAGGCCGCTGCTTTCTTTGCAATCAGGACCACTACGTGCGCCAGTGCAAATCGTTTTTCAGCAAGACGGCTGCCAAACGGAAACAATTCGCGTATTCCAATGAGTTGTGTGTCAACTACCTCGGTAAGCACAAGCTTACCGAATGTCCGTCAAAAAAATCGTGCTTGTCGTGCAATGAGCGTCATTACTCGACCTTGCACGACGCCTACTCCGCAGTCACGGTTGTAAATACTCATCTCGCGAGATTTCAGAAGAAAGTTCAAATGGCAATGCTGCTAAAAACCGCTCGCGTCCGAGTGAAGGATCGCTGCGGTGTCGACCACGTCGTGCGGGCACTGGTCAACACGGGAGCAGAGTCGTCGTTGGTGACGGAGTCACTGGCTCAACGACTGTGATTGCCGCGCTCGCGGTCGGCCTTCGCAGTCTTCGGGGTCCGTGGAAAGAAGTCCGGGGTATCGCGCAGTCTTGTCGAGCTGCAGATATCGCCTCGGGAGAGCGGTCCGTCGTTGCCGGTCTCTGCGTTAATTCTTCCGCGAATAACGTTGTATGATAGCGGCTTCCGGGTGGATCTCAGCACCTGGTCACACTTGAACGGTATCACCCTCGCCGACCCAGAGTTAAAGTTAGATCCTGTGGGCAACCTTCTAGGAGTTGATGTTTACAAATCCATTATCCGAACTGAAGCAAAGCGGGACGAGCGTGGACAGCCTACTGCACAACTAACGGCGTTAGGGTGTTTAGTCTCCGGGCCAGTCGGTCCAGCTAAATCTTCCGACCGCACACTGTCCCTGCAATGCAGGATCGAGGAAAATATTTCTAGTCTGGTGAGGAACTTCTGGCAGCTAGATGATCTGCCAACAGGTCCTGCGCCTCTCACTCCCTCCGAGCAGAAGTGTGAGGATCTCTACCGACGTTCACATAGCCGACAAGCGGACTGCCGTTACGTCGTGCGCCTACCAGTGGTTACTCCTCTGCTAGACCTGGCAGCCACCAAGCACGCCGCTTTCCGTGTCCTGACGGGCATGGAGAAGCGATTTGCACGAGACGACCGACTGCATCAAATGTAGGTAGATTTCATGAGGCAGTATGAAGATTTGGACCACATGACGCCGGTGCGAGCTGACACAGCTGCCGGAGATCGTGTGAGCTACCTGCCTCACCACGGAGTCCTGCGGGAGGCCAGCTCCACCACAAAACTGCGTATGGTGTTCAATAGCTCCACGGGAGTCCCGTCCGGCGACTCTCTCAACCGGAGGGCCAGAACCTGCTGCCTCCACTCGCCGACGTTCTCCTGAGATAGCGGCTTCCTCGTTACGCCCTAGCCACGGACATAGAAAAAATGTACTGTCAGATTCTGGTCCACCCTGAGGATCGGGATCTTCAGTGCATCCTGTGGCGATACCATCCCCAGGACGAGGTGATGGAGTATTGCCTCAACACCGTTACTTACGGGTTGGCGTGCGCTCCCTTCTTAGCTATGTGCATTCTCCGCCAGCTGGCCAACGACGAGGCGGAGAACTATCCCCTAGGAGTTCAAGAACTTCGTGAGGAAGTTTACATGGACGATATCTTAACCGGCGCTTCTACCTTGGAGAAGGCATGCGAGCTGCAACGGCAGCTGACCGGATTGTGCATGGCGGACAACTTCCCCCTGCGCAAGTGATCGGCAAACAATGCAGCTATTTTAGCTGACGTTCCTGCAAAGCACCGGATGCAGCGTGACCTTCAAGATTAGCGGCCATACGAGACGCAAGAAATGCTGGGTCTGCAGTGGCACCCAGCCACTGATGAGTTCTCCTTCGCCATTCCGGAAGCTACACTGACTGACGTCACCAAGAGATCGGTGCTCTCATTCATAGCACGCCTCTTTGATCCCCTCAGTTGGCTGGCACCTGTGGTGGTGAGAGCAAAAATCTCCTTTCAGGTTACCTGGCTGCTAGGATTGCAGTGGGACAATCCGCTGAACGAGGCTGCCGCACGACTGTGGCATGCCTACGCGGAGGAGCTTCCTCGGCTCGAATGTATCCAAGTTCCTCGCTGGCTGGACGTCGCATCGTCAGTCGACGTTGCGGAAATACACGGCTTTGCCAACGCTTCGAAGCGTGCCTACGCGGCGGTGCTATACCTGAGGACCGGCGTCGGCGACTCTTGGCGGACGAGTCTGGTAGTGGCCAAGACCAAGGTCGCTCCTCTGAAGACGGTGTCGCTGCCTCGGTTGGAGCTGTGCGCCGCCTCTCTCCTGGCTAAGCTCACCTCTCATGTCTGTTGCGCGCTTAGCCTAAATCGGCGTCAAATTCATCTGTGGTCGGATTCCACGGTCGCCTTGGGATGGATACGCGGTCACCCGACCCGATGGAAGATCTTCGTAGCCAACCGCGTGGCCGATATTCAAACTAGGGTCCCGGACGCTCTGTGGCACAACGTGCCCGGACTCGAGAATCCTTCCAACTGCGCCTCTCGTGGATTATCCCCCGGAGAGCTAGTAAAACATCCTCTTTGGTGGCAGGGGCCACCGTGGCTCCAGACGGCTCCATCGACATGGCCCTGCGATGCTTCCATGGCCGACGAGGATGGCTGGCCGGAGGAGAGACTGTTGATCCATGCTACCAAGATTCTCTTAAGAGCACCCGCTCTCGTGGAGGAACCTAACGAGCTCCGACAATTCTCGTCACTCCGTCGGCTACTGCGTGTGACAGCCTGGTGTCGTAGATGGCTTCTCCGCGGACCTGCCGACGGACCTAAACTGACTGTAGACAAACTATAATAGAAGAGGCCAAGTTGATCTGGATCCGGCAAGTCCAACCTGGATATTACAAGGCCGACTTAAGAGCTCTTCAGCAACACCAACCTCTACCCACTTCCAGTTCACTTTTAAGATTATGTCCATTTTTAGATTCTCAAGGCCTTCTGCGCGTGGGTGGCCGACTAAAGCACTCGCTCCTGGCGTATGATTAGCGACATCCGGTTATTCTCCCAGGCGATTCTCACCTGACACGTCTGGTGGTGGAGACTAGCCACCACTGTTTGCTGCACGGCGGGGTCCAAATGACTCTTGGAGCGGTCCGACAACGCTGGATCCCGCGCGGGAGAACCGTTGTCAAGCGGTGGTTGCATCGTTGCGTTACTTGCGTGCGGTGGCGGGTGGCCATTCCGCAGCAGCTGATGGGGAGTCTGCCGCGGGATCGAGTAACTCTCGCACGGCTTTTCCTCAATATTGGCGTGGACTACGTCGGGCCCATTCAGCTGCGGACAAGCAGGGGACGTGGACAGCGCTCGTACAAATTTATCGCCGTATTTATTTGCCTAACCACTCGAGCGGTCCACCTCGAGGCTGTGTCGGACTACACCGCCGACGCCTTCCTGGTTGCCTTACGTCGATTTGTGTCGCGTCATGGTCTCTATCACACAATCCGAAGTGACTGCGGGATAAACTTTGTCGGCGCCGACGCCCAGTTGCAGGCCTTCTTCACCGAGGGCAGCCAGGAACTGCGCCGGATCGTCTGACAACTGGCGACAGAGCAGATTCAGTGAAAGTTCAATCCTCCCTCGGCACCGCACTTCGGCGGTATTTTGGAGGCCGCGGTGAAATCATTGAAACACCACCTGCGGCGAGTCCTGGGTGATTCCACCTTGACCTTCGAGGAGATGAGCACCCTTCTCGCTTAGGTGGAAGCATGTCTAAATTCTCGTTCGCTCCAGGCGTTGTCCGACGATCCTGAGGACTTGTCGGCCTTGGCGCCCGGCCACTTCCTGACAGAGGGACCGTTAACAGCTGTGCCTGAGTTCGCTGACAGAACTGCCTGTCAACCGTCTGACTCGCTGGCAGCTTCTGCAGCGGATGCGCGATCACTTCTGGGAGCGCTGATCCCGCGAGTACCTACACTCCCTCGTCCATCGACCCAAATGGTTGAAAGGAGTGGCCGACTACCACGTAGGACGCCTGTGCCTCATTCGGAACGAGACCACGCCGCCTACGCGCTGGCCGCTCACGCGCATCGTCCAAGTTCATCCCGAGGATGGACTAATTCGCGTGGTCACCGTCCGGACGGCGACGTCGAAATTCACGCGCCCGATCGTCAAGATCGTCCTGCTGCCGGTTTGCGACAACGAGGAGAACGGGGAGCCGCTTGACTAGCGGTTCAGGCGTCTCCCCCTCTGTACATAGATCTGTGATTGTACCTGTCTAAGATGCCAGCGTATTAATTGTTATGTAAATGAGTAAGATAGCGTTTGGCTTCTTTCTTCCGTTGACGCCTCTTAGACCAAGAGCTGTGCCTGTAATACGAGAGAAAGAGAACGCTCGAGTCAGAAGAGGATAGGTCGAGAAATAGAGAGACCGCTCAAGAGAGAAAGAGACAGAAGGAGTCCCCATTCAGCGCCTCGGCTGCTCGACGCAGGCCGATGAGTGGGGAGAAAGTGCCAACGGGTGCTAGCGAATGCTGTTCTTTCTGGCAGCGGTGTGCTGCAAATCGGTGCATCAGCGGCAACTCTGTATGCCACGCGGGAAGTTTAAACAAACCGCTACAAATGAACAACAATAACATCTGAAACGTGAGGATGGCCATTCAACAGATCCTCATGTGATTCGTTTATTTGGAGGAAATGCAGCCACGGTCATAAACCCTATGGAAGCGTAGTCATTATTAATGTCTGACAATATTTTGAATATAATTGTGGCACAATACGAATGCAGAAATAGCTGTAAAACGCAAGACAATCACAGATCGCATGATGTAGATATACGAGAATTAAAAGTTTTCATCGCTCTTATATTTTGCTGACATTAACAACAGCTAACAATACAATCAGAACGTGGAGTAGGCGTTTCTTAGCGATTCATCGTGCAACAATGTTGTGTAATGGATTTACGTTTTTATTAGTATTTTTTATGAGTAATTTTATCAGATTTGTCGACAAAATAACCTGCGCTGAATGTAGGTTGATAAATTAGCATTAATTCGCAAAATTTAGAATAAGTGTTTTTGGAAAATTGTAAAAAATATTATATTCCACATCAATACTACACAATTGACAAATAGCTGCTCAGTTTTCGAGGACGTTGTCCTTTTTGTATAAGCTCAAAACTTAATTAATACGTAATAAATATAGTCATAATAAATGATGTAAAAACTTTTTACATAATAAATGCATTGCCATATATAGGTTCCGTGTTAAACCGAGAAACAAACAAATCGATCTCTATTTCTTATATTCGAACTCTTTCAGAGTCGATTCATGGTAACGGAAAAAACATAACATGGGATAATTGGTTCAGTTCCATTCAAATTGCTCAGCAATTAAAGGACGCGATCCGATAGCGCACGATACGATAGGCCACCAACCAATCATCTTGGCTTATCTAACCCAACCAACAGAAAAACTCTAGGCATCGGCCGCTGTGAGTGGTGTGCTATCAATCGCGTGTGCTATCGGGATCCGCAATTAAAAACCGCATATTTTTTAACGATGAGCGGTACAACTCGCAAAAATAAAAAGATTCCGCAAGTGTTTAAAACTCCTTCGACAGAGAAATCTGCGCGATTTATTTATAGCAACAATCAAGTTCTTTTTTCGTTTTGCTCCCCAAAAAATAAATTTTGATTGTTTCACTTTTATCGATGTTGCATAAGAGTGAAAAATATGATATCCACACAAAAGCCCAAAATGATTATTTTTTTATAATTCCGCAAAAAGTGGTACTGACATATTTGATCAAATGTGCCACTAGTATCGTACGAAACATGCGTCGCTGGCCTTTGAGGTTTTTTTGGAATACTACATTAGTCCGGTATTAACAGCTCTATCTTAAATTCACTTAATACTCAGAACAAAAAGAAAATTCGCGCAAAGTTCTTAGAGGACTTGGCTGGACTTAGCTGTAAAATTAATAAAACTGCTTGTGCAATTGCGCCTATCAACTAAAACTTTACGTACATCTGTTCGGACTATTATTGAAATGATTTTAGAAATTGATAGTATGGACGTAGGAACGTACAAAAAATCTTTTTAGCTTTCAAAAAAAACTTGATGCAGTTTTTGTTTTCAAAATATGGATTAAAAAATTCAGTTGATGTGTCTACAATGCTGTATTCCGAGATGTAAAGCACACCACTCTTTGTTATGTAGCAACTGCAGAAAAATATGTAAAACATTTTTTAACTTTTAAAGCACATTTATTTAAACTTTTAATAATATTATATCCTATAAAAATTATGAATGAATTGAATACGTTAAATAACAATTTTTATCAAAATTTGCTTTATTTTTCCATCCATATGCATATTTTTATATAATCTCTAAATATTTTTTCTAAATGTTTTATGCAGCCACGTATTGCTACATGTGTCATAAAATTAGTAATTTATGTTAAAAGTCATATAACGTTGCAATACAAATAATTCTAATATTGGGAATGATTGAGAAATTTAATAACAAATTAAAAGAACAAATACGGTATTACTGGTCGAAAGCAACTCTTACTCAAGCACTTAGCTCAAATAATTTTTACTAGGTGAATTTATATACATTCCCCTACACTGCGCGCTGCAATTTTTGCCGAACTTCAAACACAGCTTTAAAGAAGAACAAATGTAATATCACTAAATTAAATTGCTAATTAATTTAATTATTTTTTTTATGCTTGCACATGTCTCTAATCCAGCAAAATTGCAGCGCGCAGTTTAGAAGAAATCTTGTAAGTGTTTATAAATTTACCTAGAAAAAATTATTGAGCAATAAAAACTGTTTTTGACCAGTAATGTCGTTATTTTCATTTGTTAGGTTAGGTTAGGTTAAAGTACATTTCGGTCACATTATTTGTACTGCAAATACGCGTCAACTGTGAATGAGACTCATGTAACTTCATCAATTATTGCTGTGAGTAACGCAGAGAATTGGTCAAATCAAAAGGTCTATAAATTAAATGTAAACTCGTAGTTTACAACGTGTGCTTTAAAAGTTGCTGTTTATTTACAAGTGTAGATATGCAAGTGTATCTGCATAAATTATTTTTGAGATGGCCTTGGATGGCGCCCAAAGGCGCCTAGAAAAATGCGGTCAGTTACTGAGATCGCTCAGGTCACTGCCAAATAGTTGGCGGATGTGCTCCTTCCTTTTCTCTTTCTTCTTCTTCTTCTTCAGCTTCGCGGGCATGGCCAGGCGTCCTCGAAGTGATCGGTACGATCACTGCGCACTGCGATCTCAGTAAGTGACCGCATTTTTCTAGGCGCCTTTGGGCGCCATCCAAGGCCATCTCAAAAATAATTTATGCAGATGGGCGGAGTGACCGTCTGAATGCTGATGGACGCGGTGAATGTATCCAACGTAATCTGCGTGCCCTGCTCTCTGGTGCAGAGCTTGGCAGTGCAAAGCCACATGTCGGTCCTTGTCAAGATCGATTAATATCAGCCTCCACAACAGGAACAAGATGCCTGGATCGAGAACGTCTCAACCTCTTTCTGTGAGGAAGTGATCTCGCAGAAGGAGGACGCCAAGAGGGAGAAGGAGCGGGTGCCGAATGCCCCTTGCATGAAGAAAAAAAAAGAAAGGAGAAGAGTTCGGGCGTACGCTCGGGTTTCGTAACCCTCCGGCCTTAGTGAGGAAGAGCCGAGAGTGCATTCCCTACCGAGATGGGTGGGCCGCAGGGGATAGATGTGGGAGATGTTCGCCACTATTGCACGCGACTCATGAGAAGGAGAAACCGTTGCGCGGTGGTATCCATGGGAAGGATATCGATGATGGATTTCCTCACGTAAAAAAAAGCATCGAGAATTTTTCCGTGGCCGAAGCAGGCACACCCCGGATAATCCGGGTGAGGATAGGGACCAAGACAGTCCTGGCGACGTTTCCGTGGCAGGTTGAAGCGTGCATAAAGTCGGCACAAAAATAGAGGACCTACAGGGAGCGCGCCTTTAAAGCTGACATTCTCGTGATCAAAGGGCCTAAGGAGTTCAGCTTCGGTCTTAAAGGTGCGTAATTTGACTCGTCGCGGTAGCGTGTTAATATGCTGTCAGTGGATGCATTCAACTCTCGAGCAAGCGCTGCGCCGCGCGGCCGTCTAATGACGGCACCTGAACTGACAACGGCGCTCAGGCTAACGCCGGTGTCCGTAGCTTGCCTGTGTACTCGCGCGCGCGCGTGTTGGTAGCAGGTTTCCAGCTGCCAAAATTTCAATAAATATTACAAAGTATCTCGGTGGTCAAATTAGCTAAGACATTCTTCCCGGATAGTTGGGGGATCGGATTTAAAGCCTGGTCGGATAATATTTTTTTTTTAATATGATATTTCAATAAATGTTATAAAAAATATTTATAATAAATATTTATTAATATTTATCATAAATATTGTATGCTATCTGGGTATATCATTGCAATATTGCTGCAATATCATAGCAATATTATAATGTAATATATCGCATTCAATATTTTAATAATTTTCTGCAATATTACAATGTGAAATATCATATTGCAATATTGCTGCAATGTCATAGCAATATTACAATGTGGTATAACGCGTTTTATTATTTCTGTAATATCGCTGCAATATTACAATATCGCTGTAATATTACTGCAATATCTTAATATTGTTGCAATATTATGTGTTGTGCGGCTCGTACTTATCTCCTTGGCAAAAATAGTATTTCTTAAATATTTATTAACCATTTATTGCTTGTACATTAATTTCTTGTTATAATATATAAATACTGTAAATGCTCAAAATATATGTTGTTAAAAGTTTTGTTTTTTAATACCTTTCAATCTAAATGTATAAATTATTTTAAAATAAATTTATTTAGAAATAACAATTATTAGAATGTATACATATATTGATTATTTAAAAATAAATTTTTAGTTATAAATAAAATTTACAAAAGTTAACAAATATCTTAAGATATACAGTTAGAAACTAAAAGATTGCAACACTTTTTTTTGATAGTTTTTGGAATGTAGACTTGCTCATCGAACGGCGAACGTAATTGGTTCTTACCTGTGGATTCAAGCAATTACGTTCGCCGTTTGATGAGCAAGTCTACATTCCAAAAACCATCAAAAAAAAGTGTTGCAACCTTTTAGCTCCTAACTGTACACTTTTCCGTAATTTAATATTGAATTAATGTTAAATTGTGCAAAATTTATTAATATTATTAAGTTAATATTAAATGTTTTTCACACGGAAAGACACAGTGCAGCATAGTGAATAACAAGAATATTATTATTAATGAACAAGAATAAAATTATTTACTGTGTTATTGTTGTACCAATTGTGTCGCTTGTTGGAAAATGCCCATTATTAGAACAGTTTAATTTGCCGCTTAATGTGACCTAACTTACAAGGGGAGTCCGCGACAATTGATTCACCGATTTTAATAAAATTTTATGAGTGTGTAGTATTTACTCACCCCTTTACTGTGGTAAAGCCGTTCGTTGCGAAACTTAGGCATTCTCGAGAAAATAACAATTAAATATTTCCAGCATCTCTAATACCATTACAGAAGAACGGTTGTCGAGTTGGCGATGTAGCGTAGGTTGTTAAAATGTCGATTAGTACGCGTGGGGTCCCAGGTTCGATCCCCATAAATAAGATTTTTTTTTTTTTAATTTAAATCTTATATTTTTAAATTGTTATATATAATTTTTAAAGTGTTTTTCATTATTTAATATAAAATGTTATTTAAAAAAAAATCAAGGAATTTAAACATGCTCTTTTATTATTAAATAAATTAAAAGTCATGTTCTCATGAACACAAAAAATATATTTGCAATAAAAATTTACAATAAGTATTATACAATTAATTTACAGTTTTTAGGGTGATACTTGTCGTAAAAACAATTAAAACACAATGCTTCATTGCACCATGCACATATAATCATTAACATTTCATGTGCACAGTCTTTACATTTCATTTGATTAAAAGAATTTGGAAAACGAACTTCATAACATAACAACATAACATAACAAAATAATGTTATAATAATAATATAATAATAATAATGTTATAAATGTTATTATTTAATAACATTTTATATTAAATAATGAAAAAAACTTTAAAAATTATATATAACAATTTAAAAATATAAGATTTAAATTAAAAAAAAAAAAATCTTATTTACGAGGATCGAACCTGGAACCCCACGCGTAATAATCGACATTTTAACGACCTACGCTACATCGCCAACTCGACAACCGTTCTTCTGTAATGGTACTAGAGATGCTGGAAATATTTAATTGTTATTTTCTCGAGAATGCCTAAGTTTCGCAACGAACGGCTTTACCACAGTAAAGGGGTGAGTGAATTCTACACACCCATAAAATTTTATTAAAATCGGTGAGTCAATTGTCGCGGACTCCCCTAGTTAGCGTGAACAAGATACAGCTTCTCATTGGCTAGCCATCTTACAATGCGCAAAAGCATACCCTTGTCTTTCTACCATGGTTTGACATTACCTTGTTTTTTAGGATTAAATATTGCAATAATATATTGCACAATATCACTGAAATATTTTAATGTTATTATCAACGTGTAATATATCAGCAATATTCCTGTGATATTTCACAGTAACATGTAATATTTCTGTGATATTGCAATATTACTGTGATATCACTGCAATATTACGTGCTATGTGAGTATAATTCGAACGGCACAGCAGCAAAGTTTTATTAGGGTCTGTGGAACTATCATTGGGTGTGAGTAAAACTTTTTTATGAGTAAACTTATATAAAAAAAAAACAGGACAAAACATGTTCGAACAAGTCCGTTCGCGTATGTTACTCTGTTTACAGTTAAAATATTATATTGCCGTAGAAAAGGGGAACTTCTGCGCAAGGTCCGAAATATATTATGAAACATATCAATTTTCAATTTTAGACACCTTGAATTAATCAAAAATACCTCATATTCGCCTTGTTATGTAAATATATCTTTTAATGGAAATTACAATAACATCATTTCTTTAAAAGTATGACTCTTTAGCTTTAAAACGACATATTTTAAAATTCTTAAGTTTTTTGTTGTGGAAATAAGATTTTTTAAAGGAAAAGTGAATTTTCGAACAATTTCTCACTTTTGCTTAATTGTTTTTCTTTTATAATTCCGCAATAAATCATTTTTCAGAAATGCCCATTATGCAGTCACATTTCTAAAATTCTAGAATTTTATTTAAAAAAATTGTTGAAAAAGATTGATTGTAATCAAAGTTATAGCTTCTCAAAGTTGAAAAAGTCTCCCAAACCCAAAAATGTGTTTTCGTATTTTACAGGATCGATGTATTTAAGATTTAAAAAAAATTTATTAAATTAAGAAATTTTCACGTTTTTAGAATTATTTTCTTTAAACACGTATATCTTGAAACTTGTTAATTTTATAGACTTTTACAAATTACGTGCCTGTTTCTAGGCCAATTTTCCATCAATTAAAAAAAAGTTAATTGAAGTATTTCCAGTTTTACAAAAATTGCAATAACAAATATAGATGGAGTTCCCGAAACCCCAATGTGTATACAGAAGGATCAAAATGATAGCCTGTATAAAAAAAGTTAATATGTTTTATGTAAATTAAATTTACAATAACAAAAATATTGTTTTTTTATACAGAAACGTATTTTTTCTTTTTTCTGTTACGTAGGTAAATTTTCAATTAAAAAAATTAATAAGTTAAAGTTTTGTAATTAGGTTAGGACGGGTGACACTCATTCAAACACGTAACGATTGGAAACCGCACTAGCACACACGCACACACGGGAGGTGTGTGCAAAGGGTTGGGCCTATGCCCCACCCCCCTCCCGCAACCGCTCCGTCTCAGTCCCCTACCAACGTACGGTTTCTAATCGTTACGTGCCCAAACGGGATACGTCCATTCAGGATTCAAGAAATTTAAGAGGATGCTGAACTGATACAATTACCGACATTTTCTTTGCAAACAATTTCTTCGAATTGGATTTACAGAATCAAAAATGCTTTTACAAAATTAAAATATACATGTTAATCTAGAGTGGAAAAGTCAATTTAATATTTATAACAAAAAAATTAAGAAGTACAATAATAATCACATCTGCACTTATCTAGACCGTAGAGCTGTCAAGCTACGACAATATCAGTTAATCTAACAGATGTACAGATTTCCTGGGCAAATCGAAACACTGCCACTCTTCGGACAGGTGATAGAATAACACTAAATCATTGGAACTTAGATCGAAAGCTTCGAAAAAGTTTTTGTTTGCATAAAATTATATGCGTATCTGCACGCAAAATAGAGATGCACAATGATAAACAGAAGGCTTATAGCTACAGAGATAGTTCCTAGATTTTACAACAGCGGCGCTGGTGTAATTATAGGGAGATTCTAGGACCATATTCATAGTCGTGACTTATTTTCAAGATCATCTTAAGTACGGTCTTACGTTGCCCTCTAAATTTATAGTCATAAATCAAGTGCTCGCAGTCGCAAGCCTCGTCGGACGGTCCGGCCTACCGACCGCGGGAGCCGATGGAGAACGCTCTTTCCTCTTTCCTTCTCTCTCAAGTAGTCTCTTTTTCTCTTGAACTATCCTCTTCCGTTTGAAACTGTAACTCGTCAAACAGTGTTGCCATGTTACCTCTTACGTTTCGACTCGCCAAGCCGTGTTACCAATGCCACGAGCGGCGCACTATTTTCACTTTCTTCACAACTAAACTATAAATAATTGTAGAAAACATAATTCGTGATACATATATATGTACAATTATTTATTAATATATATAGAATTATGTATAAAAGTTAGTAGAAATTTTCTAAATTGTTATATACAATTTTTAAATCGTCCTTGACTATTAAATACAAAGTACGTTATTAGGTGCGCAACTAAGTTCCCGCTGTTTGTCACTAGACAATAGTTTGGCTCCAGCAGTAAGTGCTGGTCGAATTAGACATATCCAAAACGTCATAAACCAAGCTTAGACATATGGTAAACAAACCGCGTTGACACGTTAGTAATTTTGTTTTGGCGTCATATACTTTTGATTGTGTGAAAATGTCTGATTTTGTGCCAAATAATCGTCATTTGCGGGAAGTGTTGATTTTATTTCATTCAAAGAAAACAGCGACTGAAACGCATCGAAAGCTCCAAAAGTTTATGGAGATGCTGCTCTAAATGAAACAACGTGCCGTGATTGGTTCCGTCGCTTCAAAGACGATGATTTCGATGTTGACAACCGTCCGCGTAAAGAAAGGCCAAAAACATTCAAAGACGCTGAATTGAAGGCATTGCTCGATGAGGATCCGTGCGAAACGCAAGAACAGCTTGCTTCAGCATTAAAAGTTACCCGCCAAGCTATTTCCAAGCGATTGCATGCGTTGGGAATGATTCAAAAGCAAGGAACTTGGGTTCCTTATGATTTGAAGCTAAGGGATGTTAAGCGTCGTTTTTTCACCTGTGACCAACTGCTCCAACGGTAAAAAAAAGGAGGGTTTTCTTCATCGCATCGTGACGGGTGATGAAAAATGGATTCATTACAGCAACCAATAAAAAAAAAGAAAGTCATGTGGACTGCCCGGTCATGCTTCTACGTCGTCGGCTCGGCCGAATATCCACGCTGCGAAGATTATGCTGTGTATTTGGTAGGATCAGGTCGGTGTTATTTATTATGAGCTGTTGAAACCGAACAAAACCATCACTAGGGAACAGTATCGACTTTAATTGATGCGACTGAGCCGAGCACTGCGCGAAAAACGGCCACAATACGAGCAGAGGCACGACAAAGTGATTCTACTGCATGACAACGCTCGGCCTCATGTTGCCAAACCCGTTAAAACCTACGTGGAAACGCTCAAATGGGAAGTCCTACCCCACTCGCCATATTCCCCAGATATTGCGCCGTCCGATTATTACTTGTTCCGTTCGGTGGCACATGATCTGGCTAATCAGCAGTTCCGCTCATATAAAGACATCGAAAAATGGCTTGATTCGTGGATAGCCTCAAAAGACAAACACTTTTACTGTAACGGTATTCGAGTTCTGCCAGAAAGATGGGCAAAAGTTGTAGCTAGCGATGGGCAATACTTTAAATAATTCATTTGTAACCATTTTTTCACAATAAAGTTGCATTTTCATAAAAAAAACAGCGAGAACTTAGTTGCGCACCTAATAGTTATTCTTGAAGCCACTTACAATTAATGTTTAATGCTCGGTTTTTCATTATCTGATTAACTAGTTAAATTTTACCTAATGTTTTATCCAATGGGCTTCATCCATGATAATGCTATAAGTGAAGCTTATTGATTAAAACTTTAAGTTAAATTTAACCATAAGTTAACTATATAATATAAAACTGAGCCTTATTAATTTAATTTTTTATTAGGATTTATCGCTGTTGCAAGACTATCTTGTCTAACTCGATCTTTAACTTATGTCTTCAAAACGTTATACAGTAGGAATAACAATAAATTCAGATATATTCATTGTTTTTCTTTCTAAAAATTTAGTTAAAGAGTTCTATCACTTGTAAGATCTTCAACGATTAAGGTAAATAACTATAACTTCGTCACGTTAACGGTGTAAATGCATTATGACCTCAAAATAAGTATTATATTTTGGTTGTTTTTCCTATGGAGGGAATTTATTATCGGGTAAAACGAATCTGATCATGAAAAAGTGTATCAAATGTATAAATTATTGATAATTATAACAAAAAAGTAGTTTTTTCAAACCTCTATTTTGTATCTAATTTCGTCAGGAAAAACGGTATTATTTTTAACTTCGTCATTCCGTGTACGTAATTCCGTCATAGGCATAACCTATATTGTGTAGGTTTCAACTTCGTCATTCCATCAATTGAATTAGGACGTTTAAATATTGGATGTATAAAAGAAAATTAAAATTAAAACAATTAAATGACTCTTTATTAATAATCAGTCTTGTTCATCAGTCAATTAAAAGAATTTTTTTCTTACATCTATTATCACCATTAATATTTATGTATCATTAATCAACGTTTAAGTATATTATCAAAACATAAATTATTATTTTTATAAAACAAAAATTATATTATATGTAAGTTTTTATATTAATTTGTTACATTTTGAGAACATTTTGTTACGTTTTGAAAAATAAAAAAAAATGAAATAAATTCCTTTACTATTTAAGAGCATAAGTAAAAAAAATAAAAAAATCTAGATTTTTTTAATAATGTTTTCTCTTTCGTAGATTAAATTTTTTCTTACATCTGTTATCACCGTTATATGTAAATACCATTAATCAACGTTTACAGAATAAATCCCTCTACTATTCAAGAGCATGGGTGGCAAGATTTTTTTAACTATTTCTTCTCTTTCGTAGACTAGAATATAATATTTTGTTTAGGTTTTTTTTTGATTTGGGACTTCTTCCGTTCCTCCATCTTCAAAACTTCTATAAAAATGAGATACAGGTATAAATAGAAAAATAAACGTAGCAATTGAGTTGATTAAATTTATTGTAGTAAAATCAGTTTAATTATTTGTTATATTAATTAAAATAAAAAATGTATGGCATAATAGTTGAGTTTATTTAATACTGTCAGTATCTACACCGACAGAAAAATTACTTAATATAAAAAAATATTTATTTGAGGGGTACTAATCACACATTTATTTGTATTAAAAATTTAAAGTTTACAATTAAATAAAATTAAATATGAATTTTTAATACAAATAAATATGTGATTAATACCTCTCGAATAAATACATTTTGATATTAAGTAACTTTTTCTGTCTGTGTATTTTTGTCGAGTGACGAAATAAGGGACAAATATCATTTAAGTTGGATATAATATCGTCATTCAATATTATTTCTTTTCTACGTTAATAAGGACAAATAATAATTGTTGGTAGTATTCAAGGATAGAATAAGTGAACGCTGGTATGAAATGACGTTTGTTTGTTCTTTTTTTAGACTTTTATTAATAAAATGTATTTGACGAAGTTATATCCACTCGAGTAAAAACTACAATGTATCTAATTCCGTCATACCGAATTGACATCTCAAAAATTAAAGATAACTTTGATAAAACGCAAGATAATTTTATAACGAAATTTAATCTTAGTATTGTAAACTCTATTAGCGCTTTTGAAAAAATTATTTTAAAAAATTAAAATATTTTTTACACATGTAAAAACTTACAATTACTCCGTAAGCATTTTCACTTAATTTCGTCAGTGTGATGAAATAAGAGACACGAGACAATTTAAGGACACATAATTTCGTCACTCACTTTATTTAAATAAATAATGTAAAAAGTTGAACGAAAATTTTTTCTATATTTAATCCAAACTTAATTTATGTAAAATCATGAACATAAAATTAAATTTACTTACCAATCGAAATTTATAACCTTAAGACCCGTCCGCTTGTCACTAAGTCTTGTGCGTGACTACCACTACTCAGTAGCGCCGCGGCAACGCCGCGTTAGGATAAACAAATATATCCTTTTTTTTTATTCGTCTTTTGGTTTAAAATTTCTGTATTGAGACGATGAAAAGTGTTCAAATCGTTTTAAATCGGGAAATATAGTCGACATGTGCAAAATTGCTTAATTTATTTAATTTTAAGAAGTCCTGACGAAATTATATCCGCTGACGAAGTTATAGTCATTTACCTTACCGCATCCATGCACCATCAAAAAGGGATACGCTTTCGGAAAGTAAGAATTGTTGTGATTATTTTAAACTCCAGTCACAAGTCTCAAAAAAGACGTATAGCAGCCGAATAAATTTGACAAGAAAGATCTCTAGCTTATTGTCTTCAGCTTAGTTTGGGTTGCATTAAATAGCACTACCGCTCACTGAGTAAATAATTGACTGTGATTAGTTTTTATCCTACCAATGAGAAGTAATTGTCCCTCCTACCAATCACTTGTACAGGTGATCTATTACAATCCAATGCTAATGACAGCGGTCCTATAACTTCCAATCCTTATAACTCAAAAAGTAATTAATGAAAATAAACTTTATTTTCATTTGAAATAAAATTTAAAAAGCTTTTGGCATCAACTGCTAAATTTTGAAATAAAAAATAGAATATTTCAATAAATAAAATCAATGTGACCTTGACATAACTTTGGCGATGCCATCCAAAGTCCAACTGATATTATCAGTAAATAGATCTTTTTAAATTCTATAACTTTTGTCTAAAATATTTTTTTCAGAAATGTTTGGTTTTTAAGATATTCATGGGATTCAGAACTTTTCACATCCTCTCTCTTCCTCCTCCCCCCCGTAATATCTCATATTCTTCTATTCTTCTTCTACATAATTATACTTTTTAAAACAAATAACAATGCTATAATTTATTTTAAGTACAATTCTTTAGTTTTAACACGCCGTATTGTAAAATCGTTAAAAATTTTTTATTGCAAAGATATAATTTTTTAAACCTTAAACACATAAGTCTAAGAAACCCCATATAAAGTTTCAAACGCTTGCTGTGTGAAAACGGAATGAGATAGGAGACCAGAAAGTAAAAAAGTTTGAAAGCTCCTCTTGATTGATATGGTTGATCAACTTTTTCGGTCAACTAGAATTTGAACGGCACGGCAGCAAAGTTTTGTTAGGGTCAATGCGACCCATATAATGTGTGAATGAAACTTTTTTGTGAGTAATCTTATGTAAAAAAAATTGGACAAAACACAATCAAATAGATCCTTTCGTGTATGTTACTTTGTCTAAAGTTAAAATACTATAGTGCCGTAAAAAAAAGAGGACTTCTGCGTAGGGTCCGAAATATATTATAAAACGCATAAATTTTCAATTTTAGACACCTTAAGTTTATCAAAAATACCTCATATTCGCCTTGTTACGTAAGTATATTTTTTAATAGAAATAGCAGTGACATAATTTATTTTTGAAAGTATGACTCTTTAGCTTTAAACACCGTATTGTAAAGTCTTTAAAAATATTTCGTTGCAAAGATACAATTTTTTTTTTAAGTGGATTTTTAGACATACAAAAATACATCATACCTTCCTTGTTATTTAATTATACTTAAAAAAAAAATAACAATATCATAATTATTTTTAGAAAGTATGACTCTTTAGCTTTAAAACGCCGTATTTGCAAATCCTTAAAAGTTTTTTGTTGCGAAGATACAATTTTTTTAAAGGAAAAGTAAATTTTTGAAAAATTTCTAATTTTTGCTTAATGGTTTTTCTTTTATAACTTAACAATAAACCAGATTTCGGCAATACCGATTATGCAGTCACATTTTTGAGATTCTGAACTTTTGTGTAAAAGAAAGATCGTTGAAAAATATTGATTGGGACCAAAGTTATAATTTCTCAAAGTTAAAAAAGTCTTCCATACTCAAAAATGTGTTTACGTATTTTACGGAATCGGTGTGTTTAAGGGTTAAAGGAAAACTAGATGTTTGAACAATTTTTCATTTTTGCTTGATGGTTTTATCTTTATAACTTCACAATAAATCATTTTTTGGCAATGTCAATCACATACAGTCACATTTTCAAGATTCTAAATTTTTATTTGAAAAAGAGATTGTTGAAAAATATTGATTAGAACCAAAGTTATAGCTTCTCAAAGTTGAAAAAAAGTCTCCCAGACCGGAAAACGT
Organism: Solenopsis invicta; assembly: GCF_016802725.1. Lineage (NCBI taxonomy): Eukaryota > Metazoa > Arthropoda > Insecta > Hymenoptera > Formicidae > Solenopsis > Solenopsis invicta. Next base: position 11,854,179 of record NC_052679.1, read on the forward strand.
ATTTACGTATTTTACGGGGTGTTTAAAGGTTAAATTTTTTTCGCGGACGATTATATAAGTTACAAAATCTGTCATATCAATAAAACGCAGCAATCTGAGCATGCGCTGTGCAAGTTTTGTGTTAAAAAAATAACGTGCAAAATTTAAAATTATACTTTGTTTTAATTATAAAATACACTTGTATATTTAAAATATGATAATGTTGAAACCTTTTACATAATTAAGTTAATGAGTCTACTAAAAATAAACATTCTATAATGCTTAACAAAAATCCCTAGGCATGGTTTTGTTGTAAAATAAGATTCTATTTTATTGTTGCTATAATCTTTCGCCTTACTAAATTAGTGAATCTATCATATACTAAAAATGAAAACATAGTAAAGATTTTAGTAAAAGCACATGCCACTTTAAATTAATGACAACATAAACCTTGTATAGGAGCCATTATTTTAACAAAATTTTTTATTATCAAGATAATTTGATAATTTAGTAAGACGAAAGATTTTAGCAATAATTTAATGAAATCTTATTTCACAACAAAATCTTGTGTAATAACCTGTGCTAATCTGTACTAAGTTTTCATTCTCAGTATATGATAGAAACATTAATTTTGTAAAGCAAAAGATTCTAGTAAAAATTTAGTGAAATGTTATGTCACAATAAAAGCTTGCATTAGGCTAATCTTTACTAAGTTTTTATCTTTGGTATATAATCAAATTATTAAAATGAAAACTTTTAACAACAATTTAACAGAATCATATTTCACAACAAAACCTTATTAGGAATCTTTATTACGTTATGAAATATATATTTTTAATATATAGTAGACTCATTTAGTATACAGTAGACCATGGAGGTAAGAAATAACAAGAGGGAGTGCAAGATCATTTAAGTGGTGGGGGTTACTACGCTAAATGTGATTGGTTGGCCACAGTAATATGGCGTTTTGTACTTTTACGAGTGTACTGTCTACACTATATTGCACTAACAAGGGGAGGACCAAGTGAGTCACCCTAGGATTTTGATCCCAAGTTTTTTAGTTATTTTGGAGACAAAAAAAATTTACGCCTCCCGGCGTTTCATCGAATAGGCCTTAGTTTCGAAATAATAAATTTATGAAAATTGACCATACCGCGGCGCGCCATATGAGCCTTCCCGGTAACTGTTGTCGCAACCAGTGCAGTCGGCTCCGTGCGTTAGGTGCTTGCTTCACAATCGTAAGATCCGGGTTCGCTCCCGGATGTATGCAATATTTTTTTTTTCTTTTTTTTTTAATAAATGTATTTATTTATCTTGATGATATTAATATAGTATGCAAATTTCTAAAATAGAAAATTTAATTTAATATCATTTTCTAAACTTTAATTTAAATTTAATTTGAAGGGAATTTGAATTCAAGTAATAATATTTAAAATAATAAATAGGTAATAATAATAATAATATATAAGTTATTTGAAATGGATAACATATAAAGGCAACGTATCTAAATTTTCATTCAGTTATCAGCGAGAGCTTTTACAGATATGATAAAGTACGCTTGGTTTGCATCGAAATTAATTCCTGAAAGAAATGTGTTTCAAAACGTCAACGAAATATGCTTCCCCCCGGACTTACGAAAAAATAAATGTATATATAATACTCCTTCATTTATTCATTGTGCAAACTGTAGAAAATTTATATGCTTTAAATGTTTTTATGATGTTTATCATCCAAGTAATTGTTCCCCATCAAAATAATTTAATTTTGTAATAAATCTGCAATACATAAATAATTAACTTTTGTAATAAAAGTATTTACATTCACATTCACAATCAGATGTTTATTATTCTTCTTTTACGATTAATTATTTTAAAAACTAGAATTTTAAAATACTGTTAATATTATTTTTAATTAAATTTTATATTTGAAACAATTTGAAAATTTAGATATGTTGCCTTTATATGATATCCATTTCAAATAACTTATATATTATTATTATTACCTATTTATTATTTCAAATATTATTACTTGAATTCAAATTCCCTTCAAATTAAATTTAAATTGAAGTTTAGAAAATAATATTAAATTAAATTTTCTATTTTAGAAATTTGCATACTATATTAATATCATCAAGATAAATAAATACATTTATTAAAAATAAAAAAAAATATTGCACACATCCGGGAGCGAACCCGGATCTCACGATTGTGAAGCAACTAACGCACGGAGCCGACTGCATTGGTTGCGAGAACAGTTACCAGGAAGGCACATATGGCGCGCCGTGGTATGGCCAATTTTCACAAATTTATTATTTCGAAACTAAGGCCTATTCGATGAAACGCCGGGAGACGTAATCTTTTACTTTGTCTCCAGAATAACTAAACAAATTGGGATTAAAATCCCAGGGTGACTCCTCTCTGATCCTCCCCTTGTAAGTACATATTTTTTAAACTAAACCAAATATGTCAAACAAGTTGGGTTTTGTATATACTTCTTTTTAAATTCATATAAAGTTATAAACCTATAAAATAGTATTAAAATCTATCAATATCAAAATGCCCATACGTTGCAGCGGTGCAATAAATTGTAAAAGCAATATTAATAAAGCTGCAAATATATAACGTCAAGATTAATGAAAAAAATAACATTTCATGGGTAATTACAAATAATTTTACGTATTAAGTATTAATTAGCATAAGTATTAATAAATAAGTTAAATAAAGGGTTAAATCTTTATTCCGCTCTTCTCCGAGCACAAAATGATAATTAATGAAATTGATGTTGATTCAATATCAATTCCAAATTGGAATTGATAATCATATTGTTCATTTAATTCAAGCAATTGCTACTAAATACATACAGATTTGTTTACAATACATGCATAAAAATGTAACAGATCTTAGTGAAAGCGATCAACACCATTTTAATAAAATAATTTTATTCAAAGGTCAATAAAGATATTTACCTAGTTTATACCGAGTACTTTGATACGCGTACTAATATCAAGCGATTTGGTACAGATATACTATTTATTGTTAGTAGTATATCGAAGTGATCAATGTAAACTAGATAACTAATTGCTCTTTAAATAAAATTATTATTATTTACTTATTTTATTTAGCTAATTTAACATGTAACATAAATTGGTCAACAGTTGATCTCTGTAAATATAATATAGACTCAATGCTTTTTGTTATATTAAAGGAAGTAATTTGTTATAAACTTAATTTTTATTTTGTGTTATAAAAAATAAAACTATTCTACAATTTAGTTTTTCTTTGTCTTGTTTCTTCTTTTAACGTTATGTGTGCACAGTTTTTTCTTTAATTTGTTTATCCACTTTGTTTATTAATTTTTCATTTTTTTTAATTTAAAGATGTATTGCATAACACAATATATTTATTACTTTGTCATTCTATATATATATATATATATATATATATATATATATATATATGTACACACACACACACACGCACACACACACACACACACACACACACACACACGCACGCACACACGCACACACACGCACACGCGCACACACACACACACACATGTATTTATCGGGTACTTTTCCTCCACCCTGTGTGTGTGTGTGTGTGTGTGTGTGTGTGAGTGTGTGTGTGTGTGTGAGTGTGTGTGTGTGTGTGTGTATATATATATACATATATACATATACAGGTGGAGAAAAAGTACCGGAACAACAAAATATCTCGAAAACTAAGCATTTTAGAAAAAAGTGTTTTAGATAAAAGTTATAGGATTTCAAAAGATCTATTTACTAATATTATCAGTTTGAATATTATCACCTTGGATGGCGTCACTAAGATCAAATCAAAATCACATTAACTTTTTTAAATTAAACACCCTATTTTTAATTTCAGAATCTAACAACTGGTGTCAAGACCTTTTCAAAAACCTTTATTTTCGTTGAGTATTTTCTGAATTGTGAGACTTGAAAGCTACAGTGTATTGTAACTTTCAAGCGTCATAACTCGGAAAGTACTTAATGAATAAGGTAACAAAAGTACGCCTTCGGTGAAACGCATACTCCCTCGCTTTTTGCCAACCGAAGGTTGGCAGCAGTCGGTCGTAAAAAATAACGTCTAATTGAAATTTATAGTTAAATTGTGTAATATCATTGTAATCCTATAAACTTCAATCAGAAGTTATTTTTCATTAAATATTTTCCGAGTTATGACGCTTGAAAGTTACAGTACACTGTAGCTTTCAAGTCTCACAATTCGGAAAGTACTCAACAAAAATAAACTTTCTTGTAGGTTTTTGGAAAGGTCTTGACACCAGCTGTGAGATTCTGAAATCAAAAATAGGGTGTTCCACTTAAAAAAAATAAATGTGATTTCAATTTGACCTTGACGCCGCCAACCAAGGTCAAACTGATAATATTATTAAATAGATCTTTTGAAATCCTACAACTTTTATCTGAAACACTTTTTTCTAAAATGCTTAGTTTTCAAGATATTTTTTTTGCTGTTTCGGTACTTTTTTCCCACCCTGTGTATTATAAGTAATATTAATAATATTAATAAGTATAACACATGACATATATAATACATATGTCATATTTATTAATATTATTTATAAATTTTTCTATTTTGTTTTCTTGACTATTTCAAATGTCGTGTTTTGACCATACCAATATGGCGCTCACTATACTCCCTTACGTCTTAGCCTGGCCAGAGGGGAGGGGGAATATCCTCCCTCTATTATTTCTTACCTCCATGTAGTAGATAATTTAGTAAGGTAAAAGATTTTAACATTAACGTACTTTAAATATACAAGTACATTTTATATAATTAAAACATACTGTGATTTTTTATTTTGTACACGTTTTCTAACTTGACACATATTGATAATAAAGGAAAAGAGGATATTATGGCTACCTCCATTATCTCCGTTATTAAGTGACAAATTCTAACAATTGTTCATGGAATTATTCAATTAGTAGCCCAGTTTTTTAGTGGCTCTAATGACCAATACACAGTATCAAACAATTGTTACAAAGCATTTTTTTAGTATATGATACGAATTTAGTAAGACAAAATATTTAAACATTATCATATTTTAAATATACTGTATTTTATATAAAATTTATGAGTATCATAAAAATTAAAATTTAGTAAAAATTATTTTTGTTGTAAAACAAATATCTGTTGTCTTTAATTTAATCTGTTTTACACATCAATGAAGTAAAGCAAAAGATTTTAACAATAATTTTATAAAATGTTATTTCACAATACCTTGCATAGAGCCAAAGTGGAGTGTCTCATAAATCAAATCTTTGCCTTACTAAATAGATGAGTCTGCAATATACAAAAAATATAAATACTAAAAAAATTTAACAAGACCCCTACACAAAGTGGAGTGTTTCATAAATCAAATCTTCGTCTTATTAAATAAACCTAAGTCTACTTTGCATAAGGGTTTTGTCAATCTTTTCTATATTTTTAGTATATTGTAGACTTATCTATTTAGTAAAGCGAAGATGTGATTCATGATATGTACCACCTTGCCTCATTAGAGATCTTGTTAATATTTTTTTATTATATACTAATTCTTTGCTTTAAAAACACACAAATTATATAAGAAAATAATTTGCGATAACTAGCAAATGAATATAATTTTGACAAGTGAATATTTCACGTGACAATCATTTATATTATTCAAAACTTCATATGTTGTCATCCTATTAGTAAGTCACATATTAATTTTAACCTTTTAATATAATTGTTTGCCATCTAAAATAATATTTTGGTCAATCAGAGATTTGTCATTTCTTTCGAGAATGCTATGTACTAAGATACCACTGCGGATTTGGCAAACCAATGATGATTCAGCTGCATTTAACATTATGGACTGATGTCGGCTATTTTTTCTTCTGTTATTAACATGCTGAAGAGGACTCCAAAGAGAGTCGAAACGTTCGTCTATTGTTATTATATGAATAAACTGATTTAAAATAATTTGTATTTTCAAAGCAGAAAACTTGTGTAATTAGAAAATATTTTTTCATACACATTTCAAATTCATGCACTTTTTGCATAAGCATGTGATCACAGCGCATGATCAGTTCGTTACATTACATCGGTATGACAGATTTCTTAACCTCAATAGTCATCAACTTTAATGTTCGATATCTCAGTTCGCAAAACAGAGCGACACTTTTTTCTGCTAGATTCTTTCATTTTGTGCAAAAACACATCGAGTGAGACTAATTTTATCAAAATCGGAGATGGTGAGGATATTCTGGATAATTATCCTTATACTATTTTCATTTTATATTTCAACATGCTAACGTGCATGACCACAGCACCTGCTCAAGTTGTTACATTTCGTCGGTATGACAGGTTTCTTAACCTCAATAATTGTCAACTTCAACGATTAATATATCAGTTTGCAAGGTACAGCGACACTTTTCTTTTGCCGCTTTTATTCGTTTCGTGCAAAAACGCGTTGAATAAAATTTTGTCAAAATTGGAAGTGGTAAGGGTATTCTAAATAATCATATATACATATATATATATATATATATATATATATATATATACATATGTGTGTGTGTGTGTGTGTGTGTGTGTGTGTGTGTGTGTGTGTGTGTAAAATTTCAGTTAAAATTAAGACACAAGCTGTTAGTTTAAAATGCAACGTTGCAAAATATTTGACGCTTTTAAAATTCTTTACACATTATTTTTTCACCTGATATAGGATTCGATCTTCAAGCTCATCGTCCATAATAATTTAATCTCCGAATGTTCTTGCGCTGGCGATTCCTTACCAGAATCGATTATTCCAATCAATGTCAAGCTTATTCTTAATATTAATCTGAATATAGTGGTTAAGAATTTCTGTATATAAACATGATGTAAGCAATAGAGTCATAGAATACAAAAAAGCTTAAAGCTCATTTTACATAAAATGCGTAATATAGCGCAAACATAGCATACGGCTGCTGGACCAATGAGAATCTTAAGTAAATCAAAATGGCAACTTTATGCTGGATGCTCATTGATCCAATAATCATAGGCGGAAGCACACTTTAAGCGCAAATCCAATGAAGACTTCCATATACTTAGTAGCAAGATTAATTTTTCTAATTTTTTTTAGTAAAAAAGTTTGGGAATAATTTGAGAAAATTTAAGAAAACAATTTTATAATTTAAAAAATAATAATTTATTTATAATTAATAAAAATTAATCAAGCGTATAGTTAGCACAAAATTTCATTTTTCTTTTTTTTCTTTCTGCAATTGTTTGGAAATAATTTGGAAAAGCTTAAAGAAAATAGTTTTATAATTTAGGAAATAATTTATTTTTAATTAATAAAAATTAAAGGCCGGCAAGAGTGACGAGTCAATTCATTTACACCTCATTCACGGTGTAGATACATATCTGTACTTTCGTACATTTTATCCTGTAGAGAAGATATTTTGTTGTCAGATTTTTTTAGCTTATTTCCTATGTAACTGCAAAACTTTTTAAAGAACCAAATATTGCAATTTTGCTTCTAAAAGTATTATAATGAATGATATTGTCTGCTCCTTACTTTTGGTGCACATGTAATTTATACACTCAAGCATATTGTGTCTCGTAAAAGAAATTCTTTGCAATGAAACTTTTTTTAGCTTATTTGTTATAGCTACAAAACTTTGTACAGAGCTGATTTTTGTAATTTCGTCTTTAAAGTTTTATAATAAATAAATTATCTGCACCTCAGTGTCAATCGAATAACGTCCCATACAGCACAGAGAGATTGGAGGAACATTGCAGAATGATTTCATTGAAACATTGTAATATTGCATATTGATTGCGAAACATTGCTGCAATATTGCTGGAAGATTGCAGCAACATTAAGATATCCGCTTTTTGAAACATATTGCATTGAAACATCCCAGTAACATTGCAATGTTATGAATTTTTCCAAAATATTTACATAAATATTATTACATCACATAATTCCAATAAACAAAACAATATTTGCGTAACATTATAAAAAACATTTTTTGCAAAAAAAAATCTTGGGAATATTTTTTCGGAAATTTTCAAGCGGTCACTCATCCAAGTCGCGACTCCGCGCCGCTGAACGTTAGCTTGCCCTAATAGCCATGCATGTTTTGCAAAATCAGGCAACTTAATGCTGCGCATAAATTTTCGACCAGTTGCTGTGTATTTGCTGAAAACGTAACGCATAGTCCTACATATTCAACAACACGAGAGCCAATTTGAGACATTTTATGTCAGCAGATTCAAAGCAAACGAAGAGCAACTGTTGCTTATTCTGTTGCCAACAAAATGACTTCTATTCGTGGAAAACATTTTGCTTTATCAATCATTTTCAGCAACATAAGAGCAACGTGAGGAGAATAAAAAAAAGATAATGATGCTGTGCTTTTGTTGTGTATTTGTTAAAAACATTAAATATATATTTTATTGTCTTGTAGCCAAATAAAATATTGAAAATGATTTGTGTGTGTGTGCGCGCGTGTGCATATGTGATTGTATGTTTGCGCGAGCGTGTGTAATGTAATAAATAAACAGGAGTAAATTAATTATTTACTTGGCTATCATATCAAATTGAAATGGATTTAACAAGTGAGTGTTGGCGTCACCGCTAGGCGGCCCCGCCGCGGGAGGTTTTCTCGTGAGTCAAATGCGGCCACAGGCGTTATATCTAGGTGCCATCGCGGCGGACACCCCGGCTCATACTTCCGTAAGCTTTTAGGACTTGCTTGTTGTAAGCTTGAGACGAATACTCGCTCTCATTCTTTTCAAACGTGATGTGTGTGTGGAACATTGGTCCACATAAAATTTTATATTTTTATATGTAAATAACAATTTGTATTGTTATTTAATCTTGTACATAAATTAAATATTTAATTTAAATTTAATTCTTTTTAACAAAAAAGATACAAGAAATACTTTTTTGTAAACTAAACATTTATTATATTAATGTATTCTGTTTTAATAAATTTATCTGGATTCCGATCTTATTTTCAATCGGTCTTAATACCATATTTTTGGTGTAGAAATCTCGATCGATTTGGATTACTTTTTTTAAATCGGTTTTATTGCACATTTTTGGCAGGGTGGTAACAATTCAGCAGAAAGAAAAATTAACTTATTTATTTTTTATATATTTGAAAAAAGTACAAAACATATATTTAACCATTTTCGACATGTTGTTGGCAACTTGCTCTCATTTTGCTTTTTATGTATAGCGATAAACCGTTGACAGCAAATACGCAGCAAAACGTGCTGAATTCATATAATGTCAAACCAAAGGCAAATGAGACACACACCTTGTTCTAAATTTGCTAAAAATTAATGCCCTTTGTTTTTGACAACATTACAACAACAACACAGACAAATGGCTATCAGGGTGTGACCTCCGTGATCGCTGCGAACTGATTCCTCATCACTTTATGCTGAATGTGTATATAACTGGTAGATCAGGTCAATATACGTTATCAAAAAAATGAAATATGTATAATCCCTGATAGCCACCTGTTTGTGTTGTTGCTGTAATGTTGCCAAAAACAAAGGGCATTAGTTTTCAGCAAATTTAGAACAAGGTGTGTGTCTCATTTGCTTTTGGTTTAACATCATATGAATTCAGCACGTTTTGCTGCCAATATGCTGCGTATTTGCTGTCAACGGTTTATCGCTATATATAAAGAGCAACATGAGAGCAAGTTGCCAACAACAAGTGCTGACAAGGAAACACAGGGAAGTGTCCGCCTCAGATTAAAACGAGTTTTTAATATGTTGTAGTACAGATAAAAATAAGGGACACGTATTTTTTTATACGTGCCCATACGCACTTTAAGGGGGTGAAACACCCCTTTGAACAAAATCGGTTTTTTTCTTTCGAAGTGTATGCCGTCGAAACTATAAGAGATAGAAAAAAATGTTTTAAATGAAAGTTGAACGGCTCGAAGAGTAATTTATGACAGCGGAAAAAAATTAAAAAAAAAATTTTTTTTTAATACTTTCCCCCACTACTTACCTATCTTTTTTAAAATTTTTATTTTTTTTATAAGCAAAATAAAGCTTATTTTATTACGAATTCAACGGTATATGATAAAATTACGATATAACATTCCCATTTTCCAAAAATAATTAAAAATCTCTCGATGCGCACGGTACGCGCACCCGTCCGCGCGTTCGTGCGCTACAAAAGTGACTCCCTTCGATTTCGACGTGCCTTTAATATGTTGTACAGATTAACATAAGGGACACGTATTTTTTACACGTGTCCTAATACACTTTTAAGGGTGAAACACCCCTTTGAAGAAAATCGGGTTTTTTCTTTCGAAGCGTGTATCGTCGAAACTATAAGAGATAATAAAAAAAAAACTCCCGACTGCTGCCAAAAGTTGGTTTAGTAACAAGAATTAAAAAGTTTGAGATTAAAAATTAATTAATAACAAAAAAAATTAAAAATTTAAAAAACAATTTAAAAAATTATAAAGTTAATTAAAATTAAATAAAAATTAAAAAATTAAAAAGTTAGTTACAAAAATTACAAAAATAAGAAAAAACCAACAAATTAATAAAAATTAACTAAATTAACAAATTTAGTAAAAAATTGGAAATAAAAAACAAATTAACATAAAAACAGAAAAGCAACAAAACTAAAAAATAATAATAAAAAGATTGCTTTAAAAAGTTTGAAATAAAAATCAATTAAACAATTAAAATAACAACAAAAAATAAAACTACAGATACTAAAAAATAGTTTTAAAAGTTTGAAATAAAAATTAATTAAAGCAAATACTAATACTTGACATTTTAAATGCTAATTATATTTTTAGCACATTATTGTACCAATTAAAAATTAAAATTGAAATTTACACTTTGTTTAATAAAATGCATTTTTTTTCAATAATAAGTTGTACTTAACCAGCCGTCGGGAGACGCCACGCTAAATAATAAATATAACATTACATTATATCCTGAATAGTTATAACATTCAGCGTGGCGTCTCCCGACTGCTGGTTAAGTACAATTTATTATTGAAAAAAAAAAATATTTTATTAAACAAAGTGTAAATTTCAATTTTAATTTTTAATTGGTACAATAATGTGCTAAAAGTAGAATTAGCATTTAAAATGTCAAGTATTTGCTTTCATTAATTTTTATTTCAAACTTTTAAAACTATTTTTTAGTATCCGTAGTTTTATTTTTTGTTGTTATTTTAATTGTTTAATTGATTTTTATTTCAAACTTTTTAAAGCAATATTTTTATTATTATTTTTTAGTTTTGTTGATTTTCTGTTTTTATGTTAATTTGTTTTTTATTTCCAATTTTTTACTAAATTTGTTAATTTAGTTAATTTTTATTAATTTGTTGGTTTTTTCTTATTTTTGTAATTTTTGTAATTAACTTTTTAATTTTTTAATTTTTATTTAATTTTAATTAACTTTATAATTTTTTAAATTGTTTTTTAAATTTAAAATTTTTTTTGTTATTAATTAATTTTTAATCTCAAACTTTTTAATTCTTGTTATTAAACCAACTTTTGGCAGCAGTCGGGAGTTTTTTTTTTATTATCTCTTATAGTTTCGACGATACACGCTTTGAAAGAAAAAACCCGATTTTCTTCAAAGGGGTGTTTCACCCTTAAAAGTGTATTAGGACACGTGTAAAAAATACGTGTCCCTTATGTTAATCTGTACAACATATTAAAGGCACGTCGAAATCGAAGGGAGTCACTTTTGTAGCGCACGAACGCGCGGACGGGTGCGCGTACCGTGCGCATCGAGAGATTTTTAATTATTTTTGGAAAATGGGAATGTTGTATCGTAACTTTATCATATACCGTTGAATTCGTAATAAAGTAAGCTTTATTTTGCTTATAAAAAAAATAAAAATTTTGAAAAAAATTGGTAAGTGGTGGGGGAAAGTATTAAAAAAAATTTTTAAAAAAATTTTTTTTCCGCTGTCATAAATTACTCTTCGAGCCATTCAACTTTCATTTAAAACATTTTTTTCTATCTCTTATAGTTTCGACGGCATACACTTCGAAAGAAAAAAACCGATTTTCTTCAAAGGGGTGTTTCACCCCCTTAAAGTGCGTATGGGCACGTATAAAAAAATACGTGTCCCTTATTTTTATCTGTACTACAACATATTAAAAACTCGTTTTAATCTGAGGCGGACACTTCCCTGTGTTTCCTTGTAAGATATCCGCCCCGAAAAATTGAAAGATCACAAGTTCGATTTCTATCTGGGGTGTTATTCTTCGCAACAAATTCTTTATAATTTTTTAGAAGGAAAGGGTTCTTACATTTAGATGCTTGTTAGCATGAATTATTATTAAACTAACTTCCAATTTAATAACGTGATATAATTGTTTCTTGTTTAACTTAGAATTGTGTTTTAAGACCAAAAATTTATCCGGCATGCAATTTCGTGAACTTGAAAATGTATGTATATAAAATCACACAATAAAGATCAACACTAAGATTTAGCAATGACCAATAAAGCATTTCGTTTATATTGTGTTTTCACAGTTGCAGTTCTTTATTTAATATAAAAAATGTATTCTATGCTTTTTGTATTTTTAAATTTATTGATAATACATTGTAGCTTTAGCAATCATAATTGTTTTTAAAGTATGGCTATATAATTTTGTAACTTTTTTCGCACTTGCTCATAATATATTTATAATTCATCGTTTTATATTGAATTTATAGGTTAGCTGGAATAATAGCATATACTAATCAGCATTATATTGCATATGCAAGAAGAATACACGGCACATAGAATATATATAATGATCTAGTAAACTCAGTCCAATACTGTCATGAAGACTGTAAGATAGAACCGCATGGAGTATTATATATAAATTTAAAAAAATAAACATATATATATATATATATATATATATAATATGTACAGTTTTATTAAAAGGCATTCAAAACTTTTATAAGTATACAAAATTTATTTTATAACATACAAAAAGTAAATAATGAATTTTACATACACGCACATAAAGATTTTTTATTTATCAGAAAAAATATACGACAAAATTATAGTTTTAAAAGTTTGGAAAAAAATTGATTTTTTTCAATTCTTCCGTGAACTTTTTGCTTTTTTTCCAATGGTACAAAAATTCATTTGAAGTACTTACGTGTGTTAGTAAAACATTAGCTTCTTTTCGTAAAGAAGATGGTTGCATGCATTTAACTTAAATTAAATAAAGTTAATATACTATATTCCAGACATATATAAAAATCTGAAAGATGACAGATTTCAAAGACGTTCAAATATATGTAAAAAATATCTTCATGATTTGATAACGTCTTTTCGACTTTCGTCAGAAACGTTAAACAATACCCTTCAAAGAATTTGTATAATATATACATTCTGCAATGGAAGATATACAATGTTATCAAAATGCCTTAATTATAAAACAGATGACTTTGATACAACACTTTTTAAACTTTAAAATTTCAGAGAGGGGTAATATTAACTGCTGAAACGAAGAAATTTGTTTTGTTAAGTTTAGATCACGATTTTTTGTGACAATAGAAAATATGAGTATAAAATTTTAAATTAAAAGGTGTTACTGTACTATGGTGATCTCACGTACCAAAGTCACCGTGTTCTACGGTAAATAATTCTTTTAACCTAACTCACCACGTATCTTTTTGAGTCCATAGCTCATTACATTTCGGTCCAAAAGACGGACCGGAAATATAAGAAAAAATAAAAATTTTAACAAAAGTAAGATCACATAACTTTTTGGATCACATTAATATAATAAACATTAAAAATTAGATATCACATACCTTTCTTTCGCATTATGAATTACAGTTCTAATTACCAAATGTCAGTAAGCGAACACTAAACGAATGCGTATTGTTATAATTTCCTATGCAGTTTGAAAAGCCGCATTTTATGAAAGTAGGGCCAATTTCACACGAGTATGTTTTTTCTGCATTATTAATTACAGTTTTAATTACCAATCATCAAGAATGGACTACCAAACGTCAGTAAGCGACCACCAAACAAATGCTTACTGTTATAATTTCTTATGCAGTCTGGAAAGCCGAATTTTATGAAAGGGCGGCCAACTTCACGCAAACGTGTCCTTTTTTGGTATTATTAATTACAGTTTTAATTACCAATCATCAAGAATGGACTACCAAACGTCAGTAAGCGACCACCAAACAAATGCTTACTGTTATAATTTCTTATGCAGTCTGGAAAGCCGAATTTTATAAAAGGGGGGCCAACTTTACGCGAACGTGTTCTTTTTTGGTATTATTAATTACAGTTTTAATTACCAATCATCAAGAATAGACTACCAAACGTCAGTAAGCGGCCACCAAACGAATGCTTACTGTTATAATTTCTTATACAGCCTGGAAAGCCGAATTTTATTAAAGGGGGGCCAACTTCACGCGAGTATGTCGTTTTTTTGTATTATTAATTAAAATTTTGACTACTAATCGTCGGGAATGGACCATCGACATACAGAATGGACTGCTGATGACCGTGGTGGGGGTAGAAAGACACATAGAGTGAGAGGCAGACAATACGAAGAACGTTCGTTCTCTGTCTACTAAGTCTGATTGGTTGCTGGGGCCACAACAACCAATCAAACTTAGTAGACAGAGAACGAACGTTCTTCGTATTGTCTGCCTCTCACTCTATGTGTCTTTCTACCCCCACCACGGTCATCAGCAGTCCATTCTGTATGTCGATGGAATGGACTACCAAACACCATCAAACGACCACCAATCGAATAGTGATAATCGTTACTAAATTTTTAATAGTGGGGGGGCCAACTTCACGCAGCTAGAGGAATGATATAGGAGATTCGAACCAGGAAGTAAAAAAAAGATTTGAAATCTCCCTTTTTGATTGATCAATTTTTTTGGTCAATTACAATTTGAAAAACACAGCAGCAAAGTTTTGTTGGAGTGAATGGGATCCCTATAGTGTGCGAGTGTAACTTTTTTGTGAGTAATCTTATATAAAAAAATCTGACGAAACACGTTCGAACAGGTCCGTTCGCGGATGTTACTCGCATATACTCTGTCTAAATTTGAAATAATATAGATATACGAGGTGTGTTCAAAAAGTATCGCGAATTTTGTGTTTTTTCAAAAATTATTTATTTATTCATGAATATCTATTTTGTCCCCTTCAAAGTAATCCCCATGAGATATTATACACTTGTGCCAACGGTTTTTCCAATCTTCGAAGCACTTCAAAAAATCATTTTTTTTTATCTTGTTCAGCTCCTCCTTCGATGCCGTCTTTATCTCGTCAAGCGTAGCGTAACGTCGTCCTTTCATGGGCCTCTTCAGTTTAGGGAACAAGAAAAAGTCACAGGGGGCCAGATCTGGGGAATACGGTGGCTGCGGCATCATTAGTGTGTTGTTTTTGGCCAAAAAGTCGCGCACAAGCAACAATGTGTGAGCAGGGGCGTTATCGTGGTGCAAAAGCCAATTTTTGTTCTTCCACAAATCCGGGCGTTTCTGGCGGATTGCTTCGCGCAAATTGCGCATAACTTGCAGGTAATATTCCTTATTGATCGTTCTACCCTGTGGCAAGAACTCATGATGCACCACGCCCCTGCAATCGAAGAAAACTGTCAGCAAAACTTTCACATTCGACCGAACTTGGCGCGCTTTTTTCGGCCTTGGTTCGTGCGGCAGCTTCCATTGAGATGATTGAGCTTTGGTTTCCACGTCATAACCATAAACCCACGATTCGTCACCAGTTATGACCCTCTGGAGCAAATTTGGGTCGTCGCGGACAGAGTCCAACATCTCATTAGCAATGTTCATGCGATGCTGTTTTTGGTCGCAATTGAGCAATTTTAGTACGAATTTCGCGGCGACCCGTCTCATGCCCAAATCATTGATAAAAATCGAATGGCACGAGCCAATCGATATGTTTAGGTCCTCAGCAACTTCTCTAACGGTGATTCGACGATTGGCCAATACCATTTTCTCCACTTCATTAATTTTTTCGTCTGTTGTTGAAGTGCTCGGGCGTCCGGCACGCTCTTCGTCGTTCACATCTTCTCGGCCTTCTGAGAACATTTTGTACCACCGATAAACGTTGCTTCGGTCCAAGGTAGCTTCTCCGTATGCCACAGTCAACATTCGGAATGCATCCGCGCACTTAATTTCGTTTTTCACACAAAATTTGATACAGGTTCTTTGATCCATTTTTTTGAATAGGTAAAAATCGAAGACGATCCAAAACACGTGCAAGCAAAGCAGCTGTCAACAATTAAGTGAACATTCAAAATGGCCGAGCTTGTCGGCATAAGTGAGAGACATGAGTACCAACATAACGCCACAAAAAGATAGAAATTCGAATATACGTAACCCGCGAAAATTCAAAATTCGCGATACTTTTTGAACACACCTCGTATATAGTACTTCAAGAAAAAGCGCTTCTGCGCTTAGTCCAAATATGTATATCATGAAATATGTCAATTTTCGATTTTAGATACCTTGAGTTAATAAAAAATATCTCGTATTCTCCTTGTTATATAATTATACTTTTTGAAAGGAATGACAATGCCATAATTTTTTTAAAAGTATGACTCTTTAACTTTAAAATGTCGTATTTTAAAGTCCTTAAAAGATTTTTATTGCAAAAATATGATTTTTTTAAAGAAAAAATGGATTTTTAAACACTTTTTTATTTTTGTTTAATGGTTTTTTCTTTATGACTTTACAATATATTATTTTTTGGCAATGTCGATTGTGCATTCACATTTCTAAGATTCTAAACTTTTATTTAGAAAAAATGATTGTTAAAAAATATTGATTAAAACGAAATTTATAGCTTCACAAAGTTGAGTGAAATCAACCAAACGAGAAATATGTTAGCGTATTTCTATGGATAAAATATGTTTAATAATTAATAAAGTAATGATTTTTTTTTTAATGACCCTGCATTTGCCGTAAAGGACCCACATCTCTTATGGATTTTCGTTCTCGGTCAAATCTTCTTATATTTTGGAAAATTGTAGTTCCAAGTATCCTGATTAAAAGTGTCCCTATCAGGAAACAGTATTTTTTAAATGTTTTTTAAAGATTTTTTACCGGGCTGAATAGTATAATTTTAAAGAATGTTTGAGGGTATAAAAAATTTTTGAGGGTATAAAAAAATCCTGATCTGATGGCGCAAGTCTGAGGTCATATTCGGTTTCAGAGCCTCAAAATACATAAGGATACATGGGTCTCATTTCTCAGACATAACACTTTTTTGTGTAGCTGTGTAAGTAAGATATTTGCTTATTAAGATTAGAAAAATTCTGTAGTAAAAATTCCACTATGGCAGCACTATTTCGCATTTATAAGGTTCATCTAGGTATTTTTTTCAAGTCTGTAGGCTCATGTGGAACTGAGAAACAGAGATTATTTATATTGCCCAATGTCCAAAATAATAGATATTAGCCAAGATTGACATTTATATCTTGAAAACTATTAATTTTAGAAAGTTGCACCCATTTTTATATCGCCCAATTTCCAAAATAACAGATGTTAGCCAAGTTTGACCAATTAAATCTTGAAAACTATTAATTTTAGGAGGTCGCGCCCATTGACACTTTTAAATGAGACACTTGGAACTACAATATTCCAAAATATGAAAAGATTTGACGGAGAACCAAAATCCATAAGAGATGTGCGGGGTCCTTTGTTCGTATATTTGTCAAAATTACATAGTTCACCAATTGTGCTATTTCATTTTTGAAACTAATAATAAATAAAATTATGGTTGAAAATTATCTAATTACGATGCAACCTTTACAGAAGCGTAAATCATGATTGACCCACGTTGGCTAGTGAAAAAAAAAAAATACGATGGCTATTAAGTGTTAATATTATAAATTATAATGTTATATACAGGGTGTCCCACAATCCGTAGTCAAGATTTTAATAATGTATTCTTTATTTAAAAATAAGATAAAAATCCTAATACGAAAATGTCGAGACTACAATACTTTTCAAATGAGAAGCATTTACAGTAGGCGCGAATCAGGTAGTCTAAAGATTACGCGCTCAGTGACGGTACAATGACAGTAGGTGCTCATGCACTTTCGTAAACTTGTTATTACATTAAAGTAATTACGATGATATTGAAAAGCTTTATTGATTGA